>NW_018407435.1:1175340-1662423 GCF_002113885.1 Mizuhopecten yessoensis
TATATATATATATATATATCACACTTCTCCTGTGTTCTGGTTTTATAATGCTTTTTACTTAAACATAAATATAAATACTTACGTTGCCGAATTACAAATTGCATAAATGTAAATGTTATTTAATCACAAAAGTTTGACTGTGTGTTCAACTCATTGGCAAAGTGGGCGATGAAAATAGGCATTTATTTTTCCCAATAAAATACCGTTGTAGTTTGTTGTCTATGTTTTGTGGAGTGAATTACACCAGATTCTGTGGAATAAACTGCAGCAACAATTATTTTTAGAAAATGATTATTTGGTAATACATTTTGTATTTGCAAACTCATACCAATTAACTGATATTTATTTATTAGGACATCAATTAAAATTTAGATTTAAAAACATAATTTGAAATGTTACATTATTTTGTTGTATTGGTATTCTCAATAAATTAACAGGGCTACATATCAGTAGGTCACTATAGATATACCACAGCGTCAACACACAACAAAATATACCACAGCGTCAACATACAACAAAATATACCATAGCGTCAACACACAACAAAATATACCATAGCGTCAACACATAACAAAATATACCATAGCGTCAACACGCAACAAAATATACCACGGGGTCAACACACAACACTATATACCACAGTCAACACGGTGATTTAATCAGAACTTAAATTTCATTCTGAAAGACAGATATGGAGGATGCAGCAAAACAGAACGGACACCATTGACCCCTACAGCAATTAGACCAGGGGCGTAAATGACTGACATGTTTATAAATCATAATAAATTAATAACAACTCAAATTGGGCAAACAATTTCACGGTTGATCTGCAAACAATATGAATACACAATCGATCTATTGAAGTCAGATATTGTCTTCGGTCCAGTTTATGATGTGACACGCGGGTTTGTTAAATCAACGCTAATCTCATAACAAGCAGGCCTTGTACCGAGTGTCTCAGCCCCAGCGTGGGATGGTGACAACGATAGCCAATATATAATCTTAGATCTACGGGTGATATGATGAGATGTGTTATATGTAACTTCTATATATCTGAAATAGAAACACCACTCCTTGTCCAAGTTTAAATCTTTCTTTATCTACAAGGCGTATACTTGAATGTAGCAACTTTCACACGAAATTGATTAATGGATACAATTTCAAAATGCACCAATTTCATTAAAGTTTGTCCATTTTTTCTGTAGGAATTCACGGTCTTTGCCTTTTGTCTGGTGTCTGCTTAGTTCCTCATGCAGTTCTGTTTATACGACATCAGGGCCGACTTTATCCTTGTGTGTTGACGATGTATATTTTGTTGTTGTAATTTGATGTACACACAAAGGCAAAATATACAATAGCGTCAACACACAAGGATACCAGAGTCCATGGATATTGACAAAATATACTATATTAATGTCGCTTCAAATGGACAAAGTACACAACATCACACAAGGACAAATGTAGCAATGTCACAACTAAACGATTAAATATACTACATCGTCCACATCATAAGATAAAATATACCAGCGTGTCCACACATCAGGGTAAAGCATACCAAATCGTCATTTAAAAGACAAAATCTTAATTAAACGTCAATACAAAGACAATAAAAGGAACTAATTAAAACGCAATGAAACAAAAGTTAAGATAAATTCGATATTGGTAACCTTTCTAAAAACCAAGGAGTGAAACTAGATGCTCCGGAAAGATGACCCTTCCTGACCCACACATGGCATCCTTCATAATGTCCCTTGTGAAATCATAGACAGTGTCGCTAACAGTCTGAAATTAATGAACTATTTAAAAGTGGTAGACAATGATATTTAACACATAGAAATCAGATCTGTGGAATAACTTAACACAATCTTCAGCGTAAATTCAGATCAGTGGGATAATATTATACAATCTTCAGCGTAGAATGAAATATCTCGGGTAGACAACCCTGATAAAAAAAACGAAATTTTGCATCGTCAACGAAAATAATGTTTTCTAAATCGTTGCAAAATTCTTTAATCTATTGTTCCTGGCTTTGCTGCTGCAGTGGTGAGCTTTGAAATGTAACGAGTTTACTTTAAACATATTTATTGCCAATAAAATTGAACAAGGGATTGGGCACAAGTTATTACAACTTATCACAGCCTTCTCCCGTCATACATTTACAATTACATGTCAACAATGATAATAGGCATAAACATGAAGTATATATATATATATATAATATTCACACAGGTACAAATACACAACTTTAAAAAAGCATCTTTCAAAATCTTTTGCTGGATTTGATGAAGTGATGCACATGTCTAAAAGATCAGGATTGCCAAACAAAAGAATCTCTAAATGTAAAACTATACCTAAGGCATTCAAATTTTGAAACAAAATGCGCCTTTCATTGCTAAAAAGTTGACACTCAAAGAAAAAGTGAAAGGCATTCTCACATGGATGTCCACAGATGCACAATGGACTCTCGACAAGATTAACTCTGTAAAGGTCATACTTAAGGGAACTACAATTGGCCTCAGTTTAGTATGTATAATATTTAATTTACGTTCTCCAAAACTGAAGTAGATAGGAGGGGCTAGTTGTACATTTGAGGTAAGAGAGTTTTTAAATAAATGTATAGAAGGCAGCGATCGTACTGATATATCTATGGAGTTCCAGCTACGAAGAGTGGAAGGTATAAAGGAAATATAGGGAAGAGAAAGCCCAAATAGAAGAACTCTATAATCACTGTTATTTCTTAGAGCGTACCTGTTGTTTTCTGCAACAGTAGGTGGCAGGAGATCGTTAAAATAATCTGGAGTTAAGTTATTTTGCATTTTGTATAAAAGTTGGAGTTTGCTAGGTTGTCGACGATTATAAGGAGTTTCTAACCCTGTTTCAAAATGTAAATCTTCGATACGGGCATATGAAGGAAAACCGGATATAATTCGAGCAGCTTCTCTTTGGGTTTTTTCTGATTCAAATTTAGTACAACCATCCCATAATTCACAAGCATATTCTAAAACTGGTAAAATGAATGATTGATAAAATTTTAAAAGACTATTCCTATTTAGCAAATATTTCAATCTCTGTAAGACGTTATTTTTCTTCATAGCTGAACTATAAATGTCATTAATATAACGGTTTGGATTTCATGACAAGATGAAAAAGACTGTAATTAAGAAGTATCATCTGCAAAACGACGAGCAGCTGATTCAAAGACATCGGCAATATCATTAATGTATATTAAAAACAAAAGCGGTCCAAGAATTGAACCTTGAGGAACCTCTGCTTCGTTCAAACCTAAATGGGAATAAGAATTATTAAAGAAAACTTTCTGTTGCCTATGAAATAAATAATTTTCTACCCAGGTATATAATTCACCAACAATTCCATAAGATTTTACCTTAACCATCAAACCCTTCTGCCAAACACGATCAAAAGCATTGGAGATATCACAAAATACCATACAGACATGTTTTTCTTCAAGAGCAATACAAATGTTGTGATAAATTTCAATGAGCTGATATACAGTAGAATGAGTATGCATAAAACCAGACTGGTACTTATAAAACAATGAGTTTTCTAAGAAATAATTATGTAGGTGTTTGAAGATTACTCGCTCAGAAACTTTTCCAACAGTAGATAAAAGTGAAATTGGCCTATAGTTAGAAGGAGAATGTCTGTCACCTTTTGTAAACAGAGGCATGACTTTGGCTTTTTTCCAAGCAGTTGGGAAGATACCTGCCGATAAAGACATAAGTTAGCTTTATGTAACTAATACATATCAACAGTCAGTAATTTGATACAAGACTAGAAGAAGAAAGGAATGTAACGTATTCTTTTGCAAAGAAAAAAATACGTTTAACCTTCCGGAACACCTGGTCTTACTCTTCTGTAACTTGTTCAAGAATCGCTATGTCAATCTTACCTTAGTTTTACCGATTTTGAGTTTGAATTATGGTTTTGTCGACACTTGGGTATTCTTTTGTTGATTTTTTGTCAGCCTGTTACCGAAACTTGNAAAAAAAAAAAAAAAAAAAAAAAAAAAAAAAAAAAACTGCGTGAGAATACATAGTCTAAAACCGTCCAGATGTCTGCTCGTGTGAGCGCGTGTCAACGTACAGCAATCAATGAGAAATCACGTAAACACACGAATAAAAATAGGCCAGCGGTGTTTTATATCATGAGCATACATAATCGGTTTTTGTATATATAGGATTTCATTTACATGTAGAATAACTTATTGAACGGCACAAATAATACATTCTATAAACATCCTATTGTGTACAGACGCTTCTGAATAAAAACAGCACCGGGACAAAAGAATGATAAATCATGAAGCAAATACATTATACATCGACAGGTACGAAGCATAAAAACAAACAATTAGAACAATAGAAATTTGCTATTCACCATTTCTCTGATGCTATTTAAAATTTGAGGTCAATTAACCACGGGAAATAAATTAATCGGGAGGACAGGAAGTAGGTTTATCCCCAACAATGCGCTGTTTTATTGATTTTGTCCTGCTCCATTACCTTTGATGTGGCCCGGATGTAACGGACACCGATTTCATTCTGTAATTGACATATCTCGTGATCGATTACATCCACAACACGAGAAATTTACACCTGGCACGTCAACAGCGCGTACGTCTGAAATGTACACCAAACATGACAACTTGACCTTCGTCTGAAATGGTGTTCACACAGGTATTATGGTACTTCTTAATGACAATGACAATTTTGAATGATTGAAACATACATTTCACGAGTGATTCGCTCGTAACTTGGTTTTAGACATTAATTTTGTAAGAAGGACTGCCAATATTTCAGTTTTATACTTCTACCTATTTTTAAAATATGATTTTATGGGTTTTTGTAGTTATTTTTGTGTTTTTGTTTTGTTTTGAAAAGGTTAATAGGCTTTCATATACCTATCATGTTTTATATTATATTTTGTGCAGTAAGGGGAGCCTACTTTCGTTTAAGAAATTGATTTAAGATGTGGTCAATTTTCATCTGTACCAGGATAACATTTTAAAGGCATTAACAATTTATTTGAATATGCTAGTTTGACATCATTTGATCAGCGGGTCGTGGGTATGAAACAATAAAACTTAACGTATATTTATTGCTATCATCATAACTTCATACTTCTATACTTAAGAGGGCATTGTAAATAAGTAAAATGTATTTCAGTTCATTGACATAAAACTTCTGGTTACAGTTCAAGTGTACTTAATCCCTAGTATCACCGTTGCCTAAATAGAGCTATCTCTTTGGGTTGTCCACTTTACTAGTTGTAAAAAGAAGACCATGTTTGAACTTGATTTTTAAAAAAAATCCGTTAGTTATCTAAGACGACTGGTAAGTTATCCGTTCACATACTTAAACAATGGGTGTCATATTGTAGAAAATATGGGACTTAATTACCACAGTAAATCATGCCGATGTGAAAATTTCTGATGTTAAGCAAAAGCGACGACATTATGAGAATCTACAAAAAAATCAAAACCAGGTGTTCCGGAGGGGCTGACTTTTTCCTGCACTGCCTGTGGATTCAATGAAAATGTCCTCCGTCAAATCCAGGAAACTATTCTGGTCATCAGCACACTGTACATTTGTCTATACGTCTCTGAAAGACGAACGTTTGACGCACAGATGAGATAACACCTAGACAATTGGGATTATTGTACAGCGGGCCAAAATTAAATTACACTGTACCATACAGCTGTTTTGTTTATGGTCTAAAAATTATGGAAATCCAAATTGGACAAAATCACTATGTGAAAGAGAAGAGGAAAGGCGTGAAACCCTAGAATTAAATGAATTTCGAACCCTGGAGGAGTTAGTCAGGAAGTAATGACAACAGTAATAGTTCTTCAGCGTAGCTGAGGCTTCTCCGATAGAGAACCCTGAATAAATGGTTTATCTATAAACATCGCTCGTCTATCTTTAACTACTCATATGTAAAACAGAATCAGAAAAACAAATCTGATGTTATAGTAACAATGTTGCAAACAGCAAAATACTTACATGAATATCAACGTGAAGCAAATAGGTCTCCGGCCATTCTAGATGAAATAACACCAATCAAGACAATTCAAGATTCTGCAAACATAATAGTTATACTGCTACATCTATTTGTCAACATGTTTCGCATCAATATATCATAAACAGTTACGTTATGAAAAGTTAAAGAATGTCACCATGCACTGGAAAACCTACCAAAAAGTTAACATGTCTTTAAGATATATGTTCTCTACAGTAGACGAAAAGAGACAGCAATGTTTATATAGCTATGCGATAGGTATAGTTCTCACACAAATACAAAACATTGAACAAATACAGAATATGTTGTAATCCTTGGGGGGGGGGGGGGGGAAACTTGTCTTAACCTTGATTTTAGATTTTGAAACAGAAGAATATATGTCTAATGTTGACACATTTGGAAACGAAATTTTACAAAAGATAATACTGACATAATTAATTAAACAATAACAACAACAAATAATTAACAACAAAATAGAGGAATAGAATAATTTGAAAGAATCTGACTTAATGTTATGACAAAATGTCGAAACAAAACCTGATGCTTTGGCCGACGATTAAGACTTACGTGAACTCTGAGGCAGCATGACTGACATTTTGACTCAATTTTTAAAGCATTGCAAGCTTGATAGGTTATTCGATAAAATGTTTATGTATCTCGTGTTTTCCACCCTTCCGATTATCATGATGTCATAGCGGAACCTATTAAAATCAAATGTATTTCAATGGTTTATATTACACATTAATCGTTACATTAATTAGATAAAATTTAATCTTGCTTGTAACAAACATTTTCATTGGCTTAAACATTTATGTGATCAGCCCATAGCGTAAAAAACGACGTCACTGTTTGTAACGTCGCTTTTGATTGGCTGATACAGCGGCGTAATAATTTCTAAGAGAAAAGAGTCCACCAATAAAAAAGTGTATTTCCACAAGGATTGTGCATAGAGTACTCTCCGTGTTTGTGTGTTATATCTCCATAACATGAAAAATATATTCATGTTAATCGCTAAATAACGCAAACAGTGCTGGGGTGTCTGGGTCCTTTGGAGGGTCACTCCGAACTACGTCGCAATATATCCACTTTGTTATCGAATATTCAACAGATAAACATACTGCAATTTATTTGTCGTTTTATAGATTAAATCTAGTACCTCAAATCCCCATCAACTTATTATAGATACATTTGTCTGATAATCTAATGAAGCAGAATTTCATCATTTGTTTTTGAGCATATATATATCATAAAACAATGCCATTTGTCATCAAGCCAAATCATTCAATAGAAAAATAAATTATATGTTGTTTTGATGGAAATTTTCGTATGTTTCGACTCATGATCAAAACATTTTTATCAACCCAATTAAGTTGTTGACCTTGAAACAATTAGATGTTATTTGTTTTGATATCAAATTTAATATGTGACCAATTAAATGCATGAGCAGTGGCCCGATACAAACTTGGGACACACGCCAGTTATATATATATACAATCACCTTACATTAGATTTCATATCTGTTATCAAACCATAATAAATTATTCATTTAAATCTAAATATAATGTAAATTACTATAAATAGTCAATTACATTGGAAGTAGTCCATACACGACCTTATCGATGTATATAAATACTCGGTATATCAAAATACCGTATCTTTTGGTCGAATTCCGTACATTGGAATAGGAACAATTAAATTTGTTTTTTAAAGAAGAATGGAAATTATCGTACATGTATATATAAGCATGCACGTGTATTGACATATCTCACGCGACGAATGGGGTACCTCGCCTTTATGTCTATACGTAAGGATATGCAATAAGTGTAAGGTATGTCTGATCAAAGATGACGTTAACATCAATCACACATTGTCTGATAAGGGATACACGTGCATTATTATAGTGTATAGACTCCTCTAAACAGTGACTACACGTGTATTCGTTATAATCATATAGTAAATCGTATACTTGGTAGGGGAGCCTATCTAACATGGTACATGTACACCGTCTCATGTCTTTAACAACTGATAAGAAATCCAAATATTTGCAACTCGTTGTTAGGTATTTAATTCGGTCAATTTCACATAAACATGTGTACGGCAGATATTCCGGAAAAGTCCGAAATATTAGTAATTCGGTCAATTTCACATAAACATGTGTACGGCAGATATTCACGTTAACACTCCGGAAGGTTTGGTGCAAGTTTGTGTATATTCCGGAAAAGTCCGAAACATTAGTAAGTCGGTCACGACTGTACACACTGCAAAAGTATAACATGTTACTTACTGACGGTTGTTTTTCCTAAATAAAGTAGACCACCTTTAACTACTTCCGTTTGGATTATAACTGTGGAAAAGTTGGGTCAGGACACATTCGTTGACCAGGTAGCTCAATCGGTTAGAGCGATAGAATAACAATCTGAAGTCCAGGCTTCGAATCCCTATCTGGCCCCACTAATTGAGTTTATTCAGAACACAGTCGTTGGTTACATTTTGTTTATTTCATCTTTATTATTTCTCATATAATCCCAGCAATGTCGGGCTTTCTTTTCAAAAATGATTTATCAAAGCCGTGGTCATGCTGATTAAACAGTGTCCAACACTTCGTTACAATTTTGGCAGTGGTGCGGGTATCCATTTGCCCACATTTCAATAACATTGTTCTATTGTTATCGCCAGTGATGTGTATTCTGGTAGCCCCTAATGTGGCTATTCAAACAGTCGGCTGATGTAAGTGGTCAGTTGCATATCTTTATAAAGGAAAAGTAGATTAGAAAATAGTACAGAACATCGTTAACATAAGGACAAAAATCTGCCCTGAAAGCAAACAAGGAAATGAAATGACGCTAAAGAAAATGAAGTCGTAATGAATATCTTAAACAAAATAAAGTAAAAACACTTTATCACATCGTGTATCCATCAATACGTCTCTTATCAAAGGCAGGATTCGTTCATAACTGAAATGATCAGATATTTACTTTTGTATTTCATCTACTGCGTTTTAACCTAGCTATTTCCGAGGATTAGACTTTTTGTTTGCGAGCTATTTTGAGGTAGTAATCCCCGTAAATTGAAAGAAAATATAATCATTGTGCGAATCGTTAATACATTTCAGTGGGTTTTTTTTGGTGATTGATGAAAAATTCTTTTTCTTTTGTTACTTTTTTTTGCTGTGTATCGGGGTTCAGTGTAGTGTTTTCCTTGTGTGCTGATATGCATCATGCGCACACTAAATTTCGCAAAACGCGATTTTTTATAATTATGTCAGTATCTTATTAAGTAACATTTCATTTCCAAATGTGTCAACATTAGACATATATTCTTCTAATTTAAAATCTAACATCAAGATAAAAACAAAAACAAATCCCAAGAGATTATTTAGTGCATGCAACATATTCTATATTTTTCAATGTTTGATATTTGTGTTATAACAATGTATATCGAGTACCTAAATAAACAGTGTGTCACCTCGTTTCGTCTACTGCTACTATTAAAACTAGATATGTAGACTATAAACGCGAAAGATGTCAAATAAATTTGAAGTAATATTCAGTATATTTTTTTCTATTACTTTAGGTAACCATGAGCATACTACTGTAGAATAATTCATTTTCGTGAGATTAAAATTTCGTGGTTTTCATATACTAGCCTGTTTCAAGGACATTATATTTCACTGATTTTTTATTTTCTGCTATTTATATCATACCAAATTTATGTTTACGTGGGGATTTAATTTCGTGGTTTTTTTATCCACGAAATAAACGAAATTTAATGTCCCACGAAAATTTATGATTTTTACAGTACGTACAGAGAACCCTCTCCTACCTTCATGTATCGTGCATGTCATATACAACATGTGACCTTATAAGTTCATGTTTTCTCCGACAAAACAACATTATATTCTGGAATGTTAGCAATAACAATGTTTCCAATATCAGCTTAAACGCCGCCGATACGTAAACACGGTCATTTATTTTCAGAACAGCTCTAATCTATTAAAATATGCAGTAGATTTATAATTATCCTAAAAACAACTCACTTGCAAGATTACTTCAATTAAATACAGGAAATCATTAAATTATCGCGAGTGCTTTTTTTTCTTTCTTTGTGTAGTGTAACAACTTTCCGGAGAATTCAACTCGCAAACGGAAAATACCGTGATGGGAAGTATTGATTGTTTAAAACAAATACCAAAAATGGTTTTTAACTAGCCTCGTATAGCAACTGTTTAAGTGTAAAAGCATAGCTGATCAAATTTTATTAAAATCAAAATTGTTTTCTTTTCTTTCAAATGATATATCAAATATGACAAATGATGAAACGTTTCAAACCTATATAATATTTGCATTAGCGGAATATTGATTGAATTATGGTAAAGGTAAAGGACAAACGACTGTATTTACATACCATAAGTGTATTGACCCTTGACCCCTGGTAGGGGGCACTGCCATCTAGTGTCTTAACTTCATTATAATGTAAACGTTTATCTGTAATATGAGCGGGCACGAATGCACTGCATATTAGCTGTGTATGTACAAGTGTTTGGTCGAACACGACAAGGTTGTTATGGACCTCTGATAGCAAGCTGCATTATCAAAACACAGGGTTGTTGTTATGTACATAATGCGTGTTTCGTTTTGGCTTTTTTGTCAATATATCTCGTTGTAAATTTAACTTTAACTTGTTAAATTGCATTTTAGGTAGACGACCCTAACACTAGTTGATATCTTGGCATGTAATCTGGTTCAAAAATCTGTATGATACATTATTACAGAGAGAAATGCATAGCTGTATGATACATTATCACAAAGAGTAATGCATAGCTGTATGATACATTATCACAAAGAGTAATGCATAGCTGTATGCTACATTATCATATTTTATCATAGAGAGTAATGCACATGTATTTGTACCTTCGTACCATGTGCTCTCAATGAAGTTTCTGCATTTCAGCATCATGTATTGGTAAATCATCAGAAATCCAAAAAATAAAAAATCTACAAGCCTGTATTAGAAACATGTAAAACAATAATTGTTGCAGACCACATTAGTCAACGCCTACTTTTTCTCTTATCAAAATGAGAACATTGATATGCCGACTTGTCTGATGTCTTTGTAATTAGGTCAAGAAAAGAAACTTCATAGTTTGATTTTAAGGTAGCATAGATACTGCAAAAGAGGAAATGTTCACGTTGTAACTTATTTAACTGATCGTGGTGTGGAAATTGTCGCGTTGTGACTTATTTAACTGATCGTGGTGTGGACATTATCGCGTTGTGACTTATTAAACTGATCGTGGTGTGGACATTATCGCGTTGTGACTTATTAAACTGATCGTGGTGTGGAAATTGTCGCGTTGTGACTTGTTTAACTGATCGTGGTGTGGAAAATATCGCGTTGTGACTTATTTAACTGATAGTGGTGTGGAAATTATCGCGTTGTGACTTATTTAACTGATCGTGGTGTGGAAATTATCGCGTTGTGACTTATTTAACTGATCGCGGTGTGGAGATTATCGCGTTGGTAATGGTTTTGAAATGTTTATATCCCAAATATCTATCATCTATAGGATCCATAAATTTATATTAGTGTGCAGATATTTTCGCCTTAATTTACTCGACGCGAAAAATGCAAACATTTCCACACGACGAAAATAGCTACTTTTACAGTATATCATATACAGAAAGTAACATTTGAGATGCAACAATCTAGAAAGGAGACATGTGTTTAAATAAATGATTTCAAATACAGTAAGTCAAAAAAGTAAATATTTACTGCCCTATTGCGTCAGTCCATTTTATCTAGGTATTTAATGAAACTGCAACCTCAGAGCTGAATTGATATTCGCTATTTTTAATTTCTTTACAGTTCAGGTATAAAATGACCTAATTATCATGAAGTGCTTTCCCTTTTCAACCTAAGTCAATGAAAGTAGTCGTATACACCCTATTGCTTTGCGTTTATCTCATATTTACGAACGTGAAAATTTAAACTTGGGACTTGTTTTACAAAGAACGTTTTACCCTTAACTTGTATGTTTTCGAAATATGGCTATAAAATATTCTGTTAAATAAAAATTATACGGTATCATGAAACGAAGACACTTAAATGTGGTCAATCTAAAAATGAAAACCCCTTGACCTATTTCTGTTATATGACAACTGGTTTTGAAAGTACATATAATCCTAACCATACAAAGCCATGAAAGCAATCATCTCTGTTAAACAGGATACCAAACTGATGACATCCAGTGTCACTGATACCTTTGTGTAGTACAGCATACATTTATAGATTGATGAAAGCCCCTTTCAATTGCCCTGTCCGTATATATTGCCTAAACAACCTTTCCAATACCACGGAGACCGTTGGTTTGATAAAGATACACTTCGTTGTCATAGTATAGGAACAAAAGTATGGCCTTGGTATTTGTGAATAAAACAAACGTCTGTGGTTGAGGTTCCCAATCGAATACTCCCTTACTGTTTGTTTTCCAAATTGATTTACAATTGTGTATGCTATATGAAAGCGGACATCCATTTGGGATCTGTTTCCGGAACCTACGTGGGGGAATCCAACTTGTCTTTGTAGCATACATCTATGCTGTCTGGTTTGTTTGTTGTCATGTTTAGTTAACACCAAAACTAATCAATATCTTCTTTAAATAGATAAAATATATGACTATGAAATAGTACAACAATCGTTCAAATTGAATTTATGACTTTTCAATAAGAAAAAACCCCAAACAGAACTCTCCCAAAGCACTGAAAATATAAGGCGACATCGAAAATGAGTGTTAACAGAAGACAACATTAAGAACTAATAAGGCAACAAAGCAAAAGGAAGGCAACATGAGGAATCCCAACAGAAAAAAACCCCATAAGTATGGCCCTTACTGAGTAATTCAGACATCGGCAGACGTATGTGAGGATTTTGTACATTATATGTGCCGTTGGTATTTGAAGATACATGTATTGACCTAAACGTAAAAGGTGTTGTAATAAAATAACATTCCGTGAAAAGCAACTTCAGTATCAGAAAGATACATGAAATATATTGTTTTTCAATCTATCAAGATTGAAACACTGGGTTTAAACAGCGTAGCCATGAACTTAAACCGACATGGCACTTAAAATAAATTATTTTCTTATTTCATTTCAAATAAACATTTATTATTTACATTGATTAATTTTAAAAGAATAAATAGAACAATGCATCGTGATTCAGGTAGATCCATGACTTCAGCAGCAATCATTTACTTTACCGTGTGATGTTAGAAACACGCCCCCACAAACAATGTAACACTGTATTTCCATTTCCCGTTTTATTATTTCATATATAACAACCGTAACTAATGGTACCGATACTGTGACATTACACAGCGGTACACGTGTATACACAAAACAGTTAGCACAGCGCTGTTTAACTCACTAAGTAAACACATGAACGGATCGTGATGATGATATATCACAATTGCTTGATATGACTTTGTACATTTTATAAAATTAAATGTCAACTATATTTGTGTATTTTGCAATTTAATTTTTAAAAATTGAAAACAAATTCATTTAAAATATGTTACTGACGGTTTTAAACATTACTGAAAATATTGTAAATTCCGCACTTTTTTAAACATTGTTTAATTGATTGTATGTTACATGTTATCGTAAATATTGATTTTTACAGTGTTCAACACAGAATACAATTTATGTACATTTGATTGAAAAATAGTTTATGTTTTCAATTAATTATTTCAAATATTTACCAAAATGCTCTACAGTCTCTTGCAATGTTTTATAAATATAAGGACAATGGCATTCATGATAAATAAATAAGGTGACTAAAATCTCACAGGGACTAAACAATGTTATATATTCAGTAACTGGTGAAGGGGACTATCTCCCTCTCACACAAGTACATAACTCAGACATAAACACATATAAATATCGTTCTGATATATATATGTGAAACACACACGATATGTACTCTCAGAAATGATGTAGTTTGTCCTTTCCCTTTAAATCTTTATAGAAATCCATTCGGAAGACATTGCTATTCGGTAATATATTGCAAGATAATTGAGCAAACGTCTCATCGAAGTAAACCATATTTCACGTCATGATCTACACAATTCTGTGTCAATACTGAATTGATTACTTTGATTTAAGCACAACATTAGGTTACGAAGCACTTTCTCCGAATCTTTTAAGACCGTAGATCGCCTATTGACTCATGTCTACATTTGATTTGGTTTGCTGGTTTAAATAAATACTCACATAACACAACCCTCAAAAACAATCATGAGCCACAATAGACGATTCTATTTAAAGTGAGTTCAATTACATTTAGCCCACGTATGGTGTGATTGATGAAAAGATCCCTTCAAAATTTCACATTTCCCAAGACGGTTCATGTATGCAAATCGTTGTTGAAGAAAAGAGCGTGTATTCTCTAACCCTATAAGCATGCGTGAATGACGTATTACCTTGTCCATGCATGGGAGACAATTCACTTAGAAATGTCCGTTTCCATGGCAACACATAGGTAAAGCTATTATCACTTAGCACCATACAAATCTGTATTTCATGAACAAGTTTAAGGCACTTAATTCCTCGTTCAGTCAGGATGGTAGAACTCATCTCAGTCCACTATCTGATAACCAAGGTAGCCATTCTTATTCACATGGCAACCAAATGGTATGCAATCGTTTTCTGTTCCTATGGTAACCACAGTGTTACCTCCATACTCATCTTCTCCGTAAGCGTGGTCAAAAGAATGTCGTTGATTTTAACCGTTTGGCCCGTTTCCGGAGATCGTGAAACAACTTTAGAGGCATTGTCAGTTACTGCTGTGAAATAACTTTAGGCAGGTATGGAATTGGACCTGTACTTCCGGGGGGAGTAAAGGCGTAAATATCGACAATCCTGAAGCTCATCCCAATCATCGTCCGATAAAGGGGTAGGGGGTTCTACTGGCAAACTAAAGTCACGTGTTAACATAGGAAGAGGTTTGGTGGAATATATGGGTGGCAGCATGATGGGTGGCAGCCTCAATGGCCGCTCCTGTCGGCGAGTAGTCGCTCTGACTTCAAGTTCGGTATCAATGTTTGGTAACTCGCGTTCGACAACGACCGGTTTGGTACTGTCCATCTTTTCATATGATATAAGTGTACCGACATCTCCATTGGGAAACACTATAGAAGCCTTCAGAGTTCTGTCACTGTCCTGTCGCTGAAAATTGGTCAGTGACTTGTTGTCCTTGCCATTGTCGACAGAGGTAAGTTTCCGGAGTACCCTCATTTTGAACTCCGCTGGCGAGATGTATTTATGTATAGGCGGCTGTGTTGGTTTGCTCTCAGCGCTGTGTGTCTTCCGTTTCCCAATCTCTGTACTGTCTGAGGTCATGTTGAGATTGTCTCCTCCTATATACAGGCGGTGACTTTATCACCGAGGCCCGGTTAAAGATCAAGGAGGCCTATGCTTTATCACTCTGATAACCTCCACCCGTCAATTTCTCGATCGTCTATACCTGTGTGATCTAGCCTTATCACGCCTGTGGGAGACAAACCGCATAGATTAGACACAAGGCAACATAGCAGATAAGTACCAAACAAAAGGGTGAGCTTAAACTTACATAAATACTGGCTTCATATCATTATACTAAATAACAATACATGGATGACGACCTAAACATTCCTCTCTGATTTCGATAACTTTCTGTCTGAGTGGAAATGTATGGCTGAATCCATGCACCTTTGTTCAAGTCCATTAAATACTTAAGATTAAAGAACCCCAAAACGTCGTGCACTTACCAAGCTTAGTACAGAAATACACATGCAACTGTCTATACTGAATACACACGGCTGATAGCCTGCCCACGAACCTCCTCTATGTGGCACCCTACGTACGCCTGTGTACTGATACTCAGCATACGGGACTGGCGTAACACTATTGACGCCACTTTCATTGGCTATTTAAATACACAATCGCACAATCAATCAGTACTAGTAGCGTGTCGGTATTTGTATATTTTTCCATTAAATTTGGGGTCGTATCAGTCGCCCAGGGGATATTCAAGCAACAAAACAACAATTAACCTCTTATGCAAGGAGAGTGGATATAAAACTTCACGTTAAAATGTTCAATTGTGAATCAACTATTTGTGCAACGTTAACGGTTAATGCTTATCGTGTCATGAAATTGAATTACTCGCTCGTGTGCTTTTCAACGTATGGAGTATTATAAAATGTAATTTCTTAAAGTTAATCGGTGTTCTGTTGTTGTAACTATCGAGTTTGGGCATCATGTTATAGTAAAGCATTGTGAAGTCTTGTAGAGCCGATGTCGAATGACGTGACAGTGCTACAGTAAATATAAATCATTGGTATGAAAAGGGACATCAAAATTAAACCTTCAGGCCAACATACACTAGTGTTTATCATACTTTGTGCTTATTAATTGAATAAATGATATATAAACACAAGTGACAAAGGGAAGAACATTGTGTGAATCGTGCCCTGACAAGAACTCGAACTGATGACCTACAGCACGCATTAGCCTAGCCTAAAACATATCTGCAGCTCATTACTCTACACCACCTCACCTTCTTTAAATAAAGGTTTCGATGTTGCAATGGTCAATACTGAGATACTCACAACAGGTACAGTTACAAGCATCATAGATATATATTTCATATTATTTACATTCGTTTATAAGTATGTGGTACATACATATAAGTGCGACTGAATCGTTATATTTTAAAATATATCAAATTAATCGAAACATAATCAATGCAAATTATGATTATCTGCCATGAACATAGCGTTACTAAAGAAACCAGAACAGGTTTCAATACTGATGGAATTAAATGTTAAAAAAACCCCATTAGTTTAGTTTAAGTAAATATTGCTTTCCGATTAGTTATGCTTGTATCTATAATATATTGCTTTCCGATTAGTTATACTTGTATCTATAATGTATATAAGTAGTTGTTGGGACTGGTCCTGATTCAATTGAGCACAGTTATATCCGGAATGAGTTTAGTTAATAACTATTTTTGTATGTAACAATTAAGCTGTGACACAGGTAAAATTCAATGTTTATAAATGCTTTTAAAATTCCATACGAAATCAAACAAGTTTTACAGTTCTCGATCCTAGTAGGTAGGAACTCCATTAAACCTAGGAAATATCAATCGCTTTGATCTTGTAATGGGATAATAATGATTTATTACATAAATTCTATTCATATTTAATAATACATGTTAAGAGCGGAAGTATATAATGTGACTTTATAAACCAAATAGAACCAAATATATTTAAAATTTAAAAAAAAAAAAAAAAAAAAAAAAAAAATTTTAAAAAAAAAAAAAAAAAAAAAAAAAAAAAGTTTTAATAATGAAGAATATATATTGCATCCAACATTTAATTTACTGCACGTGTCCAATTATTGTAGGGTAAATGATCATCAAGACAGAAATAGATCATAAGTAAGCAAGATAATACATACCTTTAACTTCTCAATACACAATCGACTGTCAACTCCAGGTAATGTAAACCAGGTAAAATATGTCAATTAAAATGTTGCTCTCTGTGGGTGGTGGTAGCGTTAAGGATGTAATCAATGGATATGAGGAGATGGCTATGGAACAAGACTTATATAGCTGGAGCCAGGGGGGAGGGACTACCCGTTCCGCGTGACAACTTACCACGAATATATACAAAAATCCAGTGGATTCGGATTTTGTCAGCTTAATGAAAAATTCGAACAATATTTGAGTCTGATGTTTTCTTTATTATTGAAACTTTATTTAAAACAAATGCATTCTGAAGTTGGAAATGATCGCCACAAGACATTAAATATGAATACCAATATTTCAAAAAAGAAACTTTAAAACAAATTGAAATTTTGACATCGCTTATAATCAAGCTCACAATACTTGATCAGTGTAACACCGACACCATTCTACGGAGGTTCAGTGTACACAATACTGATACAATGCATGTGGCAGACTATTGGCCAGTCGGATATGATCGCTTATCCAAACAACAACCTGTAAGTAGGTCCGCTAAGGACAATATAACGACTAGTTGTTTAGTTTCCCACCGTGTGTTTACTTAACCTGAATAAATGTTGGCACACTGCACTATTATAGTATAGCGGTGTTAAACAACCATTAAATATACTATATCTTATTTAACGTCGAATCCAGAGAAGAATTAATATCTCTATTGATTTTAAGAGAAGTCTTCAAAATACCACACGGTCTTAAAAAATAAACGTAGCAAAGAAATTATTTTATAATTATTATCATCACATACATTCTGTTCAGTTGGGCATGTAGTATTTGGAAAACACTATAACACTGTAGAAAAGGAGCTTTTCGCGCGTGGAAATGTTCGCGTTCTGACTCCTTAATTTGTTCGCTGTGTGGAAATTTTCGAGTTAGCAATGGCTATGAAATTGATATATTCTATTTATTATATCTATAATCTAAATAATATATTGATACATGTTAGCTTAACGAGAGTTTCTCGTTAATTTACTCGCGTCAAAAAACGAAAATATTTCCACACTGAAAATTTCCACTTTTACAGTATCCAACCAATTTATGGATTGTTTCCATCTGCTAATTCACCGACACAACAGCTAACAGGGTCAGCGGCATAGTTAAGACACGCATTTCCGGTGTAGATAAGACTCAACCCCCAAATAGAAATTCGATAAATCAGTAAAACGATAGATTGCATACGTGTAAAACATTATACATGTACAGGTATCTATGACAAATAAATATATTACTTCCTGTTTGGCTTCAAGTTGATACATGACATATTGATATATTATGACAATGCTTAACAATGGTCGTGTAGATTGCTGAAGTTGGAGGGTACATGTGCATAGATGCGCAAAAGGTTGATGCTTGATAGAGAAAACATTATTGCTACAAGCAAGAACCCATTTCAAGAATCTTCATTGGAAAATAAGAAATATATTTTGAAATGATACATGGCAGATATTTCACGTTAAGATTTTAAACAATAGGAGAAAATATACTAAACGCAGGACCTATGCAGTAACTGTTTTGATATGTGCACACCGAATCATATGGTACATCGTAGTTCGTTCGTATCTAAAATCCAATGAATACAATGTGTTTTGTATAAACTATATTAATAACCAAACCAAAACCAACCAAACAACCTAGCAAACAACCAGTCTCAATACTGTATCGTTATCCTTTTCAAAAACATCCAAGACTTCAGTCTGCACAGTAAGAGTCAAATGATGCCATGAATCCCAAAATGATTCACCCAAAAATAGTCATCATAAAAAGTTTCAATTGAAAAAAGTTAAACGTATTAGAATACCAAAAAACATAATTTTATAATCAATTTGAATAAAATAATCATGAAAATATCAGTAATTCAATTTGTTTTGGTATTTCCATGTTTATTCTCCTCACGAGCTGCTAGCCAAGTATTTTACCGATATGAAGTATGAATGTCAGTTTCCAAAAGGAAATAATAGGAATCAATATTTGTAACAAATGAGTTAAATGACTCGTAAACAGTACGCACAATTAACTAGGTAATGATCAGCATTAACAATTGACGTGCATTGAAACTGAGGCTTTGGAGAGAAAGGAGCTGATAATGCACATGTTTCTTTATTGGTTATTATTTACATTGACTATCTTACAAAATCAATTGTTTTGTACTTGTCTCTTTTTTTAGTAATACATTAAAGTGTCATGTCTATTGATTTGCTATTTTGGGATTGTTCCTGTAATTATTTTACTTAATCTTGTTACAACTAGCTGTAAATAATACTCACCTAACCTTGTAATTAATACAATTTACTACAAATTATACTGATTTAACCATGTAATTAATACAATTAACTACAAATTATACTGATTTAACCTTGTAATTAATACAATTAACTACAAATTATACTGATTTAACCTTGTAATTAATACAATTAATTACAAATTATACTGATTTAACCTTGTATTTGTTACAACTAACTAAACATTGTATTGCCTTAACCGAGTATTTGTTACTTCATTTATTAACTCCTTCACCCTTGAAGACACATTTGAACTCTTCCAATACAAAGGTTGGAATAGTTTATTATGAAATTTCAGAGGTGAATGAGTTAATGCTTATAATCTCTTAAGTAAGAATAAATACATACTGCCTACCTGTCTGATCTAACCTTATACTTCTTAAAAATACATTCACATATCCAAAAAAAAAGGGGGGGGGGGTAGATATTATAGTTATCAAGGCCCAGAATATGTATATCGATAGAAAAAGTTTCGTATTTTGTTCTTGATTTAACTTTCAAAATTCGTTTTCGATACCTGATGCACAAAAACTTCCCTGTAGACTTTGTCAGTCTATATATCTCAATTTAAACCTAATTTATTTACTGATTAGGGTTACACTATATATGGCTGTCACACGAGTACAATGAATGGAACCTGATTGTTGTAATTAGGTTGTTCCCTAAACAGGTACATTTACTGGGTTACTACTGATAACACTGTATTTAACGCTAAATACCAATCTTCATTACCTCGATCTAAATGTAAAGTGATGTATTTATAAAAGCCACTTATTAATCGCACTAGACCATGCGTAACACTATGGGCCATTTACCTCGCCCAACTTCGTCTATATGCTAATGAGCTACGTGTAGATAGAACGAATGTTATTAAGAAATTTCCTCTTGTTCAATATTGCAATGCAATATGGATTTACTTTAAAGTTAAAAAAAAGTGTACCACATATCTTGTAAATGACTATAGTTCCCATGTTTAATGTTAGAGGGGGGTTCGCGTTGTTTTAGACAGCGTCTTACCATTTTAAGGGTTTGAGGAGTTTCAGTTATTCTTCACGGTGTCAAAGAATTGCTTACTTTTACATTAATTACATATGTGACAGAATATTTTGAAGATAACGACCAAGTGACATCGAAACATTTCTGGATTTGACTTAGCCAACAATAGTTCACTGGTATAGACCTAATATTTAGTGAAACACCTACCATATAACAAGCTTTCCATGCAGTCTTGTCGATAACGTAGAAGTGAAGAGATGGCTTTGTACGCAAGATAGAAAATGTGTATTTAAAACGCTGATTGATTAGAAGACGGATAGCATTACCTTTTACAATGATTATGGGGTTTTTTCAACATAACACAGGTTTTATATCGTTATTTAACGAATAGTGCAAACAAAATAAAATTGCTTTGGACAGAATTATATTTTTAAAAATGATAAAATGCTACAGAGTAGGCGGAGCGTGGAAAAGTATGCATTTTAATACTCTTTATACTATTATGTAAATACTACTTATCTGTCTCCAAAGTTTGGCAGACTATCAGACATTTTAACATATTATTTATATGACTATATGCTATGCAATGACATGTGACATTTCAATAGAAATATATCTGTATGTGGAAATTGTGTATTTTAAGTTGACTGCACATATCAAGAAAAGGTCAAACCTGTTTCCCTTTCATTTGAAAATAGACACGACATCAACCATAAAAACAAACCATAAAGCACTGGCAAAAATGGGGTTTCAAAGCGTATTAAATTGTAATCAAATGGATTTATAGCCATTTTAATGAATGACAACATAAAAGTCATGACAAGAATGCAAAAAAGTTTGAAATCGGTGGAAAATAACCTTTATGGTACCTAGTATTGTGAATTTGAAACAGTTTTGTCTACCTGTACTTGCTACAAGCATAATGTGGCGTGTTTTATGTGCATTTGTAAACTTTATTTCATTAATTTGGTACAGTATTTCAAAACATTCAATATATACTGTGTTAATATGCACTTATTATTATTTTTGTTTTACAAATATTGCCATTCCTGTGGTACATATAAAGAAGATCAAATACTTTTATTTAATACTGATTGTGCATTTATTATTTGTATAACAACCTACATCTCTCACATTTTTTTTTTTGTGCTCAGATATAGGCTCTTTTCCCTCCCTTTATAGTTCCCCATATTTCATATATCACATTATACGACCAATTAAACGTTACTTGCATTCGTGTAAAGTTAAACCCAAATGAGAATTATCAATGCTTTTTAATAAGACGATAACAATATTGTAGAAACTTCTAGGAATAAATGTTAATACGCTTACATCATAATGACGTTACACTCAATACCATATTACCACAAAATAAACTACCAATATTAACAAGAAATTTAGATTGTTACATTTTCTTACCAGTGATCGAATCTTGAATAAAACATCAATATCAGATAAATCCTTGTCTTTATTTGTTTCAATTCAATTTCTGAATAAGATCCGTCTTTATGGTAGAAAAGAAATGATTCATTCTTTAAGACAAAATAAGACAAGTCAATGGTTTATCGCTTGCCAAAAAGATCATATTGAGTTTCAATGACTAGCTAGTTTATTAGTCACATTTCTACGTAAAAGTACGTCCTCAAAGATCATGGTATGTGATTCAACAAGGAACATTTAAAACCAAAGACAACACACCCATACTTATAGCTATAGATGATCAGTCGGTCACACTAGATATCCGGGATCGAAAAAATTTAAATAGATAACAGGAAGGGAGTATTTGAATAATTACAAAATCCTTGTATTCACGCTTTACTCGATTTGTATGGATCAAAGATGTCGCCCGATTGTGAATTACTCACTGATTGTGCTTTGCTGTCAAAGATTGATTGATATAATCACTCGCTTCGTCAGATAACTACTGTCTAGTATAGGTATTGTGCATATCGAATCCGGATATACACGCCGAGCCCTATAATATTTAAGAATATTGGTTCCGGTTCCTTGTTCGAGGATAAAACAAAATCCACCTGTTACATATCAAATCTTTGACATCTTGCATGTAAACGTTAACCAGTCAGACTAGTCTAAGGAACTTCTATTTATTTCTAATACAAAAGAACAAAGACATACATTCACAGCGTTGACTTATTGTAGTTTGAAGAATAAATGTAAACTAAGTATATACTCAACCAATAAACCAATACACGTTATCATAAAAAGGCAAAACTATCATATTGTGTTCATCTAAAACGCTTACAGTTTAAATGATAATTAAAGAGTATGCGAAATGACATTATGTTTTAATTGATCAAGTTGCAAGTCTAACCAGTCAAAAGTGAACAATGTAACAAATTGACTGTTTGGCACTGACCATGCTTTTAAAAATCACATGTTTTAACCATCATATTTTAAAAGGAGAGGAATCAACAGTGGAAGCTGAATACTCCAACCCTACCAGATAAAGAAATGAACCTGAAACTGTAAATAACTATATATATAGCAACCAGAAGTCTAATAAGTACACGTGTGTACAGCATACATTAGAAGAAAGGACCATCATACATCACCACAAGCTACTAGTTAGCTTTCAACGATGTTGACTGAGCCGCGAAACTGAGCGAAATTAGCATAGACTCCAAATACTTTTTAATTTTGCAAATGGTAGGTTTTTCGATAGAGAAACACAGGGCAGAATGGTGTAGAATCGGGTAAAATAATATTTTTCATTTTAGAGGACATTTCAAGCGACACAATACCAGATTTTGCATGGAAAGGGACTGCGTGAGTCATTCTTTTATTATTTGTATGAGATTATCAATTTATGCGATCTCCACACACGATTCTTTGCCTGGTATTGTAAAATGTAATTCCATGTCCATGACAAAGAAATAAAGATATTAGAACAAACTTGTCTCAAATATAAGGTTAAAAACTAAACTGCATTTTCATCAGATCGTGTCATACCGTATGCGATAACAGAAAAAAAAATGTTAGATATACAGTACATGTAATACCGCCGACATGTACAATTACATACTGTTCAAGTGATTTTTTTCGCGTGTGGAAATGTCCATGTGGTGAGTATTTTTACTGATTAGGATATGAAAAACTTCGCGTTAGAAATGGTTCTAAAATTTATTTATCTATGAATTATAGACACTATGAATAAATATTCACTTATTGATAATTTTGTGTCAATTTACTCGACGCGAAAAACGCGAACATTTTCGGACCGCGAAAATTTCCATTTTTACAGTATATAGTAGATGTAATACCGCCGACATAAGAAGGGACCCACAGACATGTACAATTACATGCTAGTAAATCAAACTAAAGTATACCCGACACTTACTTAAAGTTACGTAAAGTTTAAGTCTGAAACACTGATGGTTATACCAGATATACAAATTTTGTATTTCTGTTTATTTATACAAGGTACTAGCAATTCCATTCACAGAAGGATACAACTGGTATCATCGAAAATGATGTCATATTTGTAAACATTGATTATAAAGTTAATTAACTTGCTCACAAATACACCATTCGGGAACGTAGAAGCCTGATTCGATATGTAAATAATGCCAGTCAATGAAACCTGTTTGGTCAACCTCGATGAGTTCGAGTGACTGACCGATAACACCAAGCTTGACCGGACAAGTACTGCTTGCACGCGGATGTATGGGCGGTCTATTACACACCTTATACCCGGCGCTAACCGTCACAGGCACCGAACGTTAGGCTTACAACCCACATAATAGTCAGTTCGGCAATGTTTTATAAACAATCACGTAATTCATGATAGATAAAGCCATGCCAGAAATACCTCGAAATAAATCGAAAGTATAAGTCACGTGAGTGGCCTTATGGTCAAATACCACTTTTGATTATTTCATGTATTAAATTTGTTTGTGTTAATGTAGAAAATAGTTTCTAAGAGCAAATATTTCATGATATATATATAACAACCTCTTTTAATGTCACAGTTTGCTAAAAAAAATCGTCAAGAAATTCATGAATTACGGAGAAAATATATTCAAAAAGTGAAAAAAAAGTGTGTTTTTTAATATACAAAATGAATGTTGGTGATACGTAAGACAGAACATGACATTATATCGAGGTTTTCACTGTACAGTGACATGCGAGATACGTTATCGAGGTTTCACTGTATAGTGACAAGCGAGATACGTTATATCAGTATTTGTATCAACACTGATATATAATGGGCATTATATCGAGGTTTTCACTGTACAGTGATAAGCGAGAGACGTTATATCAGTATTTTTATCTACACTTATATATTATGGGCATTGTATAAAGGTTTGGCAGAAGTCTTTTTCACAAGATGACTAGTAGTATTGGCTGTCGTGTTCCGTACACGAAATAGACATATCTTAGAATCGCGAAAATAACCATGGATAGACTAATACTCGTACATCTAAAATGCAGTTACTGTCCTCCCAATGACAGCAATTTAATTATAAACTTCTCGATAATAACCCATACCTACCACCTGTACATCTAAGCTACCATATAAAATACCTATAAATTCCCCCATCCTGTAACCGGAATGGGAGGTGACTTATATAGAGTGTGCCTAATCCCTTTGTTAGGAACAATAGAATATCTTCAATTGAGAATGAACAAATAAAAATAGACCTATAAACAGTAATTAAATTAAACATTCAAAGTTAAGGATAAAAAAAATCAAGTTATAAAAATATATCGTGAATAACCCTACAAGATACGAGATACAAGAAACTTTATTTAACGTCGTATACAGGTAAACAAGGAACATAAGCTGTTGAGAGCTATTATTGCGACAAACATATGTAAAAATAAATGACTTTAAATGTAATGCGGTATTAAAACCTATATAAGTAATACACATAAAATACCCTATATAAGTAATGCATATAAAATACCCTATATAAGTAATGCATATAACATAACCGTATGTAAGTAATGCATATAAAATACCCTATATAAGTAATGCATATAAAATAACCGTATATAAGTAATTCATATAAAATAACCGTATATACAATAACTGTATGAAGGTACAGCATCAAAAAAAAAATAACGAAAAAGAAGGGAACCTGTTTACAATAATACATTACAAATATCTCAGTATAACAGTATTACCGCATTACATCTAAAATCATGTTGTATGCAGTAATATATTTAAGTGACCCTGGATGCAGCTAAATTTGCACTATCTTTTGCGAGTTTAGTTAATCAGATTTACTCAGGTATTTTACCACAAACCATTTCGCGTTCCGTACAAGGGTTTTCTAGCGATAGTTTGGTAACACAGTGCAACGCATCAAGTACATGACGTTTGTCTGGTTAACACTAGGGCGCGTAGCCAAGAACAATACAACATTGTGTATTGGCTACCTCTGTTATCCATACGCACACGTATGACGATAATTCAATATATACACGGTCGTTTAAATTTCATTGTACCTTATAACGTTGGGTTTTTTTGTTACAGAAATTGAGTGCAAACGTCAGCTTGGAATAAAGGAACAATTGATGAGACTGAGCGAGATTTGTCACGTGAAACTAGAGGTGTAGCAATAGTCACGTGTCAGTTAATTGGTTCAGTGGAAACCGGAAAAGTATACTACATATTAAAGATCAATACAAAGTTACATAAAACGTTTCTGTGATTGCATTTGCGTAAGACGTACGCAATTAAATTGATTACCAATGTTCGAACACTGTAAACAAGTAAATTACCCGTACTGTGTTTGTTTACCATAGCATGCACTACATTTATTATCTATTTGTTCCGTTTGGTTGAATAACAAACATTTAAACATGTCAGGATGTAATAAGCATTAAAAAGTCAAGCGTACTTTCATACATTGCTCAACCATACCGACATCCGAAGATTCTCTTACTGAAAACAGCTTCTTATTACTTCCACAAATTCGAGGTCATTGAAATCTGATACAAACAATCTAGATGGAAATATCGTTTAATAAAACACTTATATATATAGGGGCAAAAACCATTTAAACCTTATGTTTGTAATTAATTACACCGTGAAGGTTGCAAAAGTGTTGAAGAAAATTACAGAACTGGAAAAAAAGGCTTATGTCAATGATTTTTCTACGGAAAGATCAAAATATAAACAATTGAAACAGCATATGAAATGTAACTTTACCATGAATAAGTTAGCAAGCCTTTGGGTACCAGCATAGTACGAAAATAATGCATGAGTACTGCTAAAATAGCCAAAAAAATTATCAGCCCAAATGTGATTTCAAAGAACAAAAAGAGATAAAAAAAAATACGATTTAAAAAATAAAATCTGGAAAATTTCAGAAGAGAAATCGAAGATAATTGAAATAGATGATGCACTCATTAACATTTAAATCATAGAAAAATGTCTAAAAGATAGAACAAGAGAGTACCATTGTGCAAATAAACCAGGAATTCTCTAAACCAATTAAACCCATGCATGAACTAGGGAAGACGCATACGGACATTTCCATAAAAGTGATAAGGAGAAGATTACATGTTCCGGAAAGTAGGCGTGCCCTCCTAAGGATGAGACCCGCAATGCAATTCCGGGTCAAATTTTAGCTATTCGAAGCTACCAAGAGTGAACCGGGATAGCCACAAATAAGCCCTATGGCACATCAAGGCATACCTACTACCTCTAGCAAGAAAAAGGGGAAATACAATATTATCGAAGTGTGAACAAACCATACTTTAAAAGTCGATGACCGAAAATAAAGTAACGTTAAACAAATGAAAGATTTTGCAAATGTACAAGGAGAGTAAGACTAAACGTACTGAAGAGGTAAGATTATTCTGCTTCATCGTCAGAGCACACAATGTAAAGCTAGGTCAAACTCAAGATATGTCAAGCTCCCAAAATGAGAACCGAAGTTAGAAATGACAAAAACAACCACACACACAAGGCACGTTAATGAGCACAATTGACTACCTATAGAAGTAAAGGAGTAAACACTTACAGCCTGTTAAGTTAGGAGTTCTTTAGGTTTGGTGATCACTGTTTTGTTGTTGAGTTATTGATTTGCATGAATGAAATCTGTTTAATTTTATCACATTCTGTGTAGAAATATTAATTAAGAACACTTCAAGAAATGAAGAAACTATTTTTGATGTACATCTGTGGGGTACCTTATGTGACACACACAACACATACATTCATATAATTTTAATGTTTGTGTATCTCCAATTGTTGGTATGCGTTTCATTTATAAAACTAGATATGGCAAGGTGATACGAAGAAGACTTTATGCTTTAATTAGGCTAATAAGCGATGCAGATAAAGTTTGTACAACTGCATTGCTATTGGTATTTGAAGGATGGGATTTGGCCTATCTACATGTAGGTTGCAAAAAATCTAGTGCACGAAATAGGGGAAATCAACAACAAATGAAACCAAAAACAACAAAAGATCAATGACGAAGTATAACAACAATATCAACATATGTCCTTTCGGATCTTGATTAAAATATGTGGCAATACAATTCCATGAACTGTGTTTAGTGTTTCTTGTTTTCTACAATGTCCCTATGCTATACGGGAGTGGTAAATAATGAAGTACTTCAAAAGACTGTTTACTGAACATACAAGTGTTGACCAGTGTTCCACTCTCACGGGAACACAAGCACCCGGGTAATTGTGAGAGATAAAAAGTAAACACGCCCAGAGGGTACCACTACCTACTAAAGCATTATCACAGTTGTTTGTTGATTAACCACAGTCACGTCTGTGTCGATATTAGCTATTTTCAATTATTTTCCTTTAGAAAGTAATGACACTCACATCAGCCAATATTTTCATGGATTTTATGATACGGAAATGAAAAAGAAATATATGAAAATGTCGATTAGAAAGGTATGATTGATTGTAAATCTGACTTTTTTCTTAATCATGAGTCGAAAAGCCAACTTTGACAAAACATTGCTTGATTAATAATTGAAACAAAATCAAGGACATGTATCTCCACTTTGAAAATGATATGCTTAACTACTGTGAATTCATTAATTTTCGTGGTTTTTTAATACCGTTGATTTCGTGGGTAATCTTCAACCACGAATTCAAAGGTCCACGAATTCAAAGGATCACGAAGTTATGACAGGTTTGACAATTCTCCGTTTGAGTTGGTACTCGTAATCCACGAATTCATGTACCCACGAAATGGTGAATTTTTTCGGTAAAGCACGAAATTTGAGACCAACAAAAATTAGACAGTAACTCAAAGAGAAAAAAGTTTGCATCCATTGTGAACACACCTAATGATTAATGTAATCATTAAGGAGATACACTTGTTAGCTTCAATCATGAAGGAACTGCTTTCACACAACATGTGTGAATAGACCTTAATGTGGCAAACATCTCTTATCCTGATGAGGTAAACAATTAGAAACCTATACAGTATCTTTCATGAATAGTTATTCAAAATATAACTGAAAATAACACATCACATATATGATCAACAAAAGACAACATCTGAACCCACAATCGATACTTAATTGCATCAACAGAAACTGAGGCGACAAAACAAACTGAATGACGTCACGAACTCTTGCAAAATGGTGATGTGACCAGTAATTCGGAATTTACAAAATAAGCATTTCCTGCACGACATCTTGCCTTATTCATGATGTTTCCCCTAAATTTTCTCTAAATCAAGAATATAAATATCTAATGATCTAAAACGCAGCAAACAAGTCCTCAATCGCGGTAGTCATGATGACCGCCATAAAGTTTCTTTTAAACGGATTAAAGTTTCTCTAGTAAAAACTACACGACTTCACGATGTTTTAGATTATGTATGCCTATCTTCGCAAACTTACCTGACTGCAATAATTCGTGAGGACATTATTTCGCGTTCATATCAATGATCCTTTGAAAACCTTTTTTGTGGTCCTTAAATTTTGTGGTTATGAATCTTAGTCCTGTTGTCTGGGAATGTATGTTTTAAAGTTCATTTGTTTCTAAATCATGATTAGAATTGGGTTTTACTGATTTATTCTTTTTCTCCTTATTTCTCCAGTGTCATCTTAATTCCTTTATACGAATGCAAGGAAAATATTTTCTATTGCTCAATCGGGTCCTATATTCTAAAACCTTCAATGCAGCACTTGTTTCCAGTGAATAATGACCATATCATATTCAAGAAAATGTTAAAACGCAGAACCGGTATATTAAATTAACGATTGGTATGTACTTAAAGAATCCGCTTTTTACTTCCTAAAATTAATACCTACCTGACATTTTTGACTTCCAGGTAAGGTACCTGTGTAATGTCGGATGGCGAGGTCTTGGTATGCAGGTAAGTGATCTTTAGGTGACTTTTATTTACACAGTGATAGCCGATATACTCCAAGGTAAATACAGTAAAAATCTGGAATTTCCATGTGTTTACCATCGTATATTGTTCACACTGTAACGATGTTGGTCCTATATACATAATTTTATTTGAATTAGAAACTATTTTTAACATTTTGTTATTTATCCCATCTGGTCATCAATTTCTCGGGTGTTTTGGGGTGCGCCAACCCCCCATATGTTGTTTATTGTGAAAGTAGGATCACACATTGGCAAATAAATAGGTAAATAATACGTTCAAGTTGTTATGTAAATGTCCTGTAAGTTGACACGTGACTCATTAATTAGTTTTATTGATACAAATTACTAATTTACTAATCTTATATACAGGTTTAACTGGATTTGAAAAAATACGGTGATAAGGGAGAATAGAGAAAATAGGTTATCTATAGTAAAAAGTCTACAAGTAAGTACCATAGCGCATAACAGTAAAAAAAATCACTGGATTTTCTCTTTTTGTTTACGCTTTTATTTTGCTGAACTCAGGTAAATATTTTGAAATAAACAGGTAAATGTTTTGATTAATTAGGATTAATTAATTGGTGTGTATTGAATGTAATTACGTGTTTGAATGATGTGTTGATATCACATTGCTCACATAAAAAATACACAATTAATTAACCTACAGTCATGTTTATCAACTCGTTAATTAATTGGAAATATTCCATTCAGCAGTACGTATGAGGCACGGAGTTACTACTTGTTATTAAAAAAGCCCCAAGACATCTGAATATAAAACATGTCAAATTAAGACAATGCTCAGGCATTCATAATGAACATACGACTTAGTTATTACTGTCAACTTGTTAATAAAAACATTTGATAACGTTAATACAATAATATTTTAATAAATTAGAAGTATTGTCTAACCGGCTGACCTAATTTTAAGCTATGGTTATTTCAGTGTCTGCCGTCATAACGACTTGTTTACAGTGTCTTTTAATCAAACCAATGTGGGCCCGTCATGATGCCTTCCATCAAACGTAGAACGCGTGTAGGTCCTTGAGAGATACATATTGATGAAAACTATGGGCAAATGTTATGGTCTCCATCATGTTTCTATCAGGAAATAATATATTTCTTTGTGTAATATGAAGGTCAATGTTTATTATTTTGCTCATTAGTGTGCCTTGTTTAATTTCACTACCCCAATTCCCGTTTTGAGGACGTTACATAACTTACATTTGACCTAGATTTATATGGCGAGTGTCGTCAATGGCGTAGTAGACGTCTACTTCCGGAACACTTGATCGTATTCTCTTTGTGCTGTTGAAGGGGCAGTTGCGTTCATATATATGTCACGTTTTGCCCTAGATTGTTCGAAATTTTTAAGTTCTTTTATTTTCTTTGTTTTATGTGGTGAATGTTGTTAAGAACATATGTAGGTGTGTATTTGTGTTGACGTATGGGTTACGTAAGTGTAATACTGATCGTCGATATGCAGACTGGTGTATGCAATTGTGAAGATTTGTGTATATGTAGTTTTTGTGTTGTATTTTAGTGTTTGCGTTTGTGTGCATGCATTTTGCGTGAGTGTGTTTTTTATGTCATGTTTGTTTGCTCGGTTCATTTTCGGTGCTTTGGGGGGTGTTTTGGAATGCTTGATTGTGTTTTGGTGTGCATGATTGTGTTTTGAGGTTGTAAAGTTGTGTTGGTTTATTGTATGCGGTTGTGTGTGCGTGTGTGGTTGTGTGTGTGTGGGTGTGTGTGTGTGTGTGTGTGTGTGTGTGTGTGGAATGCATGCGTACTTTTTAGCTCATATGTGTTTTGTGTGTGTGATTTGTTTGTAATTGTGTGCTTGGACTTTTGTATGTACTGTTGTGTGCCGTGAGTGGGCGTTGTCGTGTAAGTGTACATTTGGAGCGTGTGATGGAGTGTTAGGGCGTACTTTATGTACGTTTGTGGGCGCTTGGACTAATATGCAATGTACGTGGTTGTGATGGTATTCCTTGACCAAATAAAATCAGTTGCAATAACGACGAGCCGAATGGTGCTTGTACCCAACACTTACCTTTACATGGCGTGCTTACAAACATAACACTTGTACAAAACGTCTTAAAGTGTGTGTATATCTAAATGTACCCGAGCGACCTGCATACTTGGATAAACAAATCTGATATCGCACAGGTATGCCCTTATTTAACCCCAGTGACCTTATACCTAGGATCCAGGTAAGTAAACAATATCTTAAAAACGTTATTGTTTTACACAGCGTGAACTCCGTGCCTGGATTAAACCCCTGTATAAAACAGGCGTATTTCTGATAGGTTATTGATTTGTAAACGTCAATGTTTTGTGACGACCCAATCGGTAAAATTGGCTCGCTTTCCAAGCTTTGAAATGTTGACTTGCTGGTGTTTGTGCAATCCTTAATGCTGCTAACGATTAACATTTAAAGCGATGTCATCAAAAAAGAATTTAAACTATGGCAATGATAAAACATACGGCATATTAACCATCATCCTGCCATCTTCCTGAGACACGAAAATCCAACGGGCAAGTATTATTCGCAACAACAGCTACGAGAAGACACGAGGATCAGAAGTGGGGAGGGGGCATTAATCAAGCAATGGGAATCAAGGAGACACAATAATCATAATTAACCCCAGCAACAGGAACCAAGGAGACACGGAAATCAAAAGTGGGACCTTAACCCCAGCAACAGGAACTGAGGACACGGAAATCAAAAGTGGGACCTTAACACCAGCAGCAGGAACTGAGGACACGGAAATCAAAAGTGGGACCTTTACCCCAGCAACAGGAACTGAGGAGACACGGAAATCAAAAGTGGTATCTTAACCCCAGCAACAGGGATTGAGGAGACACGAAAATCAAAAGTGAGACCTTAACCCAAGCAACAGGAACTGAGGAGACACGAAAATCAAAAGTGGGACCTAAACCCTAGCAACAGGAACTGAGGAGACATGAAAATCAAAAGTGGGACCTTAACCCCAGCAACAGGAACCGAGAAGACACAGAAATCAAAAGTGGGACCTTAACCCCAGCAATTGGAACCGAGGAGATACGAAAATCAAAAGTTGGACCTTAACCCCAGCAACTAGAACTGAGGAGACACGGAAATCAAAAGTGGGACCTTAACCCCATCAACAGGAACTGAGAAGACACGAAAATCAAAAGTGGGACCTAAACCCCACCAACTAGAACTGAGGAGACACGGAAATCAAAAGTGGGACCTTAACCCTGCAACAGGAACAGAGGACACACGGAAATCAAAAGTGGGACCTAAACCCCAGCAACAGGAACTGAGGAGATACCACAATCAAAAGTGGGACCTAAACAACAGGAACTGAGGAGACACGAAAATCAAAAGGAAAATTGTAACCAAAAGAAAAAGTCGAAGTGTTTTGGAAACGTAAGCGTTTCCTGAATGACATGAAGAACAAATTACATTATATCCTGTACAACCCCGGACATTATACAGATGGTACTATATCAACGGGGAACTCTTTTCAGCAAAGCTCGTGATTTCATGCATCCAGTACGGTTTTTTTTTTATCTCAAACATTTTTTGATTAAGTTGAAGAAAGCAAAGTCGGTCTTGGTAGAACAATGGTATTGATGCACATGCCGTTAACATAAAGAAAAGAACATTAGGGGATCATTAAAACAGGGAATTATTTACAGATGCTAGCTACAAATAGGTGACGGTGTCACCGAATAACCCCTACCGACACATTATTACACACATACAATATATACACGGATTACAATTCATTATTATTTTATCATACGTTTTATGTTCTCATTCTGGTACATTGAAACATAAGTTTTCTTATTGTTTCGTAAACATTTTAACAGCAATATACTTTTCATTCAGTTACGAAAACATGGCTGATTTACGAAAAAATGCGACAAGCATACATTTCAGTGTAGGTACTGACCGTTTGTTGTGCTCCCCAGCTAGTTTAATTAAAGATATAGCAGACCTCTCTTCATAAACTTCATATCTTAAAAACTTTTCCCTGCAAAACCTTAATAATGACCACCTTATTTCTAAACTCTATAACGAAAGTGACTACATGTACTTTTATTTCACGATGGTTTATTTTTTCTTCTTTTCAGCCTTCACTATTTCTACGGAGTTAACATGTACGTTAATACTATTATTTAATCTTCGTATTTTTAGACCAACATTTCCTGGACGGATGTAAGCCTGTGTACCAAAATTTCTTCATGACTAAGGTTTTACTCCTGAGAGAATCAGATACTTCATTAAATGTTTTAAGTATATGTTAGGGTCCCCATCCAAAAATGACATTCCACCGATGCAGGTTTAGCCTCTATTCGTATTTTATATTGCCCTTCATGACTACCTGGATTTACCTCATTTGTTAACAGGGGATTATTTATGTCTCTCGATTGGTGTTGGTATCTATTCAGTGCCCGTCGTGTCTTTTGTATCAACACTGATCTCAGATGATAATAAGTATACCATATTTATTTACTATTGTCGTAGCTACATTACAGAATCATCCACACACTTCAACCCATGTCTTCTTTTCAGTCAGATTGATTTTTCTTTACTTTATACTTGCCAAGCTTTATAAAGAATGTGTATAATGTTTCATTCAAGTGTGAAATGAAAATTCAATTGCAAACAGATAATAAAATTAGTCGATGAAATGTGCACTTATGATACTTAATAACATGCCGAATTTAAAAACAAACAGAGGTTATGAATTTCGGCACGTATCTGAACTGAAGATTCTGTCATAACTAAAGGGGAATAACTGCTACTCACATATCAGCCTAACAGTCTACGAAGGCACTGCCAACTGAATGATGAGGCCGTTCACAAATTATTTTAAACAGTCATCTCTCTGAAGTGAAACATTTAAGATTATTAAATTCATTTCTTGACATTGGCAACCGAAACAATAGTTACAGATCACTTTTAAAATATTTTTTTCTGATCTTTCTTAACTTCAAAGGATTCTTTTCTTTATAATTTTCGTATTTTCTTTCAAATTCATATTTGCTGTTCAACATTTTGTCGAACATAATGGCAACACCGCCGATCAACAATCTTTCACGTGGTATAAATACTTAACAGAAAATATATAAATAAAAATGGCTCATTAATTAACAGTTAATCAATTATATAAATATTGCACTATAAAAGAAAATGTTGATTATCAAGTGTTTTGTATTTTAATCCATTTAGCGTGTAGTGTGCGATTTAGTTGCTACCGTAAAAAATAGCTGATACAAGTCGCGACTGAAAACACGCCGATTCTGTTATCTTGATTTAACATGGAGTATGTTAAGTCATATTGAATTAATCGTTTGATAATCGGTTAGAACTGGAATCAAATTCAGACTTTGATGAAGCGTAAAACATAATGTTCTTTAAAATTTAAAAAAACACGTGAGTTAGGAACTGATGTTAAGAGCACATGCTAGATGATTTGTGTGACCCTTTACCCATATCTCTAACGTTCAATATAGTGCTAGATACTCAAAAGAAGAAATTTATTCTGGTTTTGAATGCAAAATGTAATCATCCAATAAGTTAACTAAATATCTTTGTATATCAGAATCATTGTTTTTTAAAATATGATTTTCGACAAACCTTTTTTATTTCATTGCAACAGAAACAGCACGACACTTATTATCCGAAATGAAGCATATGTTGAAAAGTTATACAATAAGTGGGTTGTCCTGACCTACCATTAGTAAGAAGAGAATGTTGTATCGTTATAATTCACGATTATTTACACTAACTGTATGTTGTGTTATATTAGAACAGCCAGTCTATCCAAATACACTGCATTCATCTCCATGAGGTGAATATTGCGGATTTTACAAATGTTGTGCTAAGCTTAAGTGATCGCTGCTCATCTTACGACAATGGTGTTGAGCTTTAGTGAAGATTACAGTTATGGTAGAAGTTGATTTAGGCTTGAGTGTTTTTTGTTAGATTTGGCAAAAGTCTGTCTGTATTAAGCTTTAATGAACGTTACAAATCTCACAAAAGTTGAGTTTAGCTTTAGCGAACTTTCAAATTTGGCAAAAGCGTAATAGAACTGACTAAAGTTGAGCTCAGTTTTTGTTAAAGTTATAGATGTCACAAAAGTGAACTTTAGCTTTAGGGAATTTTAGAGATCTGGTAAAAGTTGTTTTTAGCTAAAGTGAGCATTGCAGATCTGTCTAGAAATAAGTTTAGCTTACATACCTTAGAAAAGATGCGTTAAGCTAAAATGAACGTTGGATAGCTAACAAACGATGTACTTAGATTAAGTGAACGTTTCAGATTTAGCAAAAGTTTTGTTTAGTTTAAGTGAACTTTACAGATCTAAAAAATGTGTGTATAGTTATTTAGTGAACGTTGAAAATATGGTAAAAGTTCTGTATAGCTTAAGGTAACAATGGAGATGTGACAAAAGTTCTGTATAGCTTAAGGTAACAATGGAGATGTGACAAAAGTTCTGCTTAGCCTTAGTGAACGTTACAGATCTGACAAAGTTGTATTTAGCTTAAGTGAATGTTACAGATCTGGTAAAAGTTGTTAAGCTCTAGTGAGCATTAGATATATGGAAACAACTTTTGTGGGTTGTTCTATAAGGCAATTTATTTGCAGTACCCTGTTTCTTTATGAGGCGACTAATGTGGGTTCCCTATACAGTTATTAGACTACTAATGTGTGATTCCTTTAATATTATAGGGCGACTAATGTGGAATTCCTTTAATATTAATAGGCGACTAATGTGGGATTCCTTTAATATTTTAGGACGACTAATGTGGGATTTCTTTAATATTATTAGGCTACTAATGTGGGATTCCTTTAATATTATAGGACGACTAATGTGGGATTCCTTTAATATTATAGGGCGACTAATGTGGGATTCCTTAATATTATTAGGCGAATAATGTGTGATTCCTTTAATATTATTAGGCGACTAATGTGTGATTCCTTTAATATATTAGGCTACTAATGTGGGATTCCTTTAATAGTATGAGGCGACTAATGTGGGATTCCTTAAATAATATAGGACGACTAATGTGGGATTCCTTTAATATTATAGGACGACTAATGTGGGATTCCTTTTAATATTATAGGGCGACTAATGTGGGATTCCTTTAATATTATAGGACGACTAATGTGGGATTCCTTTAATATTATAGGACGACTAATGTGGGATTCCTTTAATATTATAGGACGACTAATGTGGGATTCCTTTAATATTATAGGACGACTAATGTGGGATTCCTTTAATATTATAGGACGACTAATGACGGATTCCTTTAATATTATAGGACGACTAATGACGGATTCCTTTAATATTATAGGACGACTAATGTGGGATTTCTTTAATATTGTAGGACGACTAATGTGGGATTCCTTAAATATTATAGGACGACTAATGTGGGATTCCTTTAATATTATGAGGCGACTAATGTGGGATTCCTTTCATATTATAGGACGACTAATGTGGGATTCCTTTAATATTATAGGGCGACTAATGTGGGATTCCTTTAATATTATAGGGCGACTAATGTGGGATTCCTTTAATATTATAGGGCGACTAATGTGGGATTCCTTTAATATTATAGGGCGACTAATGTGGGATTCCTTTAATATTATAGGGCGACTAATGTGGGATTCCTTTAATATTATAGGGCGACTAATGTGGGATTCCTTTAATATTATAGGGCGACTAATGTGGAATTCCTTTAATATTAATAGGCGACTAATGTGGGATTCCTTTAATATTATAGGGCGACTAATGTGGGATTCCTTTAATATTATTAGGCTACTAATGTGGGATTCCTTTAATATTATACGGCGACTAATGTGGGATTCCTTAATATTATTAGGCGACTAATTTGTGATTCCTTTAATATTATTAGGCGACTAATGTGTGATTCCTTTAATATTATTAGGCTACTAATGTGGGATTCCTTTAATATTATGAGGCGACAAATGTGTGATTCCTTAAATAATATAGGACGACTAATGTGAGATTCCTTTAATATTATAGGACGACTAATGTGGGATTCCTTTAATATTAGAGGACGACTAATGTGGGATTCCTTTTAATATTATAGGGTGACTAATGTGGGATTCCTTTAATATTGTAGGACGACTAATGTGGGATTCCTTTAATATTATAGGACGACTAATGTGGGATTCCTTTAATATTACTAGGCTACTAATGTGGGATTCCTTTAATATTATGAGGCGACAAATGTGTGATTCCTTAAATAATATAGGACGACTAATGTGAGATGCCTTTAATATTATAGGACGACTAATGTGGTATTCCTTTAATATTATGAGGCGACAAATGTGTGATTGCTTAAATAATATAGGACGACTAATGTGAGATGCCTTTAATATTATAGGACGACTAATGTGGGATTCCTTTGAAGATTAGAGGGTGACTAATGTGGGATTCCTTTAATATTACTAGGCTACTAATGTGGGATTCCTTTAATATTATACGACGACTAATGTGGGATTCCTTAAATATTATAGGACAACTAATGTGGGATTCCTTTAATATTATAGGGCGACTGATGTGGGATTCCTTTAATATTATAGGACGACTAATGTGGGATTCCTTAAATATTATAGGACGACTAATGTGGGATTCCTTTAATATTATAAGGCGACTAATGTGGGATTCCTTTAATATTATAGGGCGACTAATGTGGGATTCCTTTAATATTATAGGACGACTAATGTGGGATTCCTTTAATATTATAAGGCGACTAATATGGGATTCCTTTAATATTATAGGGCGACTAATGTGGGATTCCTTTAATATTATAGGACGACTAATGTGGGATTTGGCCTGGAATAAATGGAGATTTATTCTTCTATGGAAGTAGGAGTTTTTAAAATTTATCTACAAAACTTAATAACGTTTTGAATATCTATATTTTCGTTCCTTCCCAATTTCCTGTCTCAATTTGGGAATGTTCTCACATACTATGATCACAATGCGGTCCTTTCAGGTGACGAGCTGTTGTGTCGTCAACAGAGTGAGACCGTGCATTGTATCTTTGTATTATAACTACGCGCTTAATGTATTTCCAGAGTGAGTCTGTTTAATTCACTCGTTCTGCTCTTGAATATTTAACGAAGTAACCACAGAGCGTGTCCTTGCAATCCACAGTTGGATCAATCAATAATTTAATAACACATTTTGATACGAAAAGCATCTGTCTGAGCTTCATCATTTTTGTGGCGTTCCTAATATTTTCCTTTCGTTTCTTTCCACGGTTTCTGTTATTAACTTTTCGTGTTTACTTTGAGGTCCGAGTTTTTGTTACTTGTGTGTTGGAAATTTTGTGCTATATCTTTTTACGTCATTAGTTTAAACTGTTTTTATTTCTGGTAATAAACAATACATTATATTTTCAATATATAATCCTAAACGATTCGGACGTTTTTACGTCATTATTATGACTCGTATAGATAATGTACATATGATGCCATTATTGATAAGATGTAGATGTACATAATTCGGGCTGTTATTTATAACTATCAAAGTAAATAGTATCACGTCTTATACAGTGGTTTAATGTGTGTTAGGAATCTGAAACGTCCTGAAATTTGATTTAAAAATACAGTAAAACCTCCTTCAAGTTTCCTCTTCGTTTCTCCACAACATATTTCAAGGTCATTTCTTTCTCTTTTTCTTAAGAACTCCTTCATATATTTCTATCAATTTATTGCCAAACCCCTTTATAACGCCAACTTTTCTCTGGACAAACGGTGGCAATATAACGAGGTTTTAATGTTATTAGCACTGAGTATTTCATATATAGTTTAGACATGTACCACTGTCGGGTCATGAATGCATAAAGTCAAATACACGGTAAAGAAACCAATGTCTCGGCGCTTCATCGATTTATTTTATTTATAGATAAAATAATTAAAATCTAAAAATAGACTTATATATTGCTTATTTATTCAGTGGAATTGTCAATTAAATCTACAACAGAGGGACTGTGCGCTTCCAACTAACATGCTTAGGCGAATTATCTTATCTAAATCAGGATGGTATAATTTCATCCGCATTTTAATTAAAGTAAATAAAACATATTCGGATTAATGAATACCGTAAAAAAGAGAACACATTTACGATTTGCATAAGATGTCATTAGGACCAATTAAAAATATAAACAAAAGCAAAACAAAACAAACAGAATCCACGTGAAATCTAGAGCGTTTGGCAGCTTTTGCACACCGGTGTCGGCAGTCGACATGGGTTCGACTCCCGGTGTCGGGGACCATCATGTTTCGGACTTCTTCTCGCGATCTTACAATAACTGTAACTAGTGATATTGTTAACTAATATAAGTGTTAGCAATTGTAAATTATATGTGGTCAGAATCTAATTTAGCATTATGTGTTGGTGGAATAATTTAATGATTTAATTATATTTTCATTTATGTGATTGATTGATTTATTGGTAATCTGAAGGATGAACAGTTTAGTCACTTTGTTTTATTTTTCCAGTAAATAGTGTTTCAACAGTCAACTAGTAAACAATGCCTTTTTATGACATTTTACGTACTCTTCAACAGTAAGTAACACATATGAAAAACAGATGAATTAAGCAACAATCGCTAATTTGAGGTATGCACTGTGTCGTTCACGATTGCTCGTCAATGCAAAAATGTTCACAGAGGATTTAAATTTATTTGTTTTATTAGCCGTGGTGATAATGTGTAGAGGCTTTCTACCTGCACTTATACAATTGAGTGTTTTTTTCATAAATCAATATGTCAAGTTGTACGCATACAAACAAAACATGCCTCACTCCGTTATCCTGCAGACTGGTTGTTATTTTGCCCTTTTTACCTAATAAGGTTTCCCTGTGCAGATGTACGTAAGAAAGAACCGCCCCAGCCTCACAAAGGAAAAGCTCCGCGTGAGAAATACAGGTTTGGACAGATTATACAAAAAATCAATCTATTAAATAGCTGTATAATCGCTGGCTAGTGTCACGTCTGTATTAGCGTACTTGTACGCGGGACGCCAAGCATCAGCAGCCGATATTGTTCAGCCGACCATGGCATTGTCAATACAAGTAAACCCAGGACAGGTGAGCTTTTGTCTCTTTCTCTGTAAACACGTCTCGGCTGGAGCTATTCTATAACGAGCATTACAGACCGGGTCTATCATTGCTACATTGCGTAAAAGGACTGAAATGAGGAGGGATGCATAACATCACAGAACTCTAGCAAATGACGTGGGAATGGTACCGAACCTTTGAGGGTCATTGGTCACATAAAGGCCAATTTACCTTGTGACAATGTTGACAATGCTATGAATATCGAGGTCGATTGACGACCAAACAACACAGACTTAGAAGACACGGAGTGCAAGACGACAGAATTGGTTGGATTGTGTAAGTATTAATCGTATATCATTTACATTTCAGAAAATTAACACCTGTATCGTGCGATATCTAAATTGACATTTCTGGTACTGTTATATCACCGGACTGTGCCATTCTTGAACAAAACATCCACACACGTTGGTTGCAATGTTTCCAATTATTATACACTGTGATAAATAATTATACGTTTTGGTGAAGACGAATATCTTCCTTTGTATTATTTACTGATTAGGCCCCAATAGCTAACCATTCATCATCGACCCTTATCTCCAGGTGATAACCAAATTTGTTGCAATCGAAAAAAAAAGAAGTATACAATTTGTCAGATTTATTGAAAGCAAAATAAATGGTCAGGTTTTACAATCATTTTTCTGTCATTAAATAATGGTAACATGATGAGAACGGAAGGGCAATGCGTTCTGTCGTACGAGTTGTTATTACATGATGTCTCGTCATTGGGTAGTGTAAGATAATCTATATTGATCCAGGTATTTACGGTACACGTGGAGCCAGGAAAGTCACGCCAACAGTTCTAACAATGGCGGACCGAGTCTGAGAGGCATCTGTAGATTGTTAAACAGAACTTCTTATATAGTGTTTCTACTGACATTGAAGTATCGTCTGCTCGTAGTCCCCGGTGTTTCCTGTTGACAACTCCGTCATACCCAAATACGATAGAAAAGGGCACTGGGTAGTGTATAACGAACGGTAAACGCTATAATTAGAATAGAGTACAATTCGATTCAGACAACAACTAGAGTCGAGAGTCGAGAGGGATAAAATTCAAACTGCAGATAAACTAAATCTGAGACAAAGAAGAAAGGAGGGAAGAGTACGACTGTTTATGGCTTCATTTAAGACGAGGGCAGCGTAAACACAAGTGTATCAAAGTTGCATATAAGATAAGGAAAGATAAAGTACAACTGTATTAAAACTGAATCGAAGATAAGGAAAGATAAAGTATTAAAATTGTCTTCAATAAAAGATAATGAAGGAATTTCTATTTCATGTGAGATATATTAAACCTGTGAAAAAAACTTTTCTTTTGAGCGAGCCTCTAACAGGTTAATGTAAAAAATACACGAGGAGTTTGATAAATTTCATATGAAATGGAACTGGATGTACTACTCTATTGATCATCTGTTAAAAATGTGTTGCAAACATTCGTGAAAACAACATTTTATTCAGGCTGATTTGAAATTCATATTACCGACATCCTGGCATTATACAATTGTCCTAGTTGTGACGTCACGATTAAAACAATGAAAACTTTCAGCCAACCAGAGTCCCGTTAGGTGGTATTTAACATGTCAGTGGCGGATCCAGAGGAGGTTTTTTGGGGGCTTCAGGAAACCCCCCACTCTGAGAATTTTCTTTAAAAGTTATGTATTTTCACCACTATCCTCAATTCTTCCCCACATAGAAAACCCCCTTTGAAATTTGGGATATGTCATCTGGAGACAAAACCAGTTCTGACTGACACAACTAACTCCCAGAATATATTAAGAAAACGTCACTTTTATACGAGGTCCCACCTGATCCAAATATCGATATTGGTAAGTATTTCATGTGGAACACTGTTAATGTGCATTAAATTTGTGCAACATCATTCCTTGCGTCACTGACTGCATACTCATGATGGAAAAGATAGCACACGCCGATAAACACGATTGTTCCTCCCTATCACAAACCAAGCTGGTAGTTATCGGGAAAACATTGCCTCCTGATACATCTGAAGTAAGAGAACCCGAATAAACTAATGTGTCCAGGTGAGGAAATTTAAGTGAGTTGAAACTTTGAATTGACCTCTGAGTGACCCCGTCATCTGTAGACATTGGCTTCATATGTCTTCGTAGCTGTTGCAAGGGCAAAACAGCAATGAACCAACAAGAATCTTAATAATACGGTTTACATGATTATTGTCAGTGATTATGTCACGCAAGAATGTGCAAGATACCCAAGTAGGTTGTCCTCACACAACTCAATAGCACAGCATAATTAATATTTGTTTATCGGGACCATCTTCAGAAACTTGCAATGCTTGATTAGATTCAATCCCGTCAAGCCTGAACTAGTTTTATTGTAGTGGTTACAATACACAGTTTTGTAGATAATTCATTGTACTCTACCCTGCCACCAACCAGTGTTTCTTTTTCAATTTAACGTTTATATATATATCCTTGTCAATAAATTCATATAATACTGTGTATTGATTTCATATCCATGAGAGGAGACACCTTCTGTGAAAATATTGGCTGTTAATGGTGTGTTCCGCGAGAACCATTTTTGTTCATTATTATCCTTCCCATGAATAAATAGGGTTTAATGAGTAGTATAGGATATATACACGTGTCAAATATTAAAAATGAATGTCAACTCCGACATTTCTGGATATCATCACTGTATTTCATATTAAAGATTAAGCATTTTATAAGTCATTAAATTTACGAAGAGCCACAAGGCACAAAGCAAAGGGCACAAGGGCCATGCATATAACAGAAATATTTAACACCGGTTAAGGTCTAAACAAGAAGTCTGTGAATCTCGCACACACCATGAAAGCGTTAATTGACTATTCGTTTTCAATTATGTATAGACTATTCCTTTCAGATAGTTTGAGATAGTATTCTATCAGGCACTGAAACTATCTGATTACTGGTGCTGAGATGATGACAGCATCTAATTGAAATACATGTTATAAGGTTATTGACAAGTTTTAGGATTGCGTGAAAGATCTTTGTGTTGCATAAAAGACTTATATTTAAACTATTGTGGAGAATTGTAAGATTTTTGTTGATCATGGTTTATTTATTATTTAAATTCATTTACAATTCAATACAATTACATCAATTGAAAGGATCTGGCGACAAGATATAAAATCTTATATTAGGCCATCTCCTTCAGGTAACATTTAACAAACATTTATATTCTCTGACTGACCATAATTGTTTAACATATATAACACACATTTTAATCTAATTAGTAAGAAAGAAAGAAATGAGAAACAAAGAGTTAAATTATTAAGAGAGATAGAAGATAGAGATTTAGAAGTTTGAGAGAGTGATGAGATTCCACATCAACACCTAGAATCTGCCTGATGCCATAATGTACCTCTGGACTTGATCAAAAATTTCAATATTTTCTATTTGAGTCAAATTTGGGTCACCTTGAAGCAATAATTTAATATTTATGTTTATATTTAGCTCAGATATTGTATTAAGTCTATGTTGTCTATAATTTGTACATTCTAATAAGAAATGAGATGCTGTCTCAATACTACCGCATTGACATAGGTTTGACTAAGCAACATGGTTTTTGCACAGATCATAATTTTAAAGAGCTACACCCAATACTTCGTTTTGGGTGGAGTACCTGGGCCTTACGATGACCATTGAAATAATAGGACGGCTTTTTGATTTTATTCCGATTTAAATATCTTACAAAAAAAGGTTTAGACGGTGAATTTCTGGTTTCATCAGAAATTGCGTTCCATTCTCGTATGGCTGTAGGTAGGAACGAAGATTGGTAGGTATTAGTTTTACTGGATGGGGGATGCATATTTGAGTTTGACCTTAGTCTATAAACTTGAGAGGCACCAATACTTGGGGGTAGTATGCTCTGTAGATATGCAGGGGCATGCTTATGATACATATTGTACAATGCTATCATCCTATGTTTATAACGTCTATATGATAAAGATTCCCATCCAGTTTCCCAAGTTATATAATTAGTTGATGCAGATTTTGTTGCTCCTGTAACAATCCGTCCTGTTTCCATCTGCAGTTTTTCAATATCTTGATTGTCCTGTTGATTGCAATTTCCCCATACTATATCAGCATATTCTAACAACGGACGTATGTATGAAAAGTACATGATTTCAAGTGACTTCCTATCTAGTTGAAATTTAAGTGCTCGCAAAATGTCTATTCTCTTCCACGCTTTAGTAAGTAAATTTTTGATATGCAGATGCCATTAACAATTTTCATGTATTGAAAGTCCAAGATATGTGTGTTGTGTGACTTGCTGTATTTGGACATTGTTCATTAGAAGAGGTGGATGGTCAGTTGTCATTCGCTTCTTGGAAAGAACCATGCTTTCAGTGTTCTTAGGATTAAAATTTACTAGCCACTGTTCAGCCCAGGTACTGATTTTAGATAGGTCTGAGTTAGGATCACTGCCGACCTCTCAGGATCATCAACAATTAAAATAATGAAGTGTCATCCGCAAATAGACGTAAATTGGCATTAATTTCAGTTACTATATCATTAATAAATAAAATAAAAAGTAGAGGTCCAAGTATCGAACCTTGTGACACGCCAGCATGGATTAATGCAGTTTTGATGTACTTCCTTCAATAATAACCTCTTGTGATCTTCTTGAAAGGTAACTCTCAAACCACGATAATAAATTTCCTGATATACAATTTTGTCTTAGTTTAAACAATAAACCCCTGCGCCACACTCTGTCAAATTGCTTATGTCACAAAACACAACCCGAACCTCCTTACCATTATCAACAGCCTGGAAAATAGTGTTTATTATATCAGTTAATTGATAGGCTGAAGAATCTTTTGGAGTGAACCCAGACTGATGTTAAGTAATACAATTATTTTCATGGAGATAGTTATAAACGTGTTTAAATACGCCCTTTTCAAATACTTTTGCTATACAACTTAAAAGAGATATTGGTCTATAATTTGAGACTAAGGATCTATCACCTTTCTTGAATACATGAATAACGTTTGCTATTTTCCATGATGAAGGGACTATATTTGATACTAAAGACTCGTTGAATAAGTTTGAAAGTGGAACAGACAATTGGTGACTAGCTTCTTTTAGTAGCTTAGGGCTTACCTGATCAGGACCACTAGCTTTATTAACATTAATTAGTTTAAGAGCATCTTCTACATCAGTTGGGGATATATGTATGTTTTCTAAAATGTATGGTGGTACTTGATGTTGTGGAAGTGTTGTATTTGGATCATCAATATTTGTTTGTTCACAGAAGAAGTTGTTAAATATATCTGCCTTTTCACTAGCCAAGCAATGTATTGTATTGGTATGTGTAATGGGTGGATATTGACTGTCAGTAGTTTGCTTAAAAACTGTTTCGCGATTTTTCCACCAGCTACGTGGACTCAAATTTCCCTCGTGTAGTTTGTTGCTGAGTTTGTTCATATAATCAATCTTTGCCTTACGAATTAGAGAAGTCACTTCATTTCTTTTTGTTCTGAATTCTGCCCCATGTGCTCCTGTGTTGTTGATTTTAGCTGATTTGTGTGTACGATTTCTGTTTCTAATTTGTTTTCGTATTTCATTGTGCATCCATGGCTTATCGTTTGATCGTATGGTTACAACTTTGTTGGGTATTGATAACCTAGCTGCAACTACAATATTTGTTGTTATTTTTGTTACCTGTTGGTCAATACTTAAATTAGTCATATTCATGTTGATGTCACCAATTGTCTGCCTATACAGCTTATAGTCTACTTCTTCATACTTCCAAATTCTTCTTTTGTATGTGTTACTAGGATAATTAAATTGCTTTAAGCTTACATAAACTGGGCAATGATCACTACAGATTGGGTCTAGAACACCAGCTTAGGAATTTTGGATGTAGTTACTAATAATTATCAAATCAATTAAGGTACTTGAGTTCTCTGTAATGCGAGTTGGTTCTTTTATTAGTTGAGTTAGATTGAATTTATTTAGTAAATTCTTAACATTTCTTGATTTATCTGGAATTATCATATTTTCATTAAAATCTCCTAAAATAACAAGATTTTTATTAATGTTTAGTGCTTGTTCAATTGACAATTGAAGTAGATCCCAGTCTTTAAAACGTGGATGAATATAGTATGTACCTAATAGTAAAGACCTGATTCCATGTTTAATTTCTATCCACTGAATTTCAAGATTATTAACCTTTAAGTCATTTCTAACTGTATATGGTATATGATTTTTTACATAAATTAGGACTCCACCACCATGACGATTTTTATCCACTCTACTTGGCAGTTGAAAACCATATATATATAATGTACCGTTGTCTATTGTATCCTCTAACCAAGTTTCGCTGATTGAGATTATGTCAAAACCATTCATTTCTATGGATATATGATCTAATTTATTAACAATACTTCGTACATTGAGGTGACATATTTTTAGTCTCCGAAAGAGCTTGGCACAGGGTTATTAGTGATTGGTCCTGGTTTGGTTTCAATATCATTAGCTAAAATGAGAAGAAGGAATATGATAATAACAATATACAAGGAAAAAATCACAGCTATTAAGCAACGACTGCTAGAATTATTCCAACCTTGATTTTGTTTAGTATTAGGTTGTTCATTATAATAGTAATGTACAAAAAGATGGGAACTGAAATTGTCCCATAGCATATAAAGAGATTACAAAAATACATATCAAGCAGTGTAAATAAATGTTTCCCATTATGCCTCAGGGATTTTATATAGCCCAATCCTCATTCGATGATTTACGATGTCACTACCCATTGTTAAAAGCAAACAGATAAGAACGTCTGAGAATAAAGGCATACTCATTTAAAGGATAACATTTCGAGGCATCAGTTTGACCTAACAGACTTTTATCGTTTAGGCCCTCGCACTCTCTCAAAATGGAATATAAGATATAAAGTAAAGAAAGAGTAGAGAAAATAAATGTATTAATAGAAATACCAGACTCGGTATTAGATTTAGAAACCATTTTAAACAATATGAAATAAAGTATCTGTATGCAGGAATAAATATAACTAATTAATGTAATGCATCTATCTGTATGCAGTATAAAACAAACTAAAAGGAGAGGAAAAAAAGAAAAATAATCAGTGTAATACATTATATACAATATTTCTATAAATCCAGATCTACATCATCTATGTCTTTAACTTATATATACCTAGATTCTATGTAATAAAATATTTCAATAACTATTGTCAATTTTACACCATGTTAAATTTACTGTGAGCATACTTTAAATGGGCTAATTGTAATTTCATCGTATTGGTAATATAAAGAAATGAACATAGATCTATTCATAAACTAACATAGAAAAACGTAAGCACTGACAGCTACAAAATTCCGTCAGACTACGTATACAATGCTACATGCTCCGGGGTAATCATACATGCTACTAGTCTGTTGTTATTTTACCTGAAAATTGTATTACTATTAGCATCATTATTCATAACTCATAATTGAATCGTTCATTTTATATAGTTCATACATTCTAAAAAAAAAAAAAATTGTGTCAGCATCGCCATTACATATAGATCTAGTAATAAACATATCGACACTATATTAAGCCATCCAGAGATTGATGCACCAGTGATTAGGTAGTTGATGGAAAACATGAGTGAGTTAAGTATTACCGGAATAATATCAAGTAGGCATATGCAATTAAAATGATGAGGATTTAAATTATAGTTTTTTCCACAGTGCATTTAAGAATGTAATAATATTTGTTCACAATAATGATTTAGGAACCACCAAGTTTTTTCTCTAACTGTTCCAGGTTGGTTTCAGAGTGTATACGATGAATCCGTGTTTCTGACTCCTTGATAAAAATGATACCATCCCGTGTCCAGGTGTCAGAACATTTACCGTCCTTTTTTAATTTTCGTGCTCATTGAGCCCACTCGCCTCTTGTTTTTGTCAAGATCGCATGTATTTAGATCGTCCTGGACCCTTCTACTATTTGTCCTGGGTTGATGCCTTTAAGGTTTTTCTTTTTCCTCCTCATCACTTTTAGATTATGGGAATTGAATTTGAAAATGATTGGGCGAGGAAAGTTTTGCTTCTTTTGTCCTACCCGGTGACTACGTCCCAGGCCTAACTCTGGAATATTTGCACCAATTTCCCTTGCAATGTCTAGGACAATTTTGTCAGTGTTTTCTTGGTCTTTTTCTTTTATACCAATTATTCTTATGCCATTCCTACGGCCGTACATTTCCAGATCTTCTACTTCAAGTTCAGTTATCCTCCTGTCTTTATTTTTAACTTCATCCTGCAATTCTTTAATTTTATTTTGTAATTTACTGCTTACAAATGTTCTCAATGACATTTGGGTTTTGGAGTGCTGCAATTATGGCATTGACTAGGTCTGGTTCACTATTACCATTGGCGGCCATGATGACAATGCTGTCTTCTAGTTCACAGTCTGTGTAGTCTGATTCACTTACACTTTCTGTGTCACCTTCTATATCACTTTCTTGAGGCTTTTGCCTTTTAGATTCTGGTTTTGATATTGGAAAGTCAATACTTGCCTCACTATTTTTCCTTTTACTTGTTTTTTTCCCCCTAGGCATATCACCTTGTAGGATATGATTAAGGTGTAATTTAAATCCAGTCCAATCCTGTGGATTATTTCTTCTTTGTCAATCACAGACTATACCAACGTGTTCCTTAGCACATAGAGTATCCTTTGCTTACATTATTTTTTACAAACACATACTATTTCTTCAGCATACAGACCAATTTCTGAGAGCCTAGCCCAGTGTTGTGCACAGGTCGGCCATTTTTTTTAAACTTTGTTGATCATATTATGGGAATTCGGAAAACAAATTATGGAAGTGCTATATGGATACACTCTTTCATACAACTGTTCCTTCCAGGTGAGCCTTACGTGGATATCCCAGATCTTTCTTTTATCCCTACTAGTAGATGCCTCTTGGAAGAAATCATTTACTTCATTTTTAAGCCTTTTCTTTGATTTTCAATATGCATTTTGAACCATTTCAAATCTACTTTCTGGTTTATCAAAGCGGTCAATAGAATTATTTCTTTAATTAAGATATTAATATCTGATCTTGCATAGTTATACATTGTACAGAAAGATACAAAAGGAATATAATTAGAAGTTTACATCATTATTATATTTTTTGTCATGATGAGTCTTTACGAAGCTCATATATTTTTTCTAATAAAATCCATTTTCTCAGTTAACTCTTTGATTGGCTAAAGTGCAGTTTTCCTATATGACACTATCATGTTACAGAATGTTTGATTAAAGATGCTTTAAAATGATAGGAAATGGTAAGATTTTCTTATGAATTCATGTTTTAATTTTGGACAGTATCTGTTATATTCAGTATATAGTTCTGACCCTTAAATTTAAGATACCCAGTCCATTTCCGATTATTATATTCACACAATATAAACATTCAATGACGTCACAATGTTTACAGTTTCAAAGGATATCCTGAAGGTAAAACTTTGATATGCTTGTCTAAACAGCACTATACATCAATACAAACTTTTGAAATCCGTCAAATGTGTTAAAAGACTATCACAGTCTTGTTTTTGTATCAACAATAGTAACAATGAATTAAAACCATTTCCTTCTGTTAAATAGCTATTGTGAGAAAACAAACAAATGGTATTTCACTACACGCATTCATGTTAGTGTTGCTCGCAACGCTGCGTGACATTGTTTGAAATATTTAAGTTCAATATTGACCTATAATAAATAAAACTTCTTAAATCCTCCCAATGCTCTTTGTTATCCTGTATAACATTGATTAAACGTACATGAGTGTGACAATAATGAAATGGAGATATTGGATAATGCGTATATTCTTTCAAAAGTACTTTCGTAAAACCAAATGAAGCTGCGTCCAAACAAATCATTTTACTGTAAAACAATTTTGCAGTATATATTTTGTAAAAAATATGAAGTTGATATATGATAAACTGTAGGTTGTTTTTGTGCATATGATATATGTATATATCAAGTATATGTCAAGTCTGTTTGGCCCCTAACATCACTGATGAGTCCCAGAAGGACGAAACAGCTGTATGTTGCAGTGTAATTCATTTTTTGGCATACTGTATGTATTATAACAAACATTTGATATAGCGCCCTATATAGCTAGAATAAACTCTAAAGCGCTTTACAGTACATAGACATACCATTTATACAATCAATATAATTAGCATATACATCAATCAATACAATTTTGAGTCCTATGCCACCTTGTCGATGTCTCCCTATGTCTGTGTGCCTGCGTGTGTGGTGGAGATGTAATGTATTACCAAATTTCAAAGGTGCGATTACCTGTGTGAGTCTTACGTTCATCATTACAAAAGTCCAAATACTGTCCATATTTATATTCTAAAGATTTTTATCTAAAAGATGTTGAAGTCTACAAATACATGTTGAAGTGGTATCAAGGGCGTTAATCAGGAGAATTGAAAATAAGAAAAACAAGCAGAACTAGATTGAGACTATCTGTAATTAACGATTCTAGTTCCAAAAAATATAACTATACATTCGACACTTATCTTTCCCACATGACTTTGATAAATCATTTTTGAAAGAAAAGTGTAACTTGCGGAATTTTTATGAAAATATTATGGAGATGAAATAAACTAAGGAATAATCCACAATAATGTTCTGGGTGTGAAAAAAACAGCATGGCTACACCAGGATTCGAACCCTGGACTTCAAATTGTTACACTGTCGCTCTAACTGACTGCGCTTCTTGGTCAACGGAAGTATCACGGTCAAACTGTGCTACAGTTTTATTAGTCTCGTTCAACCAGACTCTTGTTTCCTGCTCAAACTAGGCCGAATAGAGTGTCTGGTCAAACCCAGTGCTTTCGTTTTGTGACATCGTAACGAGGCTTACCGAGATTCTGGTAATTTTTTTCATTGGTCAAAGGTTGACACACCCTTTTCAACTTTTGAAGTCAGAATTTGAGTGGCCCAAAATTACATTGAATATTTTAATTCATTAAAAAATACCTGTATATGCATTCCTGAAGTATCCATGTTTTCAATATTAACGAGAAAAATGTAAGAAAATGCTTCAAAAAGAATGATTTCATGTATTTTCTTTGGATATTTTACATAATTCATGAAGCTAACAAGGCTATTGATACAAGTCAAGCCAGATTACCCGAGTGAGAACTTGCAGGTGTTTTGAATGGTGTACAGGTAAAATCTCACTTGCTTTCAATGCTTTTTTCCAACTTCAGTCAGCCTTGTTGGCTTTGTGCTTAGTTCTGATTTATTCAATGGAAGTATATGGCATTATTCTGGAGATCTGACACATTTTCTTACATTGTTCTCGATAAAAGTGAATACACGGGTACTTCAGGAATGCATGTATAGGTAATTGTTTTCATTAATTCTATTATTCATTGAAATGTTTAATGGCGTTGACTTAACGTCCGGAAACGAAAGTAAAAGCACTGCCCTCTGGTGATGGTAATTTTAAAGTACTGTGTTTGACCAGACTCTTGAATTACAAGTGATCAAGCGTCTGGTTGAACGAGACTACAGTTATATTTAAAACGAAATCAAGGGGAGGCTACTCTGTAGAGGGAAAACCACGGGGCAGTGGGGTAGGGATGTGTAAGTGTGGATTATACCTATGGTAGTCCGTAAAGGATTGATAGTTCTTCGTCCTCGTACATCAAAATGCTTAATTCTGAACAACCTCTCCCGTTTACACTGTAACTGTTCAAAATATAGCCTCACAACAGACTGTTTGTTTGTAATTTATTCCTACAGAACTCGATGACAACCCGGCGAGTACATTGATGTTGTATAGACATGATGAGTAGGTAAATTTGTAAACAATTTATTTATGACGTCGTCACAATTTGTCGTGTACTTGTTTACAAAACACTTTGGGCCGCTGTATTGATCGATCATGTATCCTTCAACACACATTTTAATGTTTGTTATGCCATATTGTTTGTAGATTTGTTCAAGTGATTGCATAGAAACGAGTACAAACAACGCACGTTAATAGAATATTGATGGAAACCATTACTATGGAACAAAAGCAGTAGTTCGTTTCAGAAAGCATGTCATCAACCGTGTTTGATATATCTGTATTTTTAATGCATACACACATATCATTCATTGAGATACGAATAAAAGATCCTTTCACCAAGCACCTGAGTTCAAAACTATCTAACTCTCTCAATCGATCGTTTCCGGAACAGCAAAATCAAACAAACTTATTGTAAAACAAATAGATGTATATTTGCTCCATATAAATAATATTAATGGAATATGCTGTATGCTTTTAACGGTCAGATTGTGTTTAATGTTTTTATTGAGTTCAATAGCTACAAGAAAATGTGCGAGGAAACTAAACTTCTCGTGTGTTTTCGAAAAAAAAAAAAAAAATAGCATGGTATCACGTCACGTTGAAATTGAAAAGCAAACTGAATGAGGGAAATTGTCTTATCTTCAGATTTGGTTACCTTAAAGCTGAAACCATAAAGTTTGAATACTGTATTCAAGTGTGTTTTGATGACATGATGTTTCCAGACTGCAATTTGTTGTAAGACCATCCAATGTTACGTCGTTATATTTATATTATGGTATATTTACTGTGTGATATAATGTTTTAGGTTTGAGTATGACGCTGTATATGTGACGTCAGTGACTGAACGCCAGCATGCGTCCCCGGATTCCCAGTAGGAGAGCGAGTGTTGATGACGAAGACGACTCGTCACAAAAGTTTTATGATACATCTTTTAACAGGTATATTATAAAGTTTATATGTTCTGTTCTGTTTATGCAGATTTTAGATAAGGTTTGTTTGTTATTCCAGGGCAAGTTATACAATGTAAATATCAAAGGTTTCTTGATAGATATGTCTGGTTGGTAAGCAGTAAGGGTTATCAACCAGAGATGATCCAGTTTACGCTGAAAAGAGCATGGCCCTATATCACCTTACAATATTTCAATGTCTATCAGGATTTTAAAGCTTTATTTTGGCATAGTTTCTGTGAAATATTAGTTTTAAAAACTAACATGTTAAACAAAACCAAGAAACATTACAAAAGTTGTTTTACCTTCCCAAAAGCAGCATTTTCACTTGTATTTCGGAACACTTTTGACAAGGGTTTTATTATTTGGATCTCTAGAAAGCTTGAAGAAACATAAATGGACGAACTGTATACTTTAGTTTTAGCAAATCTTATTGCTTGAATATGTACAAAAGGATTGGATGCGAGTAATGCCAATTTGTAAAGGCCTTTCCCAAAAAACAGGGACGGCTCACTACTAGGCTTTACGATAAGAACAACGATTTCGACTTTCCAATCATTAGCTTTCCCTTTCTTGATATCAACATACCGGCTTCCCATACCTCGTCGCAATTGATTCGGTACTCAAGATCTTGCTCCGAATATCATGACCTCCGTGATAGATGTCGACAGCTGATAGTTCATTTATACTATGTGATACGTTTAACGGTCGCCATCAGAATCTCACAGAGAAATGGGCTATTTTGCTTTTGTCATGCTTCTTCAGATGTATATATATCATAAACATGATATAATTTGTAGACTTACTGAGGTTCAAATGACGTTCATTTCTGTTTTTGTGAGACAACATTATCCGTAAAGTCCTGGAGAATACCTTTCCTCCGGAACAAAATAATTTTTGTTGGCAATACCCAAAAGTATTACTGTGTTCAATCTATGTAATCATAATAGCTTGATTTCCATAAGGCTCTAAGGAAAAATTTTTCTTTTTTCTTTTTTTCTTTTTTCTTTTTTCTTTCTTTTTTTTTTATTAATTCCAGACATATCATACACATGAGGAACCGTCTGAGGATGGAATACGTCAGCTACGGTCCTTTACACTAATACTCTCTTAATTAAGCATACATATTTAAGGTTTTTATCATAATTAATATTCTGTGCAACTCTGTTCTGCAAGAAGGATTTTATTTAAAATATATGTATCTAACCTTCGCACATAAAAAAAACCTTTTTGTTGTTGTAAATTACCAGTTTATGATTAATTTAGAATTTGGTTCACAAATATAACTTGCATAACACACGCCTAGGAAAATAAATATACAAGAAAATGACTGGAATTAATTGAAACGGGGATTGGGGAATAGTTTGGTCAAAAAGTAGAAGTTTATCCAGAAAAAGAGGGACAGGGATAAGAGAGACATAAGAGTAAGAAGAGAGGAAGAGAGATTCCCGACGAAAGCAATAATTATTCATGAAAGGGTGATGATTGTAATTTATCAGCAAATGAAAAAGGATTTTTTCTTAACTGAACGGTTGAAAAACGAAATCACCCCTGAAGAGGATTATTGACTGTCCAACCTAAGGCAGCTTCAGACAAGGCTTAGACTGTCAAAAATCTTCAATCGTGGAAATTTCTCTTACCTTCCCTCTAGGGGATGAACCTGTTTGTTCTCCCACTCTTCTTCAAAACAGAAAAAATAACAATACATTAATATGTGCTATGAAAAATCACTTACTTTTTACAACTACCCCTCATGATCACCCTATTTCGCCTCTGCTGTTATCCTTTGGATTGTATACGTCTTTTGATTTTACTTCCTTTCCTGTTGTTGTCCTTTTGTGTCAAATTTTTGTCTTATTATAAAGTGAAGTTTTTATATGTTTAGATATTCGTTTATTATTTTCACCTATTTTTTATACTGTTTAGTACAATAGATGCGAATGAAAGTACTGATAAATTCAGTTTGACGTATGTTTTAGGAACATGTGGCTGATGATGCAGACACTGTCCACCATTGTCATGTTGCTGCAGGTATCTGAGCACACAAAGACATACCTGTCATATTACACCTACACTAACGTCACCATGATAACGGCAAAAGAGCTCGAGTTCCCGGCTGTAACCATTTGTAATCTTAATCCCTACAACAAATCTATAGCCATCGAAGAAAATGCATTTACAGAGTACCTTATCAGGACCAACACGTTAAGTTTCATGGAGACCACTTTGAATTACACGGATTCCAGGACAGGAGGACTAAACAACGGTTTCAGCCACAACTTTGTGGGACGAACAAACAACGAACTTAAAAATTTCTTTGTGACATGTGTTCAAAAATGGCAACTTATTTACTGTGATGATTTCTTTACACCGCGTATGACAGAACTTGGAGTGTGTTTTACCTTCAACGGCCCAGACCGGAAGTCCGTGATGACAAGTAGTACCGGAAATACGTCATCACTTACCATGTACATAAAAGTCGAACGTGATAATTTTCTGTTTGACACCGGAAATAATATCAAGGTATGGTATTTATAATTAAAATGATTGAAATTAATCTATAGATATCACTTTTCCAACTCTAGATTATTTTAACAGTATAAAGGACTCTCACAACTAAATCGTTTATTTCATGCTATTTCTAAACATTTTATCTTGTAACTTTAATCATTGAATTTCAACACCATTGACAACTGCCTTGATTCATATATGCATTGCTTACAAAGACTACAAAATGACTTAAAGACATGTTTAATAGCATATACGTGTGTTACAACGTCTAGAAATCGATAACCGGAAGTTATCAAAGAAAACCGTTGACCCAAATCCAATAAACCCCCAGACTCTCTGTGCAAATCCGAACACACATATTGATAAATACCGAAAGTATACATATTTTTCAAAATTTAAATACCTGTGGATTTCATTCATTCAAAAACATGTCATCAGTTCTTCATTAACATTCCTTAGTTGCCCAGTAATTCACCGGAGCTAATTTTAGATAGGAACTACAAACGTATTAAACACTTGATGATTGGCTGATTTAGTTGTGTGAGTCTTAAAATATTATTTTCCCCTTCGTTAGAAAAATACTATATATAATATTATGAAAAGAAGGTGCTATAATTTATCTATTGAAATGAAGGTTTTAAGTGAATATTCACTATTCATTCTCGGGAAAATATCTAACTGTTTTGTTGCATATCCAGGTTGTTCTTCACGACAAATTTGAGGAACCGAACATCAGGGAGAAGGGATTCCTTGCTGTGCCTGGCTACTCGACCTATGCTTCAGTATCTAGTACAAAGGTACATGTAACTGATCATGTGCAAAACATTATTGAGTTGACAAAACATACTTAGAATCGTGATTGAACACAATATAACGATATACCATCGAAATGCATACTCAGCTAATCAAAACTGATACAAGATACAAACTCTCTATATCGTGTTCGTTTAAGATTGATGATCGATTCAATTCCTATTTAATCCAAATACTTCTTTCTTTAACCTGTCTCCATTATTTTGAATTGTCAAATTAAAAGTGCCGATTTCTAATATGATGCATATATTTATAACTGCAGTACAAGTATCTTGGACGGCCGTACCGAAGTCTGCCAAGGGAGGAATCCTATTGTATGGACACGGGTATGCCCTCGTTCTCGAGCCCGCTAGTGTTCTACAGTCACTATAGCTATTCTGCCTGTATGATCGAGTGTCGGCAAAACTACACAGCACGCCGGTGTAAATGTCGCAGTCACACGGATCCAGGTAAGCATGTGTATACAAGGTTGACAAAAAGAGACGTAACAACTACACTGAAATCTGCGATTCTAGAGCGGGGAAATATTTATTTCTGCTATCTATCTTATCATGATAATTATATGTAATCAACACACTGTTTAATTAAGGAATAGCGATCTATTTTCGTCATGTTGTGAGGTGATAACTCCAGTTAACGCCAGTAAAGGATGAGTGTCTATAAGGCCCTGTTTTTGGCCTCTGTATATTCGGATTTTTCACCACCTTAATTTGTTCAAAGATCTCTTATTGTATTATATATGCAAAAACTAAGGTTAAAGTTTGACAGAAAGTGGAGTTTTGGGGTAACCAAAAGGGGTAGGGTAAATCACAGATATAATTTGGCCTTATAGACACTCATCCTTCAACATAGAAAATGATCAACTGGAGGTATCACCTGACCAAAATAAAAAAGCTATTCTTTAATCAGCGGACACATGGTTCATATCCTAAAGTCGCTTACAGAAACTATTGATGAAGTCACACAATCGTGTCTCGTTCACGGAAAATTCCCACAGCTCCGCCCTCATGTATTTTGACGAATTTATTGAAAACTGTTATGTCTATGATCAGGTTTTGAAATGATTTCTCTAATTTTTGGGATAATTGGTTATTGAGTTAATGTCAATAACGCAATAATTACACACTGATCCCATATGTACGGATTCTAAGAGTGTGAAATGTTCGCTGCCATGTGACACAGGTATGTGATATTTACCCAATCACGATATGTAAATATTTACTTTGTGCTCAAAGAATGATACAATATATATAATAATTACGTCATTGTACAGGTAAAAAAAAAATGTCATGTTTTATTTATGATACATTGAACAGGTAATAATACACTTTATCACATAACACATAACTGCCCCATTTTACTATAACATACGGCGTTGTCATATATATGGTAATACACACGTGTAATAAAACCTAAAGGTACTGCGATTGGTCAAAACTAAAGGAGACAATTCCTACGCCACTACAGGGAATACTTCTATTTTCTAAAACACATGATACACTTTCTGATATTTTAAATGAATGCGAAATGGTTAGTATGCCATTATTACTTATATTGCTTTTTAAATTGTTTATTATTAAAAAAAAAAACATTTGGAACTACTTTGCGCTGTGCGGAACGACAATACTATGATCGGAGTACTTTGGTTTTTCCTATATAGAGACAATATGACATGGTCACTCATGAAAGATCCTCTATATATTTAATTAATACTATATAATACAGGTAACTACACCATATACAAATTTGATAGTATACTGTTATAATAATAATAAATATCTAAAATTTATATATCATTGTATAAGGGTTGACATAATATGTATTATTTGATACATTGTGTAGGTGATGACACAAAAAATTATCATGCAATGACAAGATATGTATAATCCATTTAACATTCTACAAACGTTGTACAAACAATGACAATAATTTTATTTATATTCTCCCTCATTATATTCGTCCGAATATTAAACGATTGAATTCAAATGATAACACTAGACATAAATAGGATTATAGCTCGTTACTCATTCGATTATTACTATCCACAACCAAACATATCTTACCCCAATGGCCAACATACATCTACGCAAAATTGCACTTGAATGTGTTTATAAAAAAAACATCTTTTACACTATATATAAGAGAACTACCATGTATAGATCGGGTGACGAACAACGAACACGAACGGCCTAGCGCGTGCCCCCTATATATATACCCTACACCACGTGACATCCACCCGACACGTCCTCACCCTAATACTCACGGAAACAACCGAAGTTAATTTCATATATTATTTATACTGTATTGTACAGGTAATGACACTATATGTACGCCAATGCAGTTCGTTTCTTGCTACAAACCGAAAGCATGTAAGTATGAACAAAAACTTTATTACTTGATACTTTAAAGTATTTGTATACTGTATTCAAACTTTCATTTCCCTATTGCTATCCGCAGCAATCTTTTAATCACACGCAGCATGTTATATCGTCTGCAGTAATACACTGATTTTATATATTGTAATGCATAATTCTGCTGTTCTGCATGAGCGCCAACATTTATAAATATGAGGATTACCTAGTCAAGAACCTGAAGAGTATTTTAGACATATTCTTTGTAATAAAACTGCGTGAAATATACATTTGTTGTTCATGACTGGAATCTAGAATACTACAAACAATAATATTATTTTTTGGGGTGTTTGAAAGGTGGAATTTGTGTTCTTTTTTACTAGGGTGGACTAGCACTAATTTATTTTTGTTTAATATTGAATATAACGACCGAATACAAATATTGTACATGTACATGCTATTATGTTGGCACATAAGGAATATTGATTATAATTTAAATTTAACTTACTGAAAGTGTTATTAGTATGGATTCATAATAAAATTTGTATTATGAATCCATACTAATAACACTTTCAGTAAGTTAAATTTAAATTATAATCAATATTCCTTATGTGCCAACATAATAGCATGTACATGTACAATATTTTACCGTCCCATCACTTAATGGATTATATATTGATGAGCGATCAATTCCAGCTTATTTTGAGATGAGACTCCAGCAGACCTGCAACTGTCCATTCCGCTGTGAGAGTATGTCCTATAGCGCTAACGTTTCCAGTGTGGAGTTTTTGTCTGACCACAGCGCTGACATGCTTCATGACAAAGGATTTTCTAATCTCAGGTACAAACATTACAATATGCGGAACAACAAGGAATTGATATAATCATTATTTCGTATCATTTTCTTTAGAATGCTGATTAATTTATACTTACAATAGGTACGTCACTGAGCAGTTTAATAATCTCCATATTTGATTAAATCATAACAGCCACTTTTTGGTATAAACGGAAAAAATCACTATAAAGTTGCGATTTTCATGCGGAAAACAGAAGTTGAACACATGCCCCTGCTTAATAAGTGTAAAAACGAAATATTCATACCCTTTTAGTATTTTCTTTTAACTATGAAACGCATAGAAATTGCACACTTATGCCTTATAGCCGTTCATTTCCTGGTTTATGACTCCATAGTTAGGAGAAGACGTTTATCCCCTCCGGATCACTAGTCTTCGTTCCCTTTTTCATTTTCAAAAAGGATCTTGAGCTCGAAAAACTAATTTTTTTCTTCCAGTCTATATGCTAGAAAAAAAATCCCGGTGAGTTATGTTTGATAATATATATTTTCAAATCATTGCTATTACATAGTAATAATATATAGGAAGTGCTAACTTACAATTTTATTACGAGTCCCGCCCAGGAAAATTGATTTAAATTGTAACGTCACAATGACATGTATATATAAGAGGTGACGTTTGCATTATTTGTTCAGATATAGGTCATGCATTATTGTTCATCTAAAAATGAAAAACAATGCTTCAAGCCGTTCTCCCTTCCTATGCATCGTACGGTTTGTTTAATCTAGCATGTTCAACAAATGTTTTAGGATATAGGAAAAAACTTCAATCAGTATTGGAGGAAATTTAAAGACATTGAAGCTCGCCTGCAGGGAATTGTATTTAATCGCTGCATTTGCAGCCGAAGTAGAATTATGAATTCATGTCTTTACATTTTGATACAGGGAGTACGCCGAGATCCGAATCTACTTTAATGATCTTAACTACACAGTGGCGGAACAAGTACCAAAGATGCTGGCAACAGATTTTCTGTGTAAGCTGTAATGTAGTATTATTAAATTATACTTTCTATCAAAAACAGCAATCTGTACATGTTTGCTATTCATGTAAGTTTCTAATAACCATGGTAGAACTTTCCTATTTTTTTCTTTTCTCATTAGAAATATTACAACTTGTCAATTCACCTATACGTTCGCTTTGATAATTCGTCTTTGATAACCGCTGTTTCCTACTTGTGTTATTGTATCTTTGAAAAGGTTTGTCATGAGTAGTCAAACTATTTGAAGCGTGTCATTTTTGTTTTAAAGACGAAGACATTGCAATATCTATATATAACTATATGTATTTGTTGTATTTTCAGACGGTCTTGGATGGATTGTGGTAGTGTATATAATTGTTACACTCATCACTTTGCTCAAGGTTATCTCTGTCATAATCGATCTTGTCCTCGGTATTGCGTTTACAATTTCCGAGGTCCTTTACGTGATCATCGATAGCTGTCTCGAATGACGTTGATATCATTCTTATATTTGCAATATATTTTAATCATTATACATATGTAGTTTTCTCGCACAATGAAGTGTTCACATATTTTGCTTCTTTTACCAACTTAAATTGTTTAGCTGTCTCGTATGATTATTTAGTAAATCTATTAAATCTTTATCTGTGTCAAGAATAATTATGATGGTTTTACTTGTGCAGCTACAATGCATTTTGGACAATATTATTACTTATGTAACTATCTGGAATGGTGATATTTTATTTTTTATATATCAATACCCGCTCTATACAGTAAAACCCCGTGATACTGCAACCCTCTGTCCATAGAAATGTTGGCGTTATAAAGAGGTTTGGCGATAAATTGAAGGAAAACTATAAAGGAATTCTTAAGAATACGAGAAAAAGGGACATTGAAATATGTTGGCGGTAAACGAGGTGGCAAAGGAAAAGAGGGGCATTATATCGAGGTTTTACTATAATACATAGTCTAACGGACATTTTTGTGCAATATCTTTATAAAAGTCATGCCATACGTCGTTTTACGCATTACCCAAAGTGACCTAATCGCAATTCCCAACAAATTATATTTCAAGTAAATATTGTGCCACGTCATCTTGATATTATTTTCTTATATATTAATATAATTTATAGCGAACGCTCTTGCGTGAGCTTCATAAGTATAACACGCAATTATGTAATGTACCAGCGGCGTTCAATACAAAATTGAACCTCTGTGTGCGATGTGATATCGTCTTAAATATTAATGTTTACTCTTAAACTGTTATCAGGTGGTTACCCTATTTCATTCAATGAATTAAAATGTATACAGTATAATTTTCTAAAGCGTTTGCCTCTAAGTACACCTATTTCATATTCATATTCAATGACACGTACATGACTATCGTTGTGGTTTTGAAATAGGTTAAATAAAGTTAAAACAGATTCGTACTTGCAGATTCGGCACTTTGTTTACATCTACGTGACCAGTATAATCAAACTTTTTTTATTGCTGTGTATATAAAACTTTATTTTAATTGCGGCCTTTTTGTTTCAAAAGTTAGACGTTTGCATGTAATCTAGCATCTTTTTGATCAACAATCAAATGTTTTATTTCAAACGTTCAACTCTAGAAATTACAATACCATTAACTATTTCTAATTGTGTAATTCGGAGTATTATCAGTATTCAGTAACGAAATTGTACGGACTCGCGAAATTTAACTCTTAGTAGCTTCTTTTAAAATCATCTGTGTATTAATTTCCGAGACATATAACTACTTGAATGATAAATTTAAAACAAAAGTTAATTCATCATGATTTGTTTCAAATCTGATATTTGGATGTTAAATACCTGAAACAATCATATCGATTATTATATAATGTTGATTAATATTTTGTTTGTTAATTTCGATCAATGCCAGTAGTCAATCAAATGTCATTCTAAGCGATTTTAAATTTAAATTTACTTTTTGATTTTTAGTCAGTAAATATAATTCTGCACAACTAACAACGAATCTTTCCGTCCGTTTGTTTCTCTGTCTGGATTTAAATTAAAACAGGCATATATTTCTGCCGGATGTAAAAAAGAGTTACCGCCCTTGATTTACTCATTTCTCCCATATCAATATATGAATTCCAACAAACACGATCTTACCCATTATATTTACCTGTGCCTTTATGCCAATCATGCCGTTTCTGTTTCTTTAGAAAGAGTTATATCCCTTGATTTAAAAATCTTACATATGGATATCCACATTATTTCATATTAAATTATATCGTCATTATTTCATGAAACCATACTGGTATCGAATATGCTCATTAACTACTTAATTGATATTGTGCTGATTAGTAAGGTGGTACACAGTAGATAACAATTCTAGTGTTGTTTTTATTTTTATTTTTTATTTTTTTATTTTTTTATGATTCAATATTCACCCATTAATGTAATCATACATGTAATAAACAATTAAGGTACTCTCATGTTCGTTACTTGTATCAACAAACGTAAAAAGACATGTGTCATATCCCATATTTTACATCAACATTTATTTTTATAAGAACATTTTTCTCTAATATCGTATTATTAGAGTGCTCAATATAATTTGAATTATGAAACACCGAAAATATTTATCATGTAATGAAATGACATTTTGTTAATAAACGGATCATGCATCAATTTGTTTATAAACGGATCATACATCATTTTGTTTATAAACGGATCATACATCTCATCGTGTACCTATTGTGTGTATTCTTACAGTGCTATCTCGTTCGTGTCGGGTTTGACTTGCTGTTTTACTGCTGATAATAAGGGAGATGCAAGTTCTTCATTAGCAAAAGGCGGGTCACAATCATTAATTATGACGGTGAATGAAAACATATAATTTGGATATCAGTTACCGACATTTTATGTTACCATAATAAACGTGTCCAAAGAAATTACCGTGTGGCGATGTGTATTGAGCATCTTTATTATAAATGTGTACAATAACTACTCCTATATACGGTACTTGGGAAACGATAAACATTTTTATTGAAAGAAATGGACAATGCGGGTTTTATGAATAAGACTTGGTAATAAACCTCGATTTTGTTAATTCATGTAATTACCGAATTATACCTTCTTTTTTTTAAATACAGCTATGACACACTTAATTGTAGATTTGTAATATTAAATGCAGCAACATCAGCAAAAATGATAAAAGAATCATTTGCGAATGTGCCATTTTTAAATAACACTTATTTTATATGGAATTCAAGTCTTGCTTAAATCATGTTTTATTTATTTTACTTTTTCACAAGTGCTTTTATAAATACTGTTGTTAGAACACCTATGCTATTTGTGTCGTATACTGTTAAATGTGACGCAAAACATCTTCATTAATACTAGTATAGTATAGCTGAATTTGTTTGCCAACAAGGGGAGATAAGTCGTTTATAAATCAATGAATGGAAAAAAACATTATCCTAAACTATGTAATTATGTTTCAGGAATGGGCTAGATATATGTTTTACAGAAAACAGCAATAATTCTATTTTTGTGTATTTTTGGAAAAAAATGTTTTTTTCAATAAATGTCGATATAAACTTGATTACATTTGTATATTAGTTTTTGTTATATTTGCTAGTAGATATTAGAAATTTAGTAACGAATTTCTTCTACGCCATACAAACTGAAATGATAATGTCATATTTCATACTTGTAGGTGTAAATGATATAGTTGACAATACAACTATATGCAGCTGTTTTATCTGTCAGCAAGGAGTTTAAGTAAAGAATAGAAAGTAAGTAATATGAATTTAATTTTTTTTAAATGACATTCATATAAAACCATGTCTATTTAGCATGCATGAAATCCAGGGACAGCATTTATGCTGCCCTGACAACAGAATTAATCCCTTGTCATCCAATATCCAAGAGTGTTAATCAATCATGTCAGACTAGTTTTCCTCGGACGCCTATGTCATAAAAAGACCAATATCAACATTTTTTCTGCATTTCGTTGGAACACTGACACCTATTACATATGAAAATCACAATGATCTTTCGACAATATTTTATTATATAGTATATTATCTTGTACATGTATATGTATTTGGACATTTTTTTCAAAGGCGGCATAATTTTACAAGTGAGGTAAGCTCCGCAGTAAAAAGACATTGAAATGGTAAGTTTGTAAAATCGTAAAATACAGTGGATGTCTTCCAGTAGACTATTTTGTTACAATGCGTGAAATAATATTTGTATAATTTCGGAACATCAGAGTATCGTGAGCAAGTTCCAGGTAAATAAGCTCTTCAAGTCATAGAAATAATGGTTACATTATTTGTTTTATAGTAACTGAACATCATTTGTATAATATCTCGCATTGCAAGGCTTTAATTTATATAAAATAATTTGAATCTTTACACAGACATACTTCAAACATCTAAAATTTACATACACATGTGCAACAATATATGGAAAATTATGCTAACATCAATACTAGAGTTAAAGTTACAAATTATGTAATTATTTCGCTAATGATGAATATGCCTTACGAAGAAAACACGGCAAAGTGCAATGGGACGCGTCAAAATATTATTATTTACATCTGATCGTATTGATCACCCCTGATTCAACATTTATGATCAAACTATTATTTATTCGGGAGGTTCTGAAATGCTACTTCGGCTAGGCTTAAACAACATAAATAAATATATCTGGAATAAGAACAGGTAACGAAGTCTTGGGTGTTTTGCCAACATAGATATTTTTGAACTATTTTTAAATTGTTTTTTGCAAAGACGTTGGACAACATATGATTAATGATAGCGCCAAGTTACTGCATGTTACTAGTAATAAACATACAAACATTCATACCTAAGCATATTTAACAATGATGTATTACAGATCAACCTCTTCTCCGCATAGAGATCCATGTAAATATTTGTAAACTATAGTAGGTTTTTATATACTATGGTTTAGTTTAAAGGCGATAAGTGCCATGTTGCTGTATTTTTACATACATTTCGGAATTGATTTTAAATATTTTCATTTCATTTCAAAAATGGAACATAATGGCAACTGTTTGGCTATCTTACACAAACGCAACACATTTTAACAGATGCTTCCTTATTGCGTGTTTTCGTTATGATTTTTGCTTCCGTCTTAAAGAAAACTGAATACGTGCTATGTACCGTAACAAAATGGTCCTGTTTTTAATGATTACTGGTAGGCTGTCCTTATACATATATTTTATTATTCTTAAAATGCGATTTTGAAAAGATATGTGTCAGTTTACTTCCAAGAAAATAGAAATGAGAAATGTTCCAATTAAGCCACAACTGATTTTACGTGCACACTTACATTTACTTCAATATGGCCACATCACTTGCAATATAAGTGTGTTTATTTACATGAAAGACATTGAGTTTAAAACACAATCAAAATGAGCGAAGTAAATTTAATTCTCGTAAACCGCTGCCTGACAGAGTCAACACACCACAAGACTGATTTATTGCCATTTATAGTTACAAAGGAGAATAAACTCATCACAAAACAGAGTGATTGTCATATATAGTTACCAAGGTGAGTTAACTCATCATATTACTGGTTACCAAGGTGAGTTAACTCATCATATTACTGGTTGATATTCCTATAAAATTACCAAGGTGAGTTAACCATCATATTGCTGGTTGATATTCCTATATAGATACCAAGGTGAGTTAACTCATCATATTACTGGTTGATATTCCTTTATAGTAACCAAGGTGAGTTAACTCATCATAACAAGACAGGTTGATATTCCTATATAGTTACCAAGGTGAGTTAACTCATCATATTACTGGTTGATATTCCTATATAGTAATCAAGGTGAGTTAACTCATCATAACAAGACTGGTTGATATTCCTATATAGTTACCAAGGTGAGTTAACTCATCATATTACTGGTTGATATTCCTATAAAATTGCCAAGGTGAGTTAACTCATCATATTACTGGTTGATATTTCTTTATAGTAACCAAGGTGAGTTAACTCATCATAACAAGACTGGTTGATATTCCTATATAGTTACCAAGGTGAGTTAACTCATCATATTACTGGTTGATATTCCTTTATAGTAACCAAGGTAAGTTAACGCATCATAACAAGACTGGTTGACTGTCAAATACAATTACCAAGGTGAACTAACTCATCATATTACTGGTTGATATGCATATATAGTAACCAACGTGAGTTAACTCACCATAAGACTGGTTAAATTCCCTAAATTGTTACCAAGGTGAGTTAACTCGTCACAATATATGGCTACTGTGGTAAGATAATGCCACACGAAGGTAAAACACGTCAGAAAACCTGTACGTGAATGATGAGTTTTACAGAGCTGTGACCACGGGAAAACCTGGTAATATCCAACAAGAAATCGAACAAACAATAGTTTGTTATGTCAATGGGACGATGATGAAATGGGACAACACTTTTTCATTCTTAAATTGAATTTCAATCATGGTTTCACTTTCTCCCTTGGCACTCTACTTCGTTTTGCTACCTTATTTATAAACGGAATTGCCTTTCATTCAATCAGTCGATCTCTAGGTTTAAGTTACATTGATTAAACCGAACAAACACCAAGTCAACAGAATTCGTAGTTTTGGAACCTTCAGTTATTTTCACATAAATCTCTCATCCACGGTGCAGGCATGCGCTTTGGATAACGTCTTGAAAGTCTTCTTGTTCTTTGGCTGACTTTGTAATACCTGACAAAATACGAAAAACAGAAATATATGTTAGTCAAGTTTGGTTTTGTTTAGTATTGTTTAACGGCCAATCAACAGCAATGGTCATTTAAGGACGGCCTTCCCTGTGTGCAAGATGCCTGCGTGTAGTATATGCTTTTGTGTTTTGGGAGGCTGCGATATGTTCGTGTTTGTCTCCTTGTGATAGCGCGGAACTGATGCCGACTTTATAGTGCTACCTCACTGAAACATACTGCCCAGCAGGACACCCCACTCGGTCACATTATACTGACAACGGGCAAACCAGCCGTCCCACTCCTAAATTGCTGAGCGTTAAGCAGGAGTAGAAACTACCATTTTTACAGACTCTGGTATGTCTCGGCCAGGGGACAGAACCCAAAGCCTTCCTCACAGGGGCGAACGCTCAACTAAAGGCCAAAAGTGAAGGCATTGTCAAGGGATCCATTAGGAAGAAGAAATATGTTTAGAAAGAGAAGAAAAGATAATATCCCAAATTTAGTCGCCTCTTACGATCAATCAAAGGGGGCAGCAGGTACAATACCGGCAGGGACTGTTAGTCAAGTATCTGCTCTGTGAAACGAGAGGAAAATGTTTACTTATTTTTGCATAATACTTACATATTATTTTTCACGAAGTAGATGGCCTGATCAGTCCAGGTAACTGCAGCATCAGGAGAGCTTGGCACACCTTTCCAAAATTGCTTGATGTTATGCTGCTTACGTCCAATGACGTCATCATTCCATAAACTCCATTCCCAGAATTTCGTTTTCTGTAACATAGGTGTATTTAAATACAAAACATACCGCATCCTGTTTACACTAGCATCATCAAGTAGATTAAAGTATGGAAAAATATAACTTAATTTTCTCGCATTCAAATATAAAATATTATGAATCAATAAGATTTTCAATAATTATCAGAAAATAAGATGCCATATTAAACTGAAAAACTGTAAATATTCTGCAGTATCCTACACTAATACGTATTACTCTAGGCTCCGTCACTGTATAACCCTACTATGTTCAGATGGCGTTCACAGTACTGATACATGCCATGGCCCACGTGTCGATGTCATCATTAATATGACGTCATAATTTAACATTCTATACAACTGACTTCTTCTAAATAAGGATGTTCTGTCAATTAAACAACTATACACGAATCATACACTTTACTTGAAGTGAATGACGAGTTTTAAAACATATCATGAGTGTATAGCTTTTATTTTAATAAATGGCAGATAATCCTTTAAACGTGTGTTTTCCTTTGGCATTTTTATTAACCTAGTTGTACTTCCCTGATGAATACCATTTAAGGACAAAATAAGAGCTCAAATATTTGACATAAATTACAACTACAGGATAAATTATGTTACGGGGGGAAACATCATCGATACTCCAGGGGTTACGCCCCCTTTCGCTCTTTACAACCCTAGAATATGTCATAGCAAAATCAAAGGCTTAGTGTGCAACACCTTGCAGGTGAGACAAGAAGACTAGTTTGATCCTTTGATATACATCAGAAGAATCTCGCGGTCGCGAAAACGATAACATTTACTGGCTTTAAAGTTGGATGTCGCTCCTCGATAATCTTTAAAGGAGAAGTATCAGCCTAGCGATTGGTCAGGATGTTTTATCTGCGACCGATCAAATAGGTAGCCGCCTGCCTTCAGGTTTTCTATGACATATTCCAGGGGTGCAGAGAGTGAAAGTAAACGTTACACCTGAAGTATCGAGGATGGTGGGGGGGATGGGATAAAGCATCATAATACATTTCAAAAAACATATTCTAGCACCATATGTTGCAATCGGTTATAATTCGGAAAAAATACTTACACCAAATAGATATATCCGCCGACTCCGATACCCTTTAGTACTGATCGCAGCCCGAGGGTACTCGCCTTTTTCGTGGGTCGATAATTTCTTCGGAAAACCGAAATCCAATTTGTGTTTTGTGTAGCGCCAAACATGGCTGTCTGGAATTTAAAATGGCATTGAGCTATTTGTACAGCTGCTTGACATTATCAAAATTTGCTACTCTTCAATTACTTGAGAACAGGAAAAATTCAAACAGATATGTTGTGCTGTACATTGTTCATAATGTTTTTAATGTTAAAACTTGAAATTCATTTTCACTCAAACCTGAATTATGCATCGTACAATGTAGCATGAAAAATGTTCTGCCAATATTTAACATGTTTTGATATCATAACTTACTTTGAGATGGGACAGGACAATGCTTAAGCGTTTGAGATATTTTCTTTGTTATAAGGAAAGCGCAAGTCATTTATATGTATATTTTTTACTTTTAAATGTGTCTTACCTTTAAATAGATAAAGTCTTCCTTTTATGTAAGCCGCCGCTCCCACCGGAAGTGGTGCGTTAGGATAGATTGATCTCAAAGCAAAGGACTGGTAGGAACCAGACCTTCTGTCCGCTTGGAACAATGTTTCATTTGCTATGACGCTGACATAACCGTCTTGTCCTGAAAATAAGAACAAACTCTATTATTGTTTCATCCAAAAGTCATCATAACAAAATAGCCATTTAACTCTTAAAACGTCGACTCTTCGTAACCCCTAAAAATCTTGAATACAACTAAAGTACGGAACTTTTTTTAATACATAAGCTTTAAATTACCTTTGAGGATATTCACAATATTTTGTGACGCATAACATACTTACCCATAAACATGGCATCAACACCCTGGCACTGGGATAATTTCTTCAGTGTGGACTTTGGTATGTCGGGCGCTGTTCTAGGTCTGTACCGGGTTCGACGTTGCGGTATAGTGTTCTGCCTAGGGTTATCTGTGGTTGTGGTAGTTGGCATTTTAGTTATGTACCTTTGGCGAGGTTTGGGTGTGGTGCTATATCCGGGGTTATTTGATGTGGTCCTTGTAACAGAATTGCGTCGTCGAGGTGGCGGAACATGTATTACCTTTGACCCTAAAAGCAATTAAACACAGCATTATAAAAAAAGCTGAAAATAGATATATAGTTTACTTACTCAAGTTCAAGCATATTGGCCTACTTGGGATGTTCATTTTTAGCAAAGAAATAGTTTTCAAGGTGTGGACTTTCCTGGGCTATGCATTTATTTATTTTATTTTTTGATATTTTTCATTTTTATTCTTTTACTTTATGCTAGGCGTTTTTCATTTCTTTTAAAAGGAAGGGCCCAAAGACATCCCTCCTTTCCCTTAGATCCAGGTTTTGGGTTTGTTTGGGATTTTTGCAAAGATAAAGATGTACGCAAGGATATCAGAAATGTACTTCTCCATTTTAAAACAAAACTACGTCATTAAACACATATTATTTTAAATATGAAATCGGACCTGTACACACATATTGCCTCAATGAGCAGTGTTGTAGAAAATCTGCAAAAGAAATCAATGCGAACGGATATGTTTCATGTCCCGATACAATTTGGTTAGCACAGATGCGAAAATCTTAAGGAGCAATACAAACCACGTTTCAACTTTACCATAGATAGTTTGAGCTGCTCTGATGTCGCTTTGTGTGAGTTCTGTCCTACTGGCAGAAAAGAAAGGTGACATAATACTAGTGTAGTCAGCGGAATGATCTAGTCCAATGGCGTGTCCAAACTCGTGAGTGGCCACAGCCAGGAGGTCGGGACTAGTGGCGGTTCCTGTTCCGTTCCTACTCCAGTCCTCGTCATCGTCGAAGTGGGTATCGCCAGACATGGGGTGTTTTCCGGGTCGGAAAGCGTGCGCCAGAGTCATCCCTGAATGGAGAAAAAAATAGGAAATAGCCATTGTTCTTTATAATAAAGAGAGGAAAATTGCACGACCAGACTGAGACCCGGACCCGGGACCAACCGAACACTAGACGGTCGCTCTCCTGGTTGAACTATCTGGTCGTCGACGATCGACCAAACCCAATGCCGCTACGTATTATATCATGAATATAAATCATGTGGTTTATCTGACAAGGATACACAGGTTTTTATTATTGGTGGATCTTTAGATGTCAGTCTACTATTCTCAGCATTACAAACGATGCAGATATTTGCTCTGTATTTACACACACAATAAAATGTTGCCAAGTGGCAGACAACAGTCTAGTTGTAATTCCTGTTTAAAAAGATACGCTTTAGACAAACTTAATCTCTGTACATATATATTTCAATATTGAAGATAATTGGTCCCAGAGTACCTTAAATGGAATTGGATCTAATCTTTACTGAAACAATCTCAGATTAAATGGACTGCCACAAGGAGTATTGTTTTAAAATGTACTATTTTCGCTTATTGTTTGTAAATTGAAAACCATCAAGTTAAACGCATATACCTTGTTATAATAATTGCATTTTCTCCATTGTGAAATATTTGTTTACGCCTTTTATAAAAGAAGTGTTCATAGAAGTCATATGTTGTCAGGAATTTTATAGAATTGCAGTTGTTCCAAATTTAAATCATTGAAAATAAAATATAAAAGTAAGTATAAGTTAGTAACAGCAGGATTCGAACTCAGGACCTTTATATTACCAAGCATACGCTTTATAAACGTTTCTATCTAGCAATGATTTTTACAACGAATCAACAATAGTGTCCAATTGAAGGTCCGCGAAGCCCATGAAAAACTTGACATGAAAAGTTATTCTTAGCCTTTTAGGTTACTTCATCTTCTATGCAGAGGGGAGAACACTCCAATTTTTAAAAATAACTTTGAGTGGAACTCTTCTTCGCGATTATAACTGATTCAGTGGTACTCTTTACCTTAACGTAAATCGAACTGCTAACAACCAATTACCACAAACTATTATATTTGGTAAATGCGTTTTGGAGAAACACACTTTTTTGGTTTTTTCTTTTCTATTTTTAAATTTATTTATATATTTATTTACTGTACCTCTTCCGTCAAATCCATTATAGTAACCATCACCATGGATACCCCTTGCAAACTTTATGACAATATCCGGATTTTCTGTTGTGTACTTGAAATGTCTTGGTATAACTTGGGCCCAAGTCTGGAATGCTATTTTCAGTGTCTTCCTGTAGGATGAGAAAACACAAAAAGATAAATCAAACTACAGTTTAGCAGTTTGTACATCTTAGTTGCTATTTCTTTTAGAGAGGATCTGCAGTAGTGAAGATAAACGTTTACATTTCATATAATCTATGTTTATACCTATGAAATATTTATTATTGCACTTGACTGCAGTAACTGCCGCGAGCGAAAATATCAAGAAAATATACATCATCCAAAATATACCAAATATACTGGAGATTTATATCACTGTGATAAAAATTCTTTGATTGAAGTCTGCATTAAAACTTTAACAAAATCACAGCTAAACTGAGCAGCCATTCGCTGCGTTTACCAAAGGTGAATGGTTCACTTACCACTGTTTGTAGATCGGTAACTTCCTTGAGTAGGAGGTTGGTCGCCACGTGATGACCTTCTGTCGCCAGCCTCGACCTGGACGTTCAAGATTTAATTAATAGTTAAAGTTAAGTCTATTTTCTTATACATGATGTACCCTTATATGAAAACTCGGTTATCGACATCACACGTTTAACAAAATGCATTAGCTCTGTAATTATATTGCAGTTCCTGAAAAATCCGATGTTTATCGAGTTTGTGTTTAAACGTAATAATTGATGGTTCTGATATCACAATATTTTTACTACATTGTACTTATTTCAATGTTTGAATGTTGTAGATAAATTACTACTTAACTATCTTTTATGAATAGTAAGAACAAATCTTGTTACCATACGAAGCTTGTCTTTTCTTTCTCTTTTTCACCTCGGGATGAACATCATCCGGAATTCCACAACGAGGCTCAGCCATTTTATGCACTGTTCGGCGATTTAGCTTTCCTGTCTCGCGCAAGCCATTGTAATGCTGGAACGACCTGGAGACCATTAAGCAGAATATTATTTATGTAAACTTTGATGATGACAATCTCTAATTAAGTTACAAAGATAAGAGCAGCGCTGTTGTTGATACTCAAATAAAATGTAAAAAGTATACAGTTTTAATAAAACGTGGAGTGTATAGTTCGAGACGAGTAAAAAGATGAAATTAAAAGTTAAATAGTATAAAAAAAATAAGCATCGGTTAAGTTTGTTGTTCGCTATCTCATTTTTTTTTAAATTATTATCAATTGAAGGTTAAATGTAAAATGTGGTAGCCCATTCCCTTCCAAACAATTTAATTAAAACAAATGGAAATTCAAACAACATGGTAGCAGGTTTCTTTACAAAAGTACACATTACTGTGAAGTATGGTATATAACAGTAATGAGTGAAATGGCTGTTATGAACTGTTCTGTGGGCCTGGAGAGCATAGAGGAACATTTCGGGTCACACCTGATAGATTTCCCCACATGTTTTTAATATCAATATGTACACTGCTTTTTAAAAATGAGATAAAGCATCCGATGGGGGTTATAGTGATAAATCATCTCCGGTACAAATAATCCATTTCAATAGAGTGTGTAACCTCAATAAGTCTGATCCGTTAAAAAAATGGACTAGAAACAATTTTAAAACACATTGCCTAAGGCCTGATTTTTTTAAGTATTTTATAAACGCCTTCGTATTTTATATTTGTATTCCCAAAACTGGCTGTACACAAATCAATTCAACACTATCTATAAAGTATATGTATGAAAACTTATTTGCAGACAAATTATATTTGAAGGATTCCTTTTACTGCGAAAGAAACCGTAACTACGCTTTGAAAGTTTTCCGGTATGACTATAGATTGGAAAAATCCTTTCTGAAAAGAAAACTTTACGTAGCGGGCCTTTTATGAAAATATAACAACGATGAAATGAACGAAATATAATCAACAACAGGGTTCTGAGTATATAAATTATTGTATTTAGCCGGGAGTCAAATCATGGACTAGTTTTGTTCTACTATAACTCTGACCGACTGAGCTACCTGCCCTTGCCATACTATGCTACGGTTATATATCCAAATCGAAATTAAGGGGAGGTTTCTATAAATTCGAAAAACCGTAATTCAGTGGGACAACCATCCTTAAATCTCGGATATCAATAGAGGAATGCTATCAAGTCGTCACCATTCCTGCTAGGTGACAAACAAAAGTATATTAGTATAAGCAAGTATTCCTTGGTGCCAAGCGGTAGTATATTGGTTTTAAAATGGGCATGATAACAAAACTAATCGGCAAATATCTTTCAAAACTTGCAGGTGGAAAATATTTAATGTTTTTCTCTTTTGAATGAATTGCTGTTGTTATTATTTTGTGCAATAACACAAGATATCTACTAAAGTATATTGCCGTTCTGTTGGCCGCTACATGTTAGTACCTTATAGGATCGCTCTGGTTTATATGATATTGTTAAAGGCTTACAGTAAAAAAAGTTTTCCATGGTAAACCAAAATCTTCTACAGAAATCAGAGATTCAAATCCCATCCATTTTTGAGAGAAAAAATCACATGTAAAGAACCTGTTTCCGCGAATGTTTCTTCAAGTGAAAATACACGATACTTTTACAATACTATCAGTTTACTTACAATATGGCGTGTCGTCTTTCCTTCCTGGGAATACGGCTTTCGTTGTCTAGGTAACCATATTTTAATAAATAGTTCTGAAACAAATAAAGGTTCAATCAAATGAAGTTACCAATATACACGTACCTCAAATAAAATAAAATGTATCTAGTCTGCATACTAGATCAAAAACATCAGCACATGATTAACTTTACAGCAAGAATGTAAAAGCGAAAAATCTGTCATTGAAAAAAAAAAAAATGGGTGTAGCTTGGTTTCTTACTGAACTATAACTGTGCACCACTTTCCATGTCGGTCGTTTGTTTTAACATCTGAATAACGTTTGCGTGTGTAGTTTAAAGGTCGATGGTATCAAAATATAGTTTATAGATGGTTTGGCATTTTAGAAATCTCTGCACCCCTGGGTTAAATCAAAACCAAATTGGAGGCAGGAAGTGAGTTTATTGATTGGCTTCAGGTATGAAACAAACTCACCAGTAGCTGTCCTTCAAATGTTACAGAGGATTGACACCCGACTTCAAAGCCAGTCAATCTTTTGATGTACATCAAAGTATAAATCTAATCTGTTTGTATTATCCAAAAAGGTAGCGCAAGCAGAGCCTTTGATTTTGCCAAGACACATTCCACTATATATAAGTGAGTGTTACCCCCTAAACTTTCGAGGATGAAAGTGGGGTAAGGATGCTTTTATGAAAAAAAATCGATAGACCTTAAATGACTTCTCGGTATTTAAGGGTAAGAATGACGATATAAGTCGATGTTTAAGTACACAACGCTACTTATCTTATTTAACTTATTCGCCATCTTCAATCACATCCCTTATATCATTTTTTAGCATACACAACTGCTGAGCTACATACATTTTTATACCGATAACTGAAGAAGTTCATTATGTGTCATAATGTTAGGATAGGGTGGTACTTTTCATTTGTATCACTAGTCCCTGAATATACTATAAAAGTAGCATTTTTTGCGACATGGAAATGAACGCGTTTTTCGCTTTGGAGTATACAAACACGTTCAACTTTATATATGGATTATAAATGTAATATATCTTTATTTTACGTCCATAGCCAACACTAAATGTCAACACCATGTTCATTTTCAAGAGGCATCACGCCATTATGTCTACACATGACAATGTCCGCTTTTACGGCAGTTTGCAAATTGTTTATAGCCATTCTGTTTAAGCAATACATAGAGATGGACTAGTTACTTTGTATGACACGCCATGAAAAGGACAACTTTTCATTCTTCCTTCGTCAAGTATTACATAAACGAAGTGCTAAGGTTTAAACTAGGTCTTATCTCCATTTTATCAAAACCGGAAGTTGTATCGGTGAACAAAAAGTATGTCATTTTTATAGTAGATACATTTGTAGTTATACAGAGAAACATTTGAACGCCTGTATTATGAGTACTCAATAAACAGATGGCCCGGTTTTCACTTCCTACTAACATACTGTCGGTTTAACAATAGCAGGTGTCAGATTCATTAACACAGGTGATGCTTATTATCTAAAACATATTTCCCTTTCTCAAATCTGCACCTTTCTACTAATGACGGGGATGTTGTTCGTACGTGTTCATAAGCTCCAATTGATTGGACTGGACATATGGTATATTAATTTAAAATTTGATGGGAATTAAATAGTTGTATTACACCAAATTTCCTTCAAGGTTTATGGGAGAAAGCAGAGATATTTCACAGCTAAATTTCAGAGATAAAGAACGAGTGTCGGACTTTCGTGTGTTTCCTTGTCGTTCGGTGTACATCGGGCTCTTTCGCTATCTTCTATTGTTATCATGTGATGTATCTCGAGACACTATTGTAACACTTTTGTAATCAATAATCATCACTTGGTTCCGAATTTACCAATGAATATGTATTGATCACGTGCTATTTTAGTTCCTATGTAATTGCAAGGAGAGTTATCTTTATATGAAACGTACATATCAATTAATCCGGAAGTAACGCTCTTTTTATTTTAAATAATACAAATAGCGTGAGAATTTCCTGCTTCCTCGTAAAATGTCATACCCACAGCTCCGTGTTCTGTTAATTTGAACGACTTCCTCTAAATGATTGACAGCTTGTCGCCTAAAGAAACGACAATGTACCACACTTTTGATGTTATCTGATCTTCCCTTAGTTGTGTACCGTTTGACTTATTGTGACCTATTTTGTTTGAATGGGCCGTATAGTATCAATCTCTTAACCTCTAATTTTGCTATGTATAATAAAAGGGATGGGGTTTAGGTAAGAATAAAAACCGACAGTTACGAGTGGTGTTATCATTGCGAAGGACCTACTTTTTACAAAATGGATGTATACATTTTAGTGATAGTAGTCTTTAAAATGTTCTTGTCTTGTTCTGTTATTAATGGTTAAATAAACAAAAAGATACCAAAGAGTCAAAAAGTACAAAAGAACAGACAACGTGAGCTCCTCTGAGGTTTAAATAATGTTTAAATTGGTTGTATTCGTACAGCACACAAAAATTCACGTATATTTTATGCAGTAATGATTTCCTTCTTATCCATCATATCCCAATAAACGCTGATGATTTATCTTTAGAATATTTGTCGCGTATATATTCTTCTTTTTTGATAAATATGATGCATTTATTGTATTAGTTTCAACATTTTTTATTGTATTTAAATAAAGAAATAGGAACGACCAGCACAAGATGTAACAACATTATAAAGCCCTTAAAAATGTTTATTTTATTCTTCACATAATTTGATGAAATTGTGCATAAATATGTTTTTTCCCATAGCTGAACCGTGAATTGAACTCATATGTGATAAAACTAAGAAAACATTACATACAGACCCTTGTGAAAGTGCAAGGATAGTAAGACCAGGTGTTCTAGAGAGTAAGCGTCTTCTGCTTTGTCATCTTCTCCTAGGTAAAATCAAAGAAATGTCACCTCCTTAAAATTAACCCACTCCATGGGATATAAAAACTTATCAATCGTCACTCTGTGATATCCCCCTTGATCTTTTATAAAATGTGCCACTGATACTGCTGTGGTATATGTTTATCAACGGCTATTATTTGTGAAGCTGACAGGATATGATATTGAACATGTTAATACTATTCCGTGGGAAGTATTGGGGACTTCAATAGCACATACAAATTATTACATTATCTTTCAACATAAATAATATATCACTTAATTTCGCGAGTGAATTCGCGAGTTGATTCGCATGGAGAAATAAATCCTTCCATGAGACAATAACAATCAAAATTGAAATAGGATACTTTCAATGTACGTACAGCCAATGATCCTAAATGCAATCTTTGCAAAGTGTAGAGCACACTCCAAAATTAATTGATTTACTGCATTAATTCAAATATGAAAATGAAATGCTTATAATTGTTTTAAATGTATTTTAGGAAATAAAGGTTTGTAAAGTGTAAATTTTACATTCAGATACCATTACATATACCTGTGTGTACTATATGTTTTAGGGAAAGCTTGTCAACAAAAAATGGACTAAATCATTAAAATAAAATCTTCACATGCTACGATACTAACAACTACAACCAGTACAAAAATATATAATTATACCATTCGATGCAGGTCACGGTAGAAAAAATGTCACCTTATGTCGCAACAAAAAATAAAAAGAATGTATATCTTCATCCAGCCCTAGTGTAAGGTACTGTATGGGGTAAAAGTATGCGTCGTAAACTTTTGTGATCTAAAATTTGTAAATTGGGTCTAGAAAATGAGGAAATTACAACGACAGGACATGGGTAATAAACACTCACGTACTTAAAATATAATTTAAAATATTTGACTTATTTCGAGTATAAATGATGCCAATTCAATACGGATCTAAATGAAAATAGACTAAATATATCACAGTGTCAACACACAAGGAAAATATCTTTTGTTTTAAATGCTAAACAAAAACAGGGATTGAGGAGATCAAAACCGGATAAAATACATAAACAGGAATTGAACAGACACTAAAACGGAAATAACAGGAACTGATAAGACACCAACACGAATAAAATACATAAACAGGAACTGATAAGACACCAACACGAATAAAATACATAAACAGGAACTGATAAGACACCAACACGAATAAAATACATAAACAGGAACTGATAAGACACCAACACGAATAAAATACATAAACAGGAACTGATAAGACACCAACACGAATAAAATACATAAACAGGAACTGATAAGACACCAACACGAATAAAATACATAAACAGGAACTGATAAGACACCAACACGAATAAAATACATAAACAGGAACTGATAAGACACCAACACGAATAAAATACATAAACAGGAACTGATAAGACACCAACACGAATAAAATACATAAACAGGAACTGATAAGACACCAACACGAATAAAATACATAAACAGGAACTGATAAGACACCAACACGAATAAAAAGGAACTAAGGAAAAAACAACACGAATCAAGAGATATAAACATGAAATGAGGAGAAACCAAAACGAAAAAATGAATGTTAAACAGGAACACGATTTACAAATAACATCAACAGAGACTCAGGAGATACAAAAACACCTAAAACAGATATCAACAGAGACTCAGGAGACACCAAAACGAAAATAAAAGCATCAATAAACCCCACAAAGAACGTAGGCGAAACTAAGTTATCCGGAAAGCTGAGCATTTATTGCTACACCTCTGTATCTCAACACAACATATTTAGGTCATGATCTAAAACACAGCGACCATGTCTTACATCATAATCGACACTCAAACATCCTAGGTACATAGGTCTTCAACGTAGAAACCTGGCAGATCCCTGGTTAAGTGCTTTAATGCTGAACATCACGTACCTATTCTGATAATCTTGGTATGTATAACAGGCTCTGTAGGCGCGAACCATTTGTGATATGTAAACTTCATTACCAGGGGGAAAGTTATGGATTAGAGTTTAAAATGTTACGATTTCAAACTTTCACTAACATTGGTGAAGAAGAAGGTCAAACTCTGTCGGGAATGACCACATGAATTAAATCGTGTTGGTGTGATCAAAGACTTCGACAATGATCAAATTGATTCAGTCGTGATCAAATTGATTCAGTCGTGCTGGTTTGATCAAAGACTTGAGACTATGATCAAATTTATTAAAACGTGTGGATTCGCCCAAAGAGTGGCAAGAACGATCTAATGAATTGAAAAGAGCTGACTTGATCAAAGACTTGAGACTATGATTCAATAAACATTAACGTGTGTTAGTTAAATTGCGTTCTTTTATTTCATTTGATCAAAGTTGAATGTTAAATTTAACAGAAAACACATTCAGCTTTCTTCTACAGAATCGTAATGAAAACCGCCATGAGCTGTGGAACTTTCAAATAAAGTTAAAGGAATGAAACAGTATTCTCGATGAAACACCTACAGTTTGTCTGAATCATATTTAAGGAACATTTGAGATATGAAATGTATTTCTCATAATAATAAGTTATTTTGTTTCAATTTCATGCGTTCCGCATTCAAAATAATTATAAGCTTTACATCGACATGTTGCTTAAAATTTGAAACCTAAGGGCATTAAGTACCCATATGACGTTAGTTATAGTATTACTGAGAGGGTCAGCTCCACGTACGAATGTCTGTTATGAAACTGTTTAAATTATCTGAGTACCCACTGACTTCTTCATGGTGGGTAGGTAGTTAACGACAACCTGCATATTGACTTTCAAAAATAACAATGTTATAACATTGCTTTGATATTACTTCAAATACAACTAAGATTCAAATTATGATAAAATATATATATTTGATAATTATGTATGATTAAACATGGAATTAAATATGTGGTATCGCATGTTTTATTATTGCAATATAGGGTTTCCAATAATTAACTAGTACTACCTGTGTTCGAATTATATTGAAGCTGACTTTAAACTCAAATAGTACAAAGCGTCCAAAGGTAAATCGTCCACACAATTTTACAACGTTTATAATAGACTACATACAAGATTGAATAACTATCGTTATTTTAATTAGAATACGGCGAACGTTCATTTTGTCAACTTAAGATAAATAGGGACTATATCATGAATAAAAAACTTAATTCACTTCTCCCTACTCTCTGTGGTAAACAAACAAATATTTGTAAAGATGCTGTGTATTGCTTAACAGTATCAGTGATTATAAATACAGAGGATTGCCCATAGCGATCGCCAGATAGATAAAACGTCCCGACTATAGTCAATATAACTTGAAGAGTAAAGAGTGTCTTCGATGGAACAAAAACGCTTACCCTTCCGGAACGCTTAGTCTAATCCATTTTCAATTTAACTCTGTGAAATTCTTTACTTTAAATTTGTTTTTGGCCTAGTTTTTTTTTTTTCTATTTCGAGTTCGAATCACGATTTGTTTTGTTTACACTTCCTTATTGCATGGTTAAAAGGAAGACTTTATCATGTTGCGTAATGACACAAAATGTACGTAGTCGTTAGGCAACTGTATAAGGCTTCACGTCATAGCGGATTCTTGCGTCGATTGCTTCTGTTACTGCACGAGTTGAATAATAAAAGCCTTAAGATGGCATCGACGTAAAATGACGCTGCTCAGAGAAAACGGAAAAGAGGAAACATTCTGTATAGGTTTGTATGTAAAGCAGATTGGAAAACCACACAACCTATTTTTAATATTTGTATCAATGAATTCGGTAGTTTCAAATAGGAGCTTAACAGATATGGACACATTTAGATATGTGTAGGATACGACCAGATATTATGAAATTGTATGTAAACATCTGTTGAAAACAAAATAGGGAAATGTATATACAATGAAGCCTGGTGTACTTGAAATGTTCCCTTCAGCGCGCGCGGTGGCACAAACTTCCTTTACATCATGTTCACTATAAAAACAACTTACGGTCAATTAAATGGACTCAGCAGTATCGGCTAACGTTCTACCCCCAGAGGGGTTTACGACGAGGGTTTTATGCGGTGTTAATCACCGTTGAGATATGTAACCCGTGTTTATGGTCGACCTGGATCGTCTGCCCTGTACCTCTGACATAGAAAAAGTACAGTTACGATTGTCGGGGTTAAAAAAAAAATCTTATTTAACAGCATCTGGGTGTCAGATGTTACAGTGAAACAAGATCTTGTTGCATTCTACATCGTGTTTTATTGCTAATGATAGTGGCAAATTTTTGCTGTGATATGGTTCGTCAATTTATTTAAGATATTTTTACTAATTGCTTTTTTTATATACATTGTATTTATTTTATTTGTTTTTTAACGATGTCGAGAAGATTTTCTGTAAAAACATAATTTAGTAAGTTAGAAGGGCCATAATTTGTGTTACATCTCTCCAACATTCAGTTATCTTTCTCTTTCGGTTTAAGGATTAAGGATCGACGGTTAAAGAAAACCTTAAATTTGAAGTAAGCCAGCAAACTACGACTACAGTCTAAAGTAAAGAGAATGTTACCGTACTACTATTTATTTTTGATTCAAGGGAAACCGCGAAAACTCCAACAAGACACGACAAAGTGACATGCTACCTATATAGATAATAAAAGAAACACTCAACACGTGTATTATATGACAGCCTCGAATTTTGAACCTTAGTTACACTCAATGTACCCCAACATAATATATCTTTTCTACCACGTCAATATCGAAATACGTTTTACCTTACTTGTAAGGGGCGTCTCATAGATTATCGAATATCTTTAATATTTCCGTTCCTTCGAATGGGTGAAAGCTCGTCACATGGTGGGCTGCATTTTAAAGAAAATGGTACTGCTGTTTCTTTAATTTATAGAGATATAATAAAGCTAAACTGATACATATCTTAAATAAGTCATACGCGTGCATCTATAATTGTGGCGTGGGTATGATTATTGTCCAATGATAAACGACGTTACATCGACGACTTTTTGATGACCAATCATCTCTGATAGATAGATACCATATTTAAACAAAAATCAGTTGAAAAGATGAGTTTGAAGAAGTGTAAGTGCGCATTTAGAACATCTGTGCGTTTGTTTGGAAAGATAATTTTAAAGAGTTGAAACAGCTCTTTTAGAATGTTTGTTTGGCAAGATGACTTTTAAGAGTTGTAAATGCTCTTTAAGAATATCTGTTGTTTGTTTGTTTGTTTGTTTATTTAACGTCCTCGCAACAGCTAAGGTCATATGAGCACGGGAATGAAAACTTTAGAATAAACATGAGTTAATTCAAGATGAGGCTATAGAGATATTTATAAAATATTGCGTTGCTTTTTGTTTATCATTCTTTACTATGAATTTATGTACATTTTATGAATTGATAGATATCTGACCTTTATAATAACATGTTTGTTCAGTGGTTACCTGTAATATAGGTTAAACCCTTCCAGTCAGGAACACGGCTAGAGTACATTATATTTGGTCACTGTCTGGTGTTATTGATGGCAGGACCTGCTGTTTTATTAGAAAATACATTTAAATCACGCCTGTGAACTCAGGTGGAGATCTAATTTTTAATAACACCCCATGTAGTCACATAATATGCAAGTGAAATAACCCGTGTGTGAGATTAACCAAACAAAAATGAAATATGTTTCCTAACTTCATTACATTACATTGACAGGTCGAGATTACCACGTACACGTCAATAAAAATGAAATCTGAAGTATTTATTCTTATTCAGCAATAACAACAGTTAATGATTAATCATCGTCACGTAAGTGAGTTTCAAATTCGTTTGCGCTTTATGTGAAAATTTGAGAAAATAGGACACATATATAATTATGTAAGTCTTCGCAAGAAAGTTTAATCATTCACTCATGAACCTTTAAAACATTCGCGAAATGCAGATTCTCGTGTTGGCTGTGTTTATATGCAAAATTGCAACAAAATATATTGTGATATATTTGTTAGTTTACATCAATCACTTTGCATATCACTGCCCTTTTTATTACTGTCTACTGGTAAGATTTCGCCTAATCAAATATTTGCCCTTCACCAGTAAAATCCATATTCTCCCTATTCAATTTAGTACACTGGGTTTGTAATTATATTCGCTCTCACGATCAATTCGCCCTCTTTGTGGAGGGCGTAAACTATGTAAATTAAACTGCGGCGAAAATTTCCCAGTATACGACATCTTCGTCAAACTACAGGTACAATATAGTCTTACGATAAACTTGTGAAGTCCAATAATGTATAAACTAAATGATTTTACATTGTCATTTATATCCATCTTGAAATACTATTTAAATAAAACATGACGTATGCTAAACGTTCGTCAGATTTATGGATCTGATAAAATCAATTTCAAACAAATTTAGAAATACAAATTAGTTTTGCGTGAACCTGTGTTCTTTAACCATAACATCCCGCATGGTATGTACTTTGAAATATTAGTTTTCGGATAGTTTTATTTTATTTTTTAGCTAGTGTGATTTGTAACTTTTTTGATGTAAGATACATATCTATAAGTCTGTTGTTGGAACATTGATAACGGCAATCTGAAGTAAAATCTTCACAATAATTTTGTAGTTCACAACGTTCGGAGTCTCTCTGATGTAACCCTTGTTGTGCTGTATTACGCTTTGATCATATCAAACTGTGGGCGTCATAGGTTCATTTCCCTACCCTTAACAACACCAGGCCATGGCCACTGCAACGCTTCAAAGTCGCATTGTTTTTCAAATGTGTAATTTACATATGCAAAACTTTGATTCCATTGGAGGATATTTAATTAAAGGAAAACAGCTCACTGGCATAATTATTTATCAGATTCAACACAGAAGACATGTTACAGGAATAATTCATTTACCAAAAAATATGTATGTAATGTAGTTGACCTGTTTAATTCCACTGCAATAAACTCACAGACTATGTGTCAGTTGCCTTTGTAAAGAACTTGTATCTCATTTTCTTTTTGAGCATCACTAGCATCCCCAGTTATCTCTGGATAACATTCAAGATCTCTACAAGGAATATTCTCCTTCGCGCAAAATACATAAAAATATTAACCTAACAAATAAGTTACTTTAATGAAGAGGTTCGTTAAGAGGCTATATATGTAAATCAAATTTATTCATTCGTTGTCGAAGAAAGTATTTACAGATATTCAATAATTGATATATGACTATAAAAAAACTTAAATGCCACTGACAATGGTCACTAACAAATTAAACCACGGTATTTCTACAATGATAAAGTATTCAATACTATTTACAGCACGTTTACGATTTGGAAATTCGAAACATGGTTGGGAAAACATCATAATGTTTCAAATAAATATGATCGGTTATTTGTTGTTTATTGCTTTACTAAAATATTAACTTGATGTTCATTCCAAAAGAATGTAACAAAAGAAAATACAAAACATTGATCTCTTAATTAAGTTTTTTAAGATATGAATATTTATTTCAATTGAACAACCATAAACAAATGTAGGAATTGCAACACGTTGCAACCGTAACCATTTGGAAAATTAAATACTAGGAAACTGTACCGCAGTTAACATCAAAACCACACTCAAGGTCAACAATAAAAGAAGCTACTTATATTTGTTTATTATAACACTTACCTCCACTAATGTCAGCCGTTCTGAAGGCTTGTGATGGCGAAGTTCCCTGTCTTTAGCTCTCTTATAAATTCCCTTATCATAAACGCGTTCGTAACTTTCTGCGTTATTGTCGCTAGTTCCTGCTGCCAGTATCGCAAAAAGAGCCACACTTAGAATGAGCAAACCTTCCAACGTAATTCTCGGGCACCCGTCCATTACGGGCGATCGTTGAAGTAACCCGGATCTCGCCTAAAGTTATTATGGTAGTCTATATTACTTTAACCTTGCTTTTTATTTACATATTTCTGTGTAGTTGAAAAAAGTCACAAAGGCGTGAACCACACCAAGTGTTGCATGTCGGCATAACCCGACATAAGGTCAGAGTGGAGTCCTGCTTAAAAGCTAGTGATTTCATTGGCAGCTATCTGGCGTAGGTTATTTTAATTAGCACACCTCAAGCTATCAGAGCGTGCCCCTGGATTAACGTTTTAAAATTCCACACAGCGGGTGCTTTGTGTAACCCTCTACAAAGTATGCTCAACTTACTCAACTTGGTGTAGGTGTGTTTATACTACAGTATGAAGTAGTGATGTTTGATATTTACCTTGTAGTATATCTAGTGCTTAATGTACAGTGATTTATTTATACAAAATAAAAACAACATTGTCCCGGATTCATGACAAGTCCAAATTTGGTTTTTGATTTTAAATTTTAATCAAAAAAATGTTACTTTACATATTTTCATTTCGAATACCTTGACTGATTCGCACAACTTAGGCTTATTTCAATGATAAATATTTCATTAATCAACATTTGGAATTCGGACTTGTGTCTAAGATCGCTTCAAGATCCTTGGGACGGACTGTATCAAATTTATCAGCAAAATATCGAACAAGACAAAGTGGATTCTACAATCATGACGTTTATAATCACGTTATAAAACACCAGGTACAAACAGTTAGAATACATACAGTTCAATACTGTCAAAATACTTATTTTAGTGGGCTAATATTCCAGAATATTATAGAATTTCAACAGATTAGCGAATTGGTGAAATAGCGCACTCGAATTATATGCAAAAGAAAACTATGTTCGGAAACTTCCCTTAGCGCAATCATAATTTGTTCCAGAATTTAAAGAGTAAAGAGCGGTAAATTTAGAGCACCGCTAAAATAATTACTTTTACAGTAACTTCATCGCGAACACTTCTCCGTTCACTAGTAGTGTAAATACACAGCCAGGACCATGATTCTGAAACAACTTGAGACTGAAGTCCCGATCTCAGCTGTTGGTAAAATCGATTCTTCAGTTAGATAGTGTGTTAACGTCTTGACTAATAATAAGTGTATAGACCTCTGAAGCAATATTGAAAAATAACGAAATTCTAGATATCAATGCATGTGTTTCCAGATTCAGCAATAAAAAAGCTGATGATAAGCGGAAGTTCTTCAACCACATTGTCTATTTAAAATATATTGATACTTTGTTTATTGTGTTTTGTGTCCAATAATAATAATAATCATTTAAAAGGATAAATATGAATATTTATTACATACTTACTAATAAATACGGGGTTTTTGTATATGCGATACGACACAATTGCTCTAACCCATATCAGCCCCCGCCGTATCACACCCCAAAACCCGTATCAGCCCGCAAAACCCATATCACACCCGTTTTGGAATTTTTTTCGTTTTTCAATATTCCAAAAATAAAAATAAATCATAAGATAGTAGTTTTTATTAGTAAGTAAGTAATAAACAAACTTCGGCCCTTGGACTGATATTGCAGTCTCGTGTTGATACTGGGTGTGATATGGAAAAAGGCATGTATTATTCTCTATCCAAATACATTGTATATCAATTTCATTTGTGTTTCTATAAATATGCATATGGGTCAAAGAAGTAATATAGACGGTAAAATCCCATATAACACTGGATCCTAATGGAGGTATGTCCGTAGGAAAAAGGAGCGGATCTCTCCGAAAATTTGACAACCTAAACTTGTCCACACTGTTGGAATTACTTCTTTGCCCCATATAGATATGCATATATATACAAAGCTTTTGTTTCATAACAGATAAGTTTCAAAAACCCAAGCATGGTATTGTTTAAAGTACGTTTAACAGTCACATATGTTCAGAAACAAATACAACAATTATTTGATAAATTTTTGGTTTGATATCCAAATTCAAATATTAGAATATAAGAAAATTAATAACATGCGATCCTCCTATCTTTTCAAAATCTCAGTATCCATAGGCATGAATTAGAGAAATAATGGAACACTAATGTTCTTTTGAGTTGTCGAAGAAAATTGTCGAACGCTTGCTAAATCGTCTGTTATCTGGGTTTTGATAACAGAATTCCTTCATCATAGTGCGATTAACGCGCGGGTTCGTCTGGTATGTATTAATAGAATCTTTCACCCCCTTGGGGGTGAGATAGGTGAATCTCAACCCGATGGGGAGGATTCTTAAGTTGCCAAACACGAGGCTTTGCCGAGGGTTTGGCAACTAAAGAATCTTTCCCCGAGGGTTGAGATTCCACTATCTCACCCAAAAGGGGGTGAATGATTCTTTTTCTCTTCCCCTGTTCTTTCATTGTGTATCATATGCACAATGTAATGATAACGTTACATGCTAATTTCAGGGTTGACGTGACGTTGATGGATTGTTGACGTGACGTTATTGTATTGTTAAAGTGACGTCATGCCATTGTTAGAAATAGGGGAATCCCCCAGTCTCAACCCTAGGGTGAGACAAGGAAATCTCACACCGGTAAAAATGCGGATAAACTTGTCCAGGGTAAGAGAAAACGATATCTCTATCGGAGTGGCTATTGACACTCAGGCTAGATAACGAAAAAACGGTGTGCCGGGTATCGGATTCCGGAAAGTTTTTATGCGGTGTGAGTAATAGTGTGTTGATGGTTGTGTGTATCCGGATAGGGCTAGGAACGAGAAAATAAGCTTTGCACAATACTAATTAGTTATTAATATTACGCGAATGGATAAGTTACTAATTTTAACAAAGTGTACCGGTATATGCACTTTATTAAACGTGTTTAGCTCAGTAGTACAGATAATAATTCGTACGTGGTTGTTGTACGGAAAGGCCGAGTGCGAGGACTGCCGGTGTACGGGACATATATTGTATTGAGTAGTTGTCATGATATGATTTAAAGCTTATGTGAAAAACAATTATCTGTATAAGTGAGACATTTCAGTATTTGTTTCGATAAAATTTGAGCGATAATGCAAAGTAACCAACACTTTCCCGAGGTTTCAAAGTGCATTCGTTTGGTTTTGTAATACATACAAGTTGCTATCAGTATACAATGTTCACTGCTTGCCAATGTCTGTTTGAGACAATTGAGCTCATTACATCACCCACCTATAAATATATGAATTAGTATCACCTTGTTGTTGACCGGTCGTGATGCATTTGTCGGCAACGGGAAATGGAAAACTCACAAATTGCTTCATTGAGATAAATAACTCACAGGCATGTTTTATTCTTCAAAATAGTGTATTTGTATGGGTACTTAAAGTTTTTCAGATGGGTTTTAATATATCTAATTCACAAAAGGGCCATTCACCTGAGTTAAATTACATGTTACCAAAGAAACGTCTTCTGACTGTGGATTGACTTTTACAAAATTATGTTGAGGAGTGACCAACATTTCAATAGAGATAGTAAACATTAGTTAAAACATAAAATAATATTGAAATAAAGTAAAAATAACCTCAAAATGGGGAATAGTATTTTCCACTGAAAATCAACAAAATATCCCCAATAAAATAAAATTCCATGAGTGACTCAGTCGACCTGAAAATCAATATAGATTTCTCTTCAAAAGTTATCTTGGTCATCTTTCATGATGTTCTACTATTAAAAACCAGTGCAGTAGTGTAATTCTGCAGTTTTCAGCATTTACCCCTAAGCCTAAAGTGAAAAAAAAAAAACAATTCCCAAAGCAACAAAATATTCAAATGTATCCTCCAACACTTTTCTTGCTGAACAGCCAAATATTTAGTCTGAAACTAGTTGACGTGTCACAATTCAGGTGTTGCTAAGTATTGCAAGTGGCAAGATTCAATCTAATACAGATGAATTTACAAAAAGTCTCAAATCTAAATATTTCTTCTCAGGAAGTTATTTTGGTTATCTTCTATGACTTTATATGCCAGTAAAACAGTGTAATATGGGTAAATCTTCATGTATTGAATAAGCGTATTCTGAAAAATATTGATTTTGTTTTCAAATTTCAGCATATTCCCTCATTTCTTCTTTTGGAAAAAAGTATAATAGCAAGATATTCCTCATATACAAATTAATACATTTTCATAATTAACAGGTCAATATTTAGTCTGAAATGAGTTTACATGTTTCGATTTCAACTTTTATCAAATATTGAAAGAGGCAATATACCAGCTGATAAACGAAAAAATCTCACAATTTTACAAAACAATACTTCAAATGTGAAATCACATGTAGATTTTCTCATTTTGTTCCTCTATGAAATATTTCCTTTCTCCCAAACAAATTTAAAACTTATAACAATTTTCAATAAGCAGGTCAAATTAAACCAAGTTAATAAATTGATTACTCAATTAAAAATTAGTGTTGTGCATATCTTATTTTCCTTTTTGAAGATTTGTCTATTCAAGTGATGACTTGATTAAGAATTAAAGGCATATGACATATGTAGACACTATGTCTGTGGAGGTGATATTGTGTTATTAAGAGTTGTGTACATGTACACATGCCATCAATGACATCAGATATGGTTTCATGATCATTCTCAATTGGGCAAGCACAGTAACACACTTATTGACCAACCAAAATTGTAATCACATGTAATTTGGTTGTAATTATTTATAGGTGTAAGACATTAAAACTGCACAAATAAAGGGAATGGTAGCCCTTTTGTTTATGAAGGGGAATGTTTGGTAATGACAATGACAATTGTTTTATTCTCACAAACAATACAGTGTAGAGAATACATATATACAAGTGGGTGACAATAATACTATACAGTTCTTTACGGTGTTTATATGACAGCGCTGACCGCAGATTGACCACAGAGGGTAGGTACAGCGAATATATATTCAACAATGTATTCAAGACATTGGAAGTTATGATTTTTTCTAATTCATTCATTCATTCATAAATTCATTATTAGAATTTTATTTTATTTTATGACTTACATTCTCTGAAAGGACAAGTTCGATACTCTAAGAATTTTATATCTATCTCCAGCTGGAAAAAGTCGATTTGTTTTCTTAATATATATTTGTAAGCTAACCGTTTGTGAATTCATAAAAAAGAATATGCTCACCTATATAATGTACAGTATATCAATATAAATCTACCTACAATCTCGTTATTTTCCACCATACCAGTCTCCCTTGGAAGGCGAATTAAGATATAAAAAAACAGTTTTGTCTTACCCATTTGGTTAACTCGTCAGACTGCAATTACACAGAAGCCAATATCATTTCCTGCCAATATAGCAAATCCTGTTCGCCGTCTGATTAAAAACGGCGGCGCCGCTGAAAAACGTGAAGCAGGTGATTATTTTATCACACGTTGTACTGTGGCTTAGGGTTGAGTAGGACTGCTTTTCTGTACAAGATTTAAAATGAACGCCAGAACGAACAGCATATTTAACTGTTTAAACTGTATTGCACTTAATTTTGAGCAATTAAAAGTTATGCCATCGTCGAAATACTTTCAGTATAGAAATTGAAAATAAGAGAAACTAGTTTGTATAATTTATTTCGGACGTTTTAAAGATCAACTTTCCACCATATTGTGTCGCCTCGTAAGCTATCAGCCGAGCTGGTATTTAAATGAATGACAGGTAAGGACACTACGAAGACAATGATACTAGCGCGGTTTAACTCAGAGTTGTAAATCATCCCTATCTATATTATTTATCTTCCCTTTTAAACGAGTAGGTCAGTTGAGAAAACGTTCATGAATATGTAAATTTATTTTATTCAGTAAACTAGGAATAAGGTCGCTTCTCTAGAGTACCATCTCAGTCAGTTTTCGTTAGATTCGGATTTGTTAAATTGACGATAACTTCCAAGGGGATAAAATACTGCAAAAGTAGAATATTTTAGCGCGAGTAAATGTTCACGTTGTGAGTGGAGTGGAAGTTTTCGCGCTGGTAATGGGTTTGGAATCTATATACCTATAATCTTTTAATAAATTTTCGCGTGTGGATATTTTTGCGCTTATTTACTTAGCGCGAAAAAACACGAGAATTTCAACACCGCGAAAATTTTAAATTTCACAGTGTAACTTCATGTGAAAAATGAGAAAAACTAAGTTACTTAGTTTCCTATTCCATATGAAGCCCGTCTTTCTTGTAATAACTGAAATAATTTGGTTAAAAGTGTTTGCGAAGCATTCCTGTTACAGAACAGGTACCAGACCACTAAAGCGTGGAACATAGGGATCACTGTGGTGAGAGAGAGAAAAGAGACTTTAAGCTGAAGTATATTGAATAGCTATCAATGAGTAGGTATGTTTATTTACTAAAAGTAAGTTTCTGTTATAAACAAACAAATATTTGTAATGATGGATACATTATGTTAACTAAATAATATTAGTAGTTAGGAACCTCAGATTGCCCTTAGCAATCGCATGATATATGAAACGTCACCGCTATAGTCAATATGACTTGACTTAAATTGACATAAAGGGTGCCATCGATGGAGCAAAAATGCTTACCCTTCCGGAACGCTTGGTCGTAGTCCCTTTCCAATTTGTGGAGGGTCTCTGAAATTCTTTACTTAAAATTTGTTTCTGACCTATTCTTTTTCTATTTCGAGTTCGAATAACGGTTTGTTTTGTTTAGACTTCATTATTTCATGGTTAAAAGGAATACTATTTTTCCTGTTGTAAGAAAACGTAAAGGGATCTTCAAACATGAATAGTCGATAGCCATGATCATTACATCTTCAAATATATACCAAAACTGACATGAGCTATAACACACACACACACACACACACAGCACACACGGAGGCACGTCCTTTAATGACCTTAGCTGTTAATAGGACGTTAAATAAAATTAAACCAAACCCATCCAAACTACTGAAACATTTCATAAACATTGAAATATAAGCTGTATTGATTTTAAATAATTATGTTACAAATATTTTAACTTGAATCAATCATAGTTTTTGGCCCGCTCAGGAGGTCTTAATATGGGAGGAAACTGGAAACTGGAGAATCCGGAGAAAAACCACGTATATCGAGATATGTTTACGCTTCATCACGTGATGACATTTGATGACGTCACTCTAAAATGGTTTAGTTTAGTTTATGGGGTTTAGCATCCTATTAAAAGTTCAGAACGTGTCTACGTGTACGTAGTATATGTATGGTCAGGAAGTAGTGTGTTGGTGTATTTGCCTCTCCGACCTGTCTGCAGCTGTTACTTGAAGTGATGACTTTTGAAGTATGAAAAAAAAAAAAATTATTCTTATTTGAGATATACAATTGTACTTTCGATCTCTTTCTTTTTAAGCGGATTGGTAATTGTTTTCTTTTTTTATATTTACAAGATTTCGAAAAGAAGACAGAGTCAAAAAAAATACCAAAATAGTAAATCCAAGGTTTTAGAAATGTACAGTACGAATTAAAGAAAATAACAATATATCCGGGGAAAAAACCTGTACTCTAGTGTGTTGATTGATTACCCGAATCTCGGCGAATCTAGAGTACACAGGATGGGACGAAACTCAGAACCCTTGGTACATGTGTGTGTCCGTACTGAACCACGAAGATATCCATCTAGTGGACATTTCTGTCTTTGATTAAGAAACCAACCTTGTCCTGTTGCGGTTATATTTTGGAGATTAAATACACAGATGTACATATTTATTCTGACAAAACACATAAAACATGTACTATCCTTTGGCAGTCAGCTCGTAAATTTTGCTTTTTCCCCAATGTTCATCTATTTCGTACTCAAATTGTTTTTCTGTCATTGCGTTCACTACCGTTGGCGGGAGGTTGTTCCATATGTCAATAGTTCTTTGCTTGGACGATTATTTTCTTATATTCAATCTCGAATGCTTCGTATATCAGGGACAACAAAATTAAACTTTATGATAACTAACCTTTTACTTTTACAATAAATGGAACAGCCAGAGGCAGGCAAGAGTCAGTGGTATTTAATACAAACTATATTTATTTCAAATCAATTTTGCAGGATTTCTTTTCTGATTTATATTAATCACTCATGTTTGCCTCTATGGATGCGCTCAGGGAGTCTTAATGTGGGAGGAAACTGGAGTACATGGGAAAAAAACACGTGGTCAAGCAGGAGACCCAAATACCTTTTCAAGTTCGATTCGGGAGTCGAACCCCGACCGTTTTTAATTGGTGAAAAACGAGTGCGCTCCCCAATGCGCAACCCGATATTAGTGCAAGCTCATAACTATGTCTGACAAAGAAATGTGAATGTGAATATTGCTTGACATACGAATAATAATGTAGCTCTGTGCAAATTTCTCTGGCGTTCGTAACGACAATCTGCATCGGTAAAATTTGTACAGGTAGATGTTTTTTTATGTTTATGTAAGAACCACTCATGACGTCAGAAAATACAAAAACTTGTGGCAGGTATCTTTTTTATAGTAATAGTTTCGTATTAATATCCGTTTAGGTACATGTCACTCCTATAAATCTCATTACTCATAGACACGACACCTAGAATAGGATTACCTACTCAGTATAACACTTTGTGATATGGTTTGACCTTTATCTCCCAAACTCAAACATTTATTTGTAAAGAACACAACTTTTTTATCTTGAAGATGTCCACAATACATGTGTACCTGTCAAGTTTCACGCTTTATCTACATCTGTGTCAATCAAACGCTTAATTGACACTCGGATCGTTTTTGTTTAGATCCACCGGATACAGATTACATCGTCATTGCTTTACTCCAGCAAACAATTTAGCACGGGAGGTCAGATCAATACCCATGTTTGAGTTCACACAGATACGCCATTTTGTTCCGGTCTAGATCTGTTGCCTCGCTTTGAATCTGCCTTTGCGGTCAGATACATATGTTAATCATCTGTCGTTGACAAGCCTCGGACGGGCGGGTACAGGACTCATACGTCACAGTGTTTAGTAAACACCTCTCGAGACCTGTTGTGATACAACATCTCTTATAACTACTGCCAAATCTCAACTTTACACTTTATAATGGATAAAAACGTTTAAAAGGTGCAGTTTCCGGTACCTGTACTTACTAGTGGTGCTAATTATACCATTTGATATCTTTCTTTTAAACAAGTATAGAGAAGGTCAAGGTATCAGCGCATCAGGAAAATAAAATTTAAAGATGTTTATAACCAAACAACATTTCTCATTCATATGACATACTACGAATTTTACAATTCTTCCTTCACGACCATAATGGCGAGAAATGGTGTAATTTGCATAACCTGCTACATCGTATTCAATATTCATATATAGGCATTACATAACGTGTTTACGTTATCCGAATTTGATAAGTGAAGTTTGTCAATTTATGACCTGCAAATGTTCCAGGATAGAACTCGAAGATTAGAGGGTTCGCTCTCCCGCCTTTCCTTCAGTACTACATAACAAATGGGCCTGCTCCAGATGACGATCAACGCGCATCACAAACAGGAACATTTTCTGTATGTTCATGTAACAAATGCCAGTAATGGTAATTTCTAGCTCTTGATTAGGTTCGTAGACTTTGTTCGCTTTAATTGTTTGACCTGGTCGCTCGCGAGAGGTTAAATCACGCTGTGTCACCTCTGTTTATCAAATGACCAGTGTCCATCAGCTATATATAAGCCTATCCCTGACAAGTGTGGCTCTGTTAATCATTCGTTTCCTTACACTATTAGCGCCGTTATATTTCTATTTCTGAAGGAACTTATTCATGAAAAACGACATTCCTCCGTGACGTTTCGGCCGCTGCAACGAAAAAAACCTGTCCCCGTTGCAAATGAAATGCGCAAGAACTGTGTGTGTGTCCCCACCCCAGGGATACTTCTAAATGGATTTTTTTAATGAAATGCTGGGATCATTTTGGAACATTTCATCTCACACAACCATCATATAAAACTTATCGCTGTCTCGAATCTTGCAAAATCTTGAAAGATGCCATCTATGAAAGGTGTTGAGGGGAAAGGTTGAAAGATGCCATAATGGATCTCGGCCGCCATCTATGAAAGGTATTGAGGGGAAAGGTTGAAAGATGCTATAATAGATCTCGGTCGCCATCTATGAAAGATATTGAGGGGAAAGGTTGAAAGATTCCATAATGGATCTCGGCCGCCATTTTTTTTTTTATATATACATAAGCATGTAACTAGCCAAATATCTCGTCCTACTTCATCTATTCATACCATCCTAGCAACTTGTAATTTAGTTCTGTAAGGCAATGCACGTTCTGTATGATGTGGTACAACACACCTGCCGCCAACTGTAGGTACAGGTGAAGTGCGCGTGGAGTTTGTCTGCTTTATATACCGGTGACTATAACTTTGATAAATCATTTCTGAAAAGAAAACCATACCTTGCAGGACTTGAGAAATAATAAAGATGAAATAAACAAAATATAATCAACACCAGTGATCTGAGTGAAAGAAATCAGCGGGGATACACCGGGGTATAAAATAAATAAGACATTTTTTTTACATGTAAGTATTTAATAATAGCGCTAAATATAAAACTAAAAAGTCACTTATTGTCGCCACATCGTGTTACGGATCCCTGTCCCACTGCACTCCGGTTTTTCATACATACAGTGACCTCCCCTTAATTTTGTTTTGGATAATATACTAAATGCAGCACAGTTGTGCCTGGGGACTTCCATTCAACAGGTAGAGCAGTAGTATAACAAAATAAAGGCCTTGGGTTCGAATCCCGTTTTAGCAACGCAAAATTGTTCAGGTACAGTGTAGCCCAGGCGGTTGGACCGCTATGAACCAATATTAAATACATGGTTCGAATCATATAATAACAAGTACAAACTCAATTTGAACACTGATAAGACGAAAATAGTAGCTTTCAGGAATGGTGGCGGGATAAGAAACAACGAAAAATGGTTTTACGACACTAAAGAGCTCCAAGTCGTCCATCAGTTTAATTACCTAGGCATGCTCTTTAATTACAACGGTAAATTTTATGTCACTCAAAAGCATGTTGCAGATCAGGGTAATAAGGCATATTATGCGCTTTGTATTAAGTTCAAAAATCATAATTTTAATATCAAAACACAATGTTCTGTATTCGACACTTATATTAATAGCGGCTGAAGTTACAGTACAAAAGTATGGGGTTTTCATAAAGCTCTTGGAGATGTTGAAAAGATACACATGCATTTGTGTACGAAGAAAGAATTTTGTCAAATGATAATTGGATTCTAGATATCCGCACTGAACTCAACAAATTGGGATTAACTTACCATAGGGAAAATGTTAGCAATGATAGAAATATCTATACAATCATTGAGCAAAGACTTTTCGACTTTTACCGGCAGGAAATATTAACTAATATCCAAACAACTCCGAAAGGATTCCTTTATCAACATCTAATAGATCATTTTTCTGTGCAATCATATTTAATAGAACCAATTAATAACTCATATAGAAAGACTTTAGCTCGCTTTAGACTTAGCTCTCATAATTCAAATATTGAACAGGGAAGATATAGAAACCTTCCTAGAGATCAAAGATTCTGTAACTTATGTAACTCTATTGATATTGAAGATGAATTTCATTTTATATGAAAGTGTAACTTTTATAACGACTTAAGGCGCGAGTTTTTTAAGCCTCTTTATTACAAACGACCAGTTTTTTTCAAATTGATTCAGTAATATACTAGAATCAATTTGAAAACAATTGGTCGTTTGTAATAAAAAGGTTTTATAAACTACTCTAAACATTAAGGAATTGAATAAATTAGGAAAATTCCTGTTTTTAAGTTTAAAACGTCGTAATAGAACTGTATAATATTTTATCCCATTTTTCCTGTAAATGTACATTTCAGTATACCATATTTGATGAGATATTTGTAATATACTGTACTATTTGTATGTCTACGCTCCGATGTGTCTTACACAAGGAATAAAACAATCTGAATCTGAATCCTGGTTTGGTCCTGCTGATTGTTTGTACAACCAGAACATTAATTAATTGTTGTTGAATAGTTTTGGTTTAATTAATCTGTATTATTTTTCATAAAATTCCCGCAATTTATGACTTTCTTCTTATAAATTATATATAACTGATATAATAATGCCAGCAAAATCTGTTGACATTACATAATGTGTCAGCGTTACAGCGATCCTCAGAAAAAACCACACGGTTTTGAAAGCTACGTTTTTTGTCCTGAGAAGGGGGATAACTCTTACCATCTTACCGCAAAACGTTCCTCTAGTATACTTCATTCCCTATGCCTCACCCCTTGTCAATGTCTGATCGCGTTGTGCTTAAGTCAATTTATCGTCCTTTTCCCACGTCTCCATTTCTCCTCAATAGTTGTTTAAGCGTTGGAATTGTGACCTCATTTTCAATCGTATTTAATAATTATATGGATATTTGAGAGAGATATCTTGGACTTATTTTATGGAAAATTCGTTACGAGTCTTTTTTTAAATGTCTTGCTACCTATCGATCAACACTATTGTTCGTCATGCAAACTCCATTTTGTGGTAGAACTGGCATTCTTATCGACAAAACATATAGCACATTGTGTTTTGATTAATTTATGCATTCGGATTTAAATAATTTATACATTTTTTTTATGTTTATGATGTTTCAGGGACGTTTCTATTTGTAAGGTATGATACCATCAAATAAAGTACGTAGTAGAATTATTTTTGTTCCTTTTTGCGTGTTAGGTTTTACACAAGAAAAGTTGTGGCATGGGTCTTCACTCCACGTGGCACAATACGAAGGGGATACAGTCACGAAGATTTGTTGAAATATATTCCCACTAGATACTATTTAGTCAAACCAAAGAGCGAAATGATAAATGTATCTTTAAGGTACTCCACATATTTTGTTTGCTTTATGCTACATGAACTATTCGATGCTCTCACCAACTTTTAAAAGGCCCTTGGGAGAAAATCTGTATTTAACTTTTTAACTATTCTTAGTTGTTTCTACTTTATTAATGCAATGACTAGCTAATATCATCCATTTTTGATAAGTGTTAAATAAACAAATAATAAACATTTGAATATATGTCCAATGAGAACAACATGGGCGTTACTACGCCTTACTTTACAGAGTGATCACGATATTCGACACACCTATAAGCATCAGCCGTTAACGTTGTTCACGCGTAGCACATTTTCTAAGTTTTTAGCTCACGGGCGACCTGGATTCAAAATAATGTTGCTTCATCTTCTTTTTCAAGGCATCAGTCAAAATTACGTTTCGTTCACATGTTGATTAAGTTCGAGAGAGGGTATCCTTCGACAAAATGAAAGCATTTGCCCTGTTTTGTTTTCTGCATAAACTTAGTTTTACCAATGTTAATTTTTACGTCACGATATGGTTGCTCGATCCCTCTAGTATATACTATCAGTCGACGAGGTTGGACCTCGTAGCTGGCTGGAATTCATTCACGTTTTCCATGAAACACTAGTAGTTTTGCGTCCACTTTATAAAAAATGCTAACAGGTGATTCATATACTGTATTTCCAGCGACTATCTTTACTCTGACACAGTTGTGTATTTGTAACGTCATAAATGGCTTTAAAGTCACCTTATAATTAAAACATTTGCGGTATATTGACAAAAGTAATGAGTTATCAATTTCAGATTAGCACCTTAGTCATAGATCTGTTCCACTGTCTTTTAAACATCTTAAGGAATAGACAAAAAAAATAAACCCATTCAATGCGTTGTGTGTCTTTCTTTCATGGTGCCAGTAAAAAACAATGAAGCATTATTTTTGTTTTTGAGGGGTTTCACATTTACATGTCGGCACGGGCGAACACGTGTCCAAGGACGCATTCGAATAGAACTTATTAAGCAACAAGAATAGTATGGCGAAGTAATTTACTGGGTTGAGAAAGAAAAATGAAAAACTAATATTAACCAAAAGTGTTTCTTCTTACCAAATCTCTCCTACAGTCACCATTTCTTTAGCCATGACTCCATGGCAACTAATTATCTAGACTCGTCTCCATGACGACCAATCGCCAAGTTTTACAGTTTGCAAGAGTTATTGTTCTTTACTTCCAAATCATAAAAGAAACCACTTAACACACAAGGTCGTGTCATTAGATCAGCTTGATATAAAGTTACATTTTGAATTCAAGTAGTCCATGCTATTGCAAAAAAAAATGTAATATTGGCATTTATCAAAAAATTTTAAAACGATGTTAAAATCTCTATAAGACAAGACACAGTTATGGCGATGGTTTACTGTCTTATTTGGTCTGCCATATCATTGTCTTGTGTTACTTAGACATGTGATTTATTGATTATCTTTAAAAACTGATCTATTGATTGATTGGTTGATTGATTTTTGATTGATTGATTTGCTAATTGATTGATCGATTGAGTCATTCATTGAGATTTTATTTGACAGTTACAATGTACATGTACGTTTGAAAAAATGTCACAGTAATAAAATGTAAGAAATATTAATAAATGTACTTCAAATTTAATAACTACTGTTATCGATAATTTAATGTTGAGATTTATAACACTCCAAATGCAGTTAAGGCAAAGTACTTGAGATTGAACAGACCACTCGAGTAAAATACTCGGCCTACTATATACCCACAACATATGACACTTCAAATCTCCGGACGTGCTCCGTATTTCTGTTTACAATAACAGTTTGGGTTTTGGTGGGTCAGTTTGATTAACGTCACGTGACTTCAAAGCTGACTCGCCGTGTGAAAGTAAACACAGGTATATATATTGGGTTATAATTGTATTATACATATACACTTAACCAGGTTATTGAGATTCAGGTCATTTACATCTAATATTGTGTATTAGCAGTGCTCTGTGTATTTACGTCATTGCTATTCGGGAGTTAAAGTTCATGCTGAGTACATGAAGGGGTAGCATATACCTGTCTCCTTTCTGATTCAGCGGGCTGGTTTCTGGGACTGTAACATGTGTTGCTGTTATTTTGTCGAACCCATCTGGCTAAAGACACGTCATTTACACTCGGGAGATATCGATTTTTCATCTACAATAAACGTTTGCCATTCCGAGAACTTCGCCTATCATTTTTACTTATTAATTTACGCAAATTATCTTCCAATTTCCGAAGCGTTTTTTCGGGACCGATCGGGATTTGTTTTCTGTGTAATGTTCTCTTCTTTTAAAAGTCGGTGTTCTTTTTAGGTTTTTGATTGATGGACAAAGTAGTAATGAGCGTAGTACTTTTTGATGAAATTATGTTTATAGATGAGTGGGGTTTTTTTTCTAAAAAAACAATAACCCGCCTGAACTCTAAAATCAAAACAAAACACAAGTCTGTAGTCCTTGACCCCGACGTCAAAACCACACCCAGAATGAAAGGTATGTAGCTGTGTTTAAAACGCCTCTATAACCCAATCTTTGTCTGCAAACACTATTTCATTACCTGCTTACAGAAAGAACCAGTTTACTAGATAACACAAAAAAACACTTTTCTATATATTTTCCAATCTTTCGAAAGACGAAATACTTGCAAATCACGCTTCTGTATTACAATATTTCCGATTACCCATCAATGGTAAGTAAGAATGCGGACCTGCCTTGTTTGTATTGGATTCAGAAAGTTTACACGAATCCTCACAAACAACTTTTTATCACTTGCGATTCTAGTTGCTCACACAAGCCATTATCCAAACTTCTAACTACCATGCTTAGTACGATTAAATCGGGGTCTCATTGTAAGCACAACTCAAGAAGTGAAATAAATGAAACGTGGATTTTGAAAGAATTTTAGAAATATTCAATTAATCTTGGACATCGTTCTCTCCAAAATGTTTCATTCATCAAAACTGTTAACCTTTCGACTCTCTACAATACCACCTCATACTTAACTGAAGAACGCATTCGTTCTTTCATTGTGCGGGGTTTTTTTTACCAAGAAATGCGAACAGCGGTATAAATATTAAGTTTAAGGTTGTAAATTATGTTGGAGCATATTTTGTAAAAAAGAAAACACGAAAAGGTCATGATGAAATATACTGAGAATGAGAATGACTGATTTCCTGGTTGACAATATTTGTTGAGTTCGGTGGCTAGACTTTCCAGTAGACTTTAGGCATTGCCATGGGAACTGTGCCCCTCTTCTGCCTGATTTTGTTGAGCTTAACAGGACTGGGGTAGACGCCTAGTCTTTCAACATATCGACGATGTGCTGCCTTTAATTAATCAAGAATGTATTGACCACGGCGATCGTATATACTCTTCTGAGATTGAAATCAAGGTCACGACAGACTGTTCTATATCAGCTATTGTCCTCGCTCTTAACCTACAACCTGACCAACGGAGACGACTTACTGCTCAGCTGTACTATAAGCGCGATAGTGCACGTGGATGAAGACTAGTTGCATTGTCGCCATCATAATCTCACAGGGAAATATGCTATTTCTTTCAAAGTTTGTGTGATGTGATGGTCGATGCTTTTGATCATGAGCATTTGTATGCCTGGTGGTTTTGTTGTCAAAATCCGAGTTCACGCTGTGAGGCCCTGACACTACATGGGATTGTATCACTATTTACGTGACGGGTCATCGATGAAGCAGAAGACGCTTACACTTTAGGAACGCCTGGTCTTATTCTCCTTGTATTTGTTCAAGGTCTCCCGAGGTAAAATAAAAAAAAATCCTTTGTTCATATGTTACCTGAGTTTATTCGATATTGAGATACATTATAAGTAAATATTTCAATGTGTGTAAGGCTTGTTGTTGAACGAATGATATCGATTTTTGTATTAATAGTATTGCATTAGCGTTAGTTTTGTTGATTGGTGTTGCATTAAATAGGGGTGTATTTATTAAAAATTAATGCATTTATCAAATAGTGTTGTATTTATTGATTAGTGGAGTATTATTGATGAGTGGTATATTTTTTGCATAGTGTTGCATATATATATGAGTGTAGCATTTAATTCAGGTAAACGTGTCCTTCTATGACGAGTTTTTAATTCATTTTGTTAAATATATTGGTAGTGATTTCTTTTCATTTAACACCCTAGCAGCATTTGTATTTTTTGTCGGCCTTATGACCTATCATGTGTTGATGGGCCGTTAAGCATGCAATAATAATAATAATAATAATGAAAACAATACAATAGAAGTCGCTATACATCCAATGAAGAAATATAATAACTTTTGTAACACAATCGGGTTAAAGGAAATTCTCCAGGAAGCTCCTGAATCGTCCAGTATCATTGTAGGAATATGATGTCCGCTGTTCAGTTAACACGTAAACACATACAATGCGCTGACGGTTTCGACACACTGCGGGTTTTGGAGAACAGAAACGCCGTCATTGTTGCTAGGGAATGTGTTTGATAATACATACGGTTGCTAGGGGCAAAACATTGATTTCACGTCAATATGTCCATATCTGCCCTCCTGTCATATATACAGTCCAGTAGCCTGTGGAGTTAACCTTATAACCAACAGAATGAGTTAGTTAGTTACATGTAGTTCTGCACGATAGCCGGTCACTACGGCTACCCGTATACGTACGCGTCAATTAACTCATTATTCCTATAATACACGCGTATCGTATAATATCTTTGATTACGGATCACACATCAAACAACCGTTCCTACATCACACGCAACACTTACATACAGCACGTCGTATGGTCCACTGTAATCCGTGATTACCTGTCAACACAATATAATTATTGAGGGGTTTTTCTTTAATTTATTACATTGACAACTTCCTGCTTGGTCAGAACACTAGTATTTATTGTCTGTGTTTAAAAATCGATGAAAGCTGGAAAATGTCATTATCGCTAAAAAAAATCTTTCTTTTTTTTCTTTCTTTTATTATTTTCATCTCTTAAACACGGGTTGTGTGTATCATGCTGTTTTATCTTAAACTGTTAGAAACTAACCACTGGTGTTTTTTTCTGAAGTTCAAATAGAATAAACATAAAAGAAGCACCACAAAGATTTAAACTCTGTTTTCAGGGTAGTCGGTGCCATTGCATATCCTAAGCTGTTTCTTTTAACTGTTATCTATAAATCTATATTATTATCTATTGATAATCAATTTATTGTTTACACATGTCCTATGAGAATTATATGAAACGTGTGTGTTTTAGCCAAAAGAAGACACACTTATGGGAAAACATACATGTAGTGTTGTGACAGTAGCATTTGACCTTTGCATTTTACATGAAATTCGATCCAGATAAAGCGCTTTGAGAATAATAGAATCTTTCACCCCCTTGGGGGTGAGATAGGAGAATCTCAACCCGAGGGGGAGGATTCTTAAGTTGCCAAACACGAGGCTTTAACGAGTGTTTGGCAACTTAAAAATCTTTCCCCGAGGGTTGAGATTACCCTATCTCGTCCACAAGGGGTTAATGATTTTTTTCTCTTACCCTGTTCTCCCATTGTGTATCATACACAATGTAATGATAACATTACATGCTAAATTCAGGGTTGACGTGACCTTGATGGATTGTTGACGTGACGTCATTGTATTGTTGAAGTGATGTCATGCCATTGTTATGAATAGGGGAATACCCCCGTCTCGACTCTAGGGTGAGACAAGGAAATCTCACACCGGTAAAAGTGCGGATACACCTGTCCAGGGTAAGAGAAAACAAGGTCTTTAGAAAGCCTGTGTTTTAAATGAGAGACAATAAATCTTGAAAAAAAGATATTCTATTTTCAGTACCATTTATTCAGCTTTTAAGCTTTTGACCTAGGACACAATCCCAATCAAGTGTTTTAGATTTTAAATGTTTAAAGTTGAAACTCGTTAATTTGATAAAAGTAATTTCTCATTATAATTACTAAAACCTTTGACATTTTGACTTCAAAAGCGATCACAAATGCAGCACGTTGACAAGGAAAGCCTGCATGGTTTGAGTATAATTAGCCGAGGAGAAGTGCTGGAACTGATTTTCTATTTTGGTAAATTGACATTGACAATTGAACAAACGGCTTGGTCAGGGAATTCATATCTTAAGTTCGATTAACCTAGGGGAAAAAGAGTTCTTGTGTGGAAATGATTCCTGAAGGTCGGACGTCGATACAAAAATAACCCTTCCTGTCTTTGACGCAAGGAATGGGGGAATGGTACAGAAACGATCAACCTAGGAATCAGTTCAGTGAGAACCTACATGAAACGAAGAATAGTCTCGTCATTATAGACCGATGTTTTTGTAAGTTTGTCCTTAACAATTAGTATCCTGGTTACCTCGTCCTAGCCATAATCTACAGTGCCCCTGGTTACCTCGTCCTAGTACATCACCACCAGTATCCCTGGTTACCTCGTCCTAGTCCATTTCCACCAGTACCCCTGGTTACCTCGTCCTAGTCCATTTCCGCCAGTATCCCGGGTTACCTCGGCCTAGCCATAATCTACAGTGACCCTGGTTTCCTCGTCCTAGTACATCACCACCAGTATCCCTGGTTACCTCGTCCTAGCCATAATCTACAGTGACCCTGGTTATCTCGTCCTAGTTCATCAATACCAGTATCCCTGGTTACCTCGTCCTAGTCCATTTCCGCCAGTATCCCTGGTTACCTCGTCCTAGTCTATCACCACCAGTAACCTTAGTTACATTGTACCTCGTCCTAGTCTATCACCACCAGTATCCCTGGTTACCTCGTCCAAGTCCATCACCACCAGTATCCTTAGTAACCTCGTCCTAGTCCATCACCACCAGTATCCTTAGTTACCTCGTCCTAGTCCATCACCATCAGTATCCCTGGTAACCTCGTCCTAGTCCATCACCACCAGTATCCTCAGTTACCTCGTCCTAGTCCATCACCACCAGTATCCTTAGTTACCTCGTCCTAGTCCATCACCACCAGTATCCTTAGTTTCCTCGTCATAGTCCATCACCATCAGTATCCCTTGTAACCTCGTCCTAGTCCATCACCATCAGTATACCTGGTAACCTCGTCCTAGTACATCACCACCAGTATCCCTGGTAACCTCGTCCTAGTCCATCACCACCAGTATCCCTGGTTACCTCGTCCTAGTCCATCACCACCAGTATCCTTAGTTACCTCGTCCTAGTCCATCACCACCAGTATCCCTGGTTCCCTCGTCCTAGTCCATCACCACCAGTATCCTTAGTTACCTCGTCATAGGCCATCACCATCAGTATCCCTGGTAACCGCGTCCTAGTACATCACCATCAGTATCCCTGGTAACCTCGTCCTAGTCTATCACCACCAGTATCCCTGGCTACGTCGTCCTAGTCCATCACCACCAGTATCCCTGGTTACCTCGTCCTAGTCTATCACCAACAGTATCCCTGGTTACCACGTCCAAGTCCATCACCACCAGTATCCCTGGTTACCTCGTCCAAGTCCATTACAATCAGTATCCCTGGCTACGTCGTCCAAGTCCACCACCATCAGTACCCCTGGTTACCTCGTCCTAGTCCACCACCATCAGTACCCCTGGTTACCACGTCCTAGTCCATCACCACCAGTATCCCTGGCTACGTCGTCCAAGTCCATCACCACCAGTACCCCTGGTTACCTCGTCCTAGTCCACCACAATCAGTACCCCTGGTTACCTCGTCCAAGTCAACACTGTCAGCAAATATTTTACCGTCAGTCAATATCCAATGTGGTGACATACATTGTCATAAATAGTTAAAGCTGATTTCTCGAATATTCTATTTACTTATTTAAAACAGTCAAGCAGTTTTATTATTGTAAGAAAAACATAAGTGTGTTGAATACTTTATAGAGACTTTTAATACACACTCGATAACTGGGAGTGCATTGTTATCATAAAAGCCGCTCCAGTGGGTCAAAGTCAAGCCGGCGAATTCTCCACGTGAACATTTAAATATTTACACTAGAGAACGTAAATGTGGATAATATCCTGAATAAACAGCCACTGTATGGGAACACAAATCTCGACCATGTATTTCATATTGGTAACCACAACGTAATTTGTATTTGTATTGCTATAAATAATTATTTTTTTAATTTTAGACACACGCGAGTAATTCCTTTTAATTTCTTGTCAAACATATTTATGGTGTCGTTTTTAAAATGGATTTACTAACTCTAAATGAATGTCATCTAAATGTTCATTAATCTAGTGTCGCTGTTGTTAATCCTAATCTGTTATGATGTTCCGTCCCCTATTTTGTTGATCTGTGTTTGATGTTCCGTCCCCTATTTTGTCGATCTGTGTTTGATGTTCCGTCCCCTATTTTGTTGATCTGTGTATGATGTTCCGTCCCCTATTTTGTTGATCTGTGTGTGATGTTCCGTCCCCTATTTTGTTGATCTGTATATGATGTTCCGTCCCCTATTTTGTTAATATGCGTATGATGTTCCGTCCCGTATTTTGTTGATCTGTGTATGATGTTCCGTCCACTATTTTGTTATTCTGTGTATGATGTTCCGTCCCCTTTTTTGTTGATCTGTGTATGATGTTCCGTCACCTATTTTGTTAATCTGCGTATGATGTTCCGTTCCCTATTTTGTTGATCTGTGTATGATGTTCTGTCCCCTATTTTGTTAATATGGGTATGATGTTCCGTCCCCTATTTTGTTGATCTGTGTATGATGTTCTGTCCCCTATTTTGTTAATATGTGTATGATGTTCCGTCCCCTATTTTGTTGATCTGTGTATGATGTTCCGTCCCCTATTTTGTTGATCTGTGTATGATGTTCCGTCCCCTATTTTGTTGATCTGTGTATGATGTTGCGTCCCCTATTTTGTTGATCTGTGTATGATGTTCCGTCCCCTATTTTGTTAATCTGTGTATGATGTTCCGTCCCCTATTTTGTTAATCTGTGTATGATGTTCCGTCCCTTATTTTGTTAATCTGTGTATGATGTTGCGTCCCCTATTTTGTTAATCTGTTCTGCCCCTTTTATAATTCATCTGCTGTGTCTTTTATTATTTTTCTTCTAATTTTAAATACTGATGTGTCCCCTTTTCTATGCTCTTTGTTTCCCGGTTTTTGTATTTGTTATTTCCTCTGTGTTATATGCTGTTGTGTTTCCTCTATTTTCATGCTCTTTGTTTCCCGTATTTTTATTTGTTGTTTCTGTTTTTTACATGCTGTTTGCTTCTCGTTATTTGTTTCATGTTGTTTCTTTTTTTACATGCTGGTTGTTTCTCGTATTTTGGTTTGGTTTTATTTTGTTTAACGTCTATTAACAGTTCAGTTCAATTAAGGACGTGCCTTCTTGTGTGTTGTGTATCCCTGCATGTGTGTATGTGTGTTGGAGGCAGGGTATGTTGGTGTATTTGCCTCCTTGTGATAGCGTGGATCTGATGCCGACTTTATAGTGCTATTTCACTGAAACACCATGCCAAAGGCACCCGGCACAGCATTCCGCCCGGTCACATTATACTGACAACAGGTGAACCAGTTGTTGTCATTACCCTAAATGCTGAAAGTCAGGCAAGGAATAACAACTACCACTTTTAATGACTTTGGTGTGTCCCGTCTAAGGGACAAAACCATTGTCTTCCTCACCTGGTCGAACGTTCAACATTAAAGCAAAAAATGAGGCATTGCCAAGCTAAGGCGCTAGGAAATAAAAGTCAGTTAGAAGTACAGAGACATATGATGATCCCAAATATTGCAATGGAGGCAGCAGATTTATTTTGGTCGCTTTTTATGTCATCAAATAGAGGGCACAAAAGCAAACCCAAATTCTGCAAGGACTTTTCCTCTTACGATTCATGCAGTCGGTAACAGCAAATGTATTTTTTTTCTCGATCCCCGACCTGCAGGTGTGTCTCATTTTTTGTATTTAGTTGTTTCCTTTATTCTACATACTGCTATGTATCCTAGTTTTATGCAGGTCGTTTTCTGTATTTTGTATGCTGCGGTCGCCTTTGTTTGTATTCTGATTTTTCCATTGTTTTCTTTTATTTTCCAGTTTGTGGTCTTCGTGAAAAGCTGGCTATATGTTAAGTTTTTTTTGTTTTTTTTTAGATGTGTATTTTTGGCATGATTCAAACAAATACTGATTTTTTGGAACATTCAGTGATAATAATGCCTTCGGCATGGTATTTCGGTGAGAAAGCACTATAAAATCGACATCAGATCCGCGCTATCACAAACAGGAAGAAACACCATTATATAAGCACGCATACACAACACACATGGAGACACGTCCTTAAATGACATTAGTTGTTCATAGGACTTTAAACAAAATAAAACCAAACCAAGCCAGTGATTAAAATTGGAAAGTGACAAGGATTCGAATGACTCCGGTGTATAGATCAATAATCTACAGTTGTCAACAATCAAGAGAAGGAGTCGGGGAAGATAAATGTGGCAGGTGACCCTTATAAGAATGGGTTTCTGTTATATCTGTACACAACAGCATTAGGAGGGGTTTAACACAGATCCTCCAAACTTCTCTCCACCGCACTTAGTTTCACACAATCAAGTCCTTTCACTTGACACATATACAAATACACCTTTTTCTCACAGAAAAGTATTGTCGCGACAATAGTCACTCCATTAAAATCATGTTACTCAAGGCAAGTTCCATTTTTTCGCTTGCAACTTTTCTTTTCACACAAGCGAGTCATATTTCTTTTGTCAGATACGTTGAAAATTCTTTTACACTACAAATGCATTAGTGTGACATATTTACAAATAAATGTTTGACAAACAAGAAATGTCTTACGTCAGATATAATAATTAAAACAATTTCACACAAAAAATTCGAAATTCGTTTTATTTGCAAATAAATGCCTTTTACAAAGAAAATCCACACTTTCAATATTTCATATGTTTGACATATTTACAACTGATTGCCTTTCACGCGAGAAATGTCCAACCTTCGACATAGTTGTAAATAGCCTTTCAAAAAAAGGATTCTTCCGTAACCATCGAATATCTTAATCAAACAAAACTATGATCGTTTGACNCCCCCACCCCGCAACACACACACACACGCACTCATACACACACACAATCCATATCATTGGATAAATTACAGTTTTAGCTTTCCAAGCTACATTTACATTTTAGTATATTTCATTGCATGTAATTAACGAAGTCTTTCAAAATAAAAATAAAATAAAAACGTAACACACAGCGGTGGCAGTACCTTTAAGATTTGGTAATATATACAGTATCTTACAGCCGATTCATACTTCTTGGATTCATCGATGATGACATGGGCCAAAGGGTTGGATAAACCACTGTCGGATTTATACGATATTCTACATACTTGTTTCCAATCTATAGTTATAACATTGATATATACGCTACGTATCACTCCCAGCATAACCTGTGATAGATACGCTACGTATCACCCCCAGCACTACATGTGATAGATACGCTACGTATCGCTCCCAGCACTACATGTGATAGATACGCTACGTATCGCTCCCAGGACTACCTGTGATAGATACGCTACGTATCACTCCCAGCACTACCTGTGATAGATACGCTACGTATCACTCCCAGCTCTACCTGTGATAGATACGCTACGTATCACTCCCAGGACTACCTGTTATAGATACGCTACGTATCACTCCCAGCACTACCTGTAATAGATACGCTACGTATCACTCCCAGCACTACCTGTAATAGATACGCTACGTATCACTCCCAGCACTACCTGTAATAGATACGCTACGTATCACTCCCAGCACTACCTGTAATAGATACGCTACGTATCACTCCCAGCACTACATGTGCTAGATACGCTACGTGATAGATACTCTATGTATCACTCCGAGGACTACCTGTGATAGATACGCTACGTATCTCTCCCAGCACTACATGTGATAGATACGCTACGTGATAGATACTTTCTGTATCACTCCGAGGACTACCTGTGATAGATACGCTACGTATCTCTCCCAGCACTACATGTGATAGATACGCTACGTATCGCTCCCAGCATTACCTGTGATAGATACGCTACGTATCGCTCCCAGCGCTACATGTGATAGATACGCTACGTATCACTCACAGGACTACCTGTTATAGATACGCTACGTATCACTCCCAGCACTACCTGTAATAGATACGCTACGTATCACTCCCAGCACTACATGTGCTAGATACGCTACGTGATAGATACTCTATGTATCACTCCGAGGACTACCTGTGATAGATACGCTACGTATCTCTCCCAGCACTACCTGTGATAGATACGCTACGTATCGCTCCCAGCACTACATGTGATAGATACGCTACGTATCACTCCCAGGACTACCTGTTATAGATACGCTACGTATCACTCCCAGCACTACATGTGATAGATACGCTACGTGATAGATACTCTATGTATCACTCCGAGGACTACCTGTGATAGATACGCTACGTATCACTCCCAGCACTACCTGTAATAGATACGCTACGTATCTATCACAGGTAGTGCTGGGAGTGAGACGTAACGTATCTATCACAGGCAGTGCTGGGAGTGATACGTAGCGTAACTATCACAGGTAGTGCTGGGGGTGATACGTAGCGTATCTATCTCAGGTAGTGCTGGGAGTGATACGTAACGTATCTATCACAGGAAGTGCTGGGAGTGATACGTAGAGTATCTATCTCAGGTAGTCCTGGGAGTGACACGTAGCCTATTTATCACAAGTAGTGCTGGGTGTGACACGTAGCGTATCTATCACAGGTAGTCCTGGGAGTGATACGTAGCCTACGTATCACTCCCAGCACTACCTGTGATAGATACGCTACGTATCACACCCAGCACTACTTGTGATAAATAGGCTACGTATCACTCCCAGGACTACCTGAGATAGATACGCTACGTATCACCCCCAGCACTACCTGTGATAGATACTCTACGTATCGCTCCCAGCACTACATGTGATAGATACGCTACGTGATAGATACTCTACGTATCACTCTCAGCACTTCCTGTGATAGATACGCTACGTATCACTCCCAGCACTACCTGTGATAGATACGCTACGTATCGCTCCCAGCACAACCTATGATAGATACGCTACGTATCACTCCCAGCACAACCTATGACAGATACGCTACGTATCACTCCCAGCACTTCATGTGATAAATACGCTACGTATCACTCTCAGCACTACTTGTGATAGATCCCCACGTATCACTCCCAGCACTACCTGTGATAGATACGCTACGTATCACTCTCAGCACTACCTGTGATAGATACTCTACGTATCCCTCTCAGCACTACTTGTGATAAATCCCCACGTATCACTCCCAGCGCCACCTGTGATAGATACGCTACGGATCACTCCCAGCACAACCTATAATAGATACGCTACGTATCACTCCCAGCACTTCATGTGATAAATACGCTACACGATACCTCTAGGGCCTTGATTGTAACATGTTTAAGATTCATTTTTTTTTAAATATTAATTGATCGATGTAAAAAACGTGTAAGCTAATAATTGTTATGATCTAAAAAAATGTTTGTATGAACTGTAAGCCAGTGACCCTTAGCCCAGAAATATCCTACTGTTTAAGGAATTAAAAAATCAAAGTTTTAAAGGATATCCTAAAAACATGTAAATGTCAATTGAAAGCCAGTGATCCTTAGCCCATTCACCTCCAACTGTTTGAGCAAATGAAAAATAAAATTTTAAAGAATATCTTTAAATACATATTCCATAAATTAAAAATTGTGAACAAGGGCCTTCAGAAAACAATCCTTGCTCTTATGGAAGATCAAAAATTTTTGATTGAATTTAAAATGATTATCGTATCTAGCTTCATTCAAGTGCCTGTGAATTGTCCGTTATACGTATCACTACAAGTACTACCTGTGATAGATACGCTACGCAATACCTGTACTGCCGTGGTTCACCTGAGCCTACCTGTAATGTTTAGACAGGTATGTTTATATTTGTCGGAGGTGTATATTTGGTGAACTGGTGTATTTACCTTGCCATTCGTTAGAGCTAATAACAGACAGTGCGGAACAAATCGACACGGATATCCCATTTACCTGCTAGTTACACGGACCGGCCTGGACAAACACCGGGCCACAGAAATACATCGAAATATCTGTCTTAAAACATGGCATGTCTTTTAATATTAAAAGCAGTAAACCACTAAAATAGGATGTATATGTTTGTAAGCATTTTGCTTATTGTATTCGATCATGTATTGTCATCTATTTATTTAAACCGAAACTACTATGGATTGTTTTATCACTAACAATTCTATTTATAATCTATAGTAAATGTTGCCTCGGAATATGGATGTAAGAAAGTTTATTAAACATATTTACAGTACCGCTCAACTCGTTATTGCCTTCTGCTGAGCAAAGAAAAAGAAAAGAGGTTTTTCATTTGTAAGTATTGAAATATGGAAGGTCCTTCTATAAAATGTCTGGTAAGTACTAATGCTTGCCAAGATTCTGAGCCCGAGTTTTACACCTAAGTATAGACTTTCAATATCCCCGATACCGATAAATTCCTATAATTTTGTAAACTAATTACAGTTGTTGGATGCACTTAACGCCTAAACTAAATGTTTGATATAAATATAATACCATATAACATAACCAATGTAACGACGAAGTCTTTCATCTCAGATAATTAGGGGAATTCCATAACAGTTTAATAAAATGTCTCTACTGCCAAAACACTCACCAACAATTAACGCCTGGCTAATTTGTATGCCACCTGGTATGGTACCTTTATCAGCCGTGCAGCTGGAGCTATGTTCAAAGGTCAAATATACAAATTAGTATACAACATTTGATATAGCGCCCTATCTAGCTAACATAAGCCACTCTAAAGCACTTTACAGTACATAGATATGCAATTTAATACAATGAATACAATTAACATATACATTAATCAATACAATTTTGAGGAATTCGCAGGAGCTGCCTTATCAGGCGCTAACTACTAGTCCTATACCACCTGGCTAATATTTCCCCATGTGTGTACGCCTGTGTGTGTGCTGGAGATGTATTGTGTTCTGTTTGTAGTGGGACAGTACTTCCAACGGTATCATTTATAGTGCCACCACACTTGAATGCCACAGCACAGATACCGTAACATCCGCCCCAGACCATTTTATACTCCACCTGGGTTGTTGGACTCGGTCCCAGGTGATAATTGCTTAACACAGTATACAACAATGTATACAAAATTATCCCTTGCTTATGAAATCACGTATTTTATGTTTCCTTGCAATAATTTGCACCAAAAAGAACCGCCATTTTTCGACTCTTGATGAGTTATACGTGAGACTTTACGATCCTGGTCAAAGGAAGACTTTCATCAACGTTAGGGTATTTTTGCACATGTAAAAGTGGAATCTTAAGGCCAATATCAAGAAAGAAACATTATCGTTCTAGTGAAAAATGGTGGAGTTTTAAAAAACAAAACACTAATGATACATGGACGTATGATAACAATATCAGGCTGTGGACGAGTGTCATTAGTGTTAATGCCTGCTGATTTGTGCCAATAAATAACAATACTATTGTAATTAATTTTTCAAAGGGTCAGAAACTAGGTAAAATTATTTTTTATGTCTTCTTTATGGCGTTTTTTCCTTAATTATCTAAACAGTTTTATATGTTCTGTATTAGGAATACCGGGATTCGATTCCTAAAGGCCTGCAATGTAAAAAACATTTAGCATTTGGGTTTTTTATGGACGCAATTGAGAAGTTTTAATTATAAGTTACTAAAGCATTCAGTGCATTAAAACACTATTTAAAAAAGGGATAAAATAATATATCCTGAAAGTATGCTATAATGAATGTGAGTGAAAAGTCTATGTGGTTGGGTAATAACAATTATGAATTGTCAGTTATGAGATTGAAATATATTTCCTTCCCACACCTAACTTCGCGACCCATTTTTAGGACTTTGGTATGTCCCAATGAACTGTAGGGGATAGCCCAAGGTGTACTGGAGTATTATATAGCAATGTCCAATGCAACTTTCATTTTGAAAAAGATATGTAACTATAAAAGATTTGGTTATTTCCATAAATATGCCCGTATAGGGCCTCATCTGACATTGTTCCATCCTTAAAATTATAATTTAAATATGTAAGTTTGTTTAATGCTAGTCGGAGAATAAAGCTGTCATACGTAGTTATCAATCGATATTCAAACATGTGTTCAATATCGAGCTCTGCCTTTTTTATTTTCTTTATAACCGTGGAAACAGCTGATAAGTATCAACCTGTCATTTTACTTTGTTTTTGGTAAGAATCGTTGACAATTAAGAATGTCATACGTGTGTTTGCAATGTTGAGACGTTTATGCTTCCGGTAACTGGAGTCGGTATTTACGCTTAGTTAGCATCGCCTGTGGTGGAGCGCCCTCTGTTGTCTCACTGTCAACAAACATGATGTGAGCCTTCTGTCTCTTATTTGTCTCCATTACGGACGACACTTGTTACAACAGTCGATGGTTGCAGACGCCTAAAGAATCGATGCTGCAATACACACCAAAGCTCCTCTATATGGAATAGCTGGGGGATTTCTACAGCCGTTCATGCATATGTCATAGTCTGTATTGACTTTTCACATGTTTACCGAGAGAGAGACTTTTTTTTTCAAATTCGTCCATGCGTGTCCATAAGAAGGCTTGTTTCATCGTCGTCATTTGTGATAGTTAACTTCAATTTATGTACACATATGTTTCATGACGTCAATATCTCTGTTAACGCAGACAGGAAACGTCCTAGAAAATCGATCTTAGTAAAACTTCAAATTCAACGGAAAGGTTCCGGTTGACTTACATGTATCCATTACACCATCTAGAAACAATCAACAACCTGTCGTTATTTGATCTAAAATACAGTTTATAAACTCAAAAAAATAATTGGATATCGATTTTTGAAAATCGTTTCGGTAAAACATTATAAAGGAATTATTAGAACATGCCGTTGATAGTAATAGACAAAGTATTGATTGAATTTCCACCCGACAGATGAGAAACGGGTTTCCTTTCATTGTAATGAGAAAGGCGTACACATCCATCGTATTATATATAGAATACTGGGCATCTTGTCAAAGAACTGTCTTTATAAAACAGACACAATATCAACGATTGCTTTAACTTGCCAACACCAAACAAATGAAAAGCGTCCAGCACTTGATAGACGGGGAAACAAGAAAAACTGGTAAAGGAAGATACAAAGCATAAATAGGCCAAAAAATGATGTTCACGCAGAGCATACTTGACCAGCACGCAATGTTTGAGACAGAAAAGATTACCTTAGCTCTATTTAGCTAAGTAGGACCCACTTTGGTAAGTCTGGTGAGCAACAGGCAACTATGGTTGGCAATTGTTGGACAAGCTGTCAGAACAACGCTACGTATACGGATCCATATATATGTGCTTCTTCAAACGGAACTGGACAATGGCCGGATCTCGATCGATGTAATGTTGGAATTTAATACAATCGCATAGACGAACTATTGGCGTGCTCAAAGGAAATATAAACCCCAGTCGTCCTTTTCACGACCGTTCATTAACGTCAATAGCAGAGGTTGTTCCCGTGGCGCCATGTATGACGTCATCAATTGTCATGAGCTACTGGATAGAAACGGCTGCAAGGCGTTTCAATCAAAATCCCACAATTCCTCACATCTAGGCCTCATATATTGGATCGTTATATGGTAGACTTTGACGCTTTCATTATTGTTTTCTCTGTACATATAGATGTATGTTATCAAATATAAGAAAGGTCTTGTAGAGTTCATGCATCGGGAACATTTATTCAGGCATGGAGCGTCTGGTTACTGATGATTTACACATATTGTTCTGTTTGCGTCCAGGACCGCAGTTTCCAGTAAGTACACGGTAGCTACAATATCAGTTTGATAATTACTGGACCAGCCTCCTTAGTCGGACGTGATAGTCAAAGCACGGGTGTCTTTAGTACATCATTAGCGGTCGAAATAATTGCAAGTTTCATTTAACGCACATACTGGTGGGTCTAATTGGTTTTAATATAATTCTCATATTCCCGATTTTCTCATTACCGAAAAATCTTTTCAAACATGTCTAGAATAGAGTGCTGGCTTACTAGCACCTCAGAATCCAAACTCGAATCCCCAAACCTCTTACTCGAATTTTTGAATGTTTCCTAACTGAACTAGTAATTACTGAAAACGCAACCCTATTGCCGAAAAATGATGGCTTGTCCACCAGTTTGTAAAAGTCTTTGCTTAAAATATTTCATGAAACCAAAGAAACCACTCGGAAAGGCATATAATAATTTCCATTTATTTTGACAATATACAAGGATTGATTAGCATCGTTTTGACACTGACGTTGGTATGCAACACAATCTAGTTTCGCTCAAACATATTCTCCAAGATGCGTTACATCGCCTAATGAAAGGATTAAGTTTTGAACGGAATTGTTTTGCATACCATCATAAATGTTTTAGAAAGGGTTATATCATTTTTTAAAAGAAAGACAACTGAATTTTGAAAAGCAACATAATAGCATTGCAATGCAATGAAGAGAGTTCTTTCTTTCCTATTCTAAGGCCAGATATTAGCGGTGTCATGACATCCGATTACAGTTCATGTTCCCACAAAGGAATTTTGCACATTCTTCAGTTTTTTTTCTCATCGATTGAAGTGTCTTCAGATGGTTTTGTGATTTGACTGTTGGCTTCCTCTTGGCTTTTGTATTAAGCCCTGGTCCTTTTTCCTCTTGGCTTTCGTGGTAAGCTCTGGTCCTTTTTTCTCTTGGCTTTCGTAGTAAGCCCTGGTCTTTTTTCCTCTTGTCCTGTGTGGTCACCCCTGGTCTTTTTCCTCTTTGCTTGCGTGGTAATCCCTGGTCTTTTTCCTCTTGCTTACGTGATTACCCCTGGTCTTTTTCCTCTTGCTTGCGTGGTAATCCCTGGTCTTTTTCCTCTTGGCTTGCGTGGTAATCCCTGGTCTTTTTCCTCTTGGCTTGCGCGGTCACCCTTGGTCTTTTTCCTTTGCATGCGTGGTAATCCCTTGTCTTTTTCCTCGTTGCTTGCGTGGTAATCCTTGTCCTTTTTAGTCTTGCTTACGTGATCACCCCTGGTCTTTTTCCTCTTTGCTTGCGGGGTCACCCCTGGTCTTTTTCCTCCTGCTTACGTGGTCACCCCTGGTCTTTTTCCTCTTGCTTGCGTGGTCATCCCTTGTCTTTTTCCTCGTTGCTTGCGTGATAATCCCTGGTCTTTTTCCTCTTGCTTACGTGGTAATCCCTGGTCTTTTTCCTCGTTGCTTGCGTGGTAATCCCTTGTCTTTTTCTTCGTTGCTTGCGTGGTAATCCCATGTCTTTTTCCTCGTTGCTTGCGTGGTAATCCCTGGTCTTTTTCCTCTTGCTTACGTGGTAATCCCTGGTCTTTTCCCCCGTTGCTTGCGTGGTAATCCCTTGTCTTTTTCCTCGTTGCTTGCGGGGTCACCCCCGGTCTTTTTCCTCTTGCTTACGTGGTCAGCCCTGGTCTTTTTCCTCTTTGCTTGCGGGGTCACCCCTGGTCTTTTCCCTCTTGCTTACGTGATCACCCCTGGTCTTTCTCCTCTTGCTTGCGTGGTAATCCCTGGTCTTTTTCCTCTTGCATGCGTGGTAATCCCTTGTCTTTTTCCTCGTTGCTTGCGTGGTAATCCCTGGTCTTTTCCCTCTTGATTACGTGATCACCCCTGGTCTTTTTCCTCTCTGCTTGCGGGGTCACCCCTGGTCTTTTTCCTCCTGCTTACGTGGTCACCCCTGGTCTTTTTCCTCTTGCTTGCGTGGTAATCCCTGGTCTTTTTCCTCTTGGCTTGCGTGATAATCCCTTGTCCTTTTTAGTCTTGGCTTGCGTCGTCACCTCTGTATTTAAAATGACATATACACTTTAGCATATGATCACTAGGATATTACTCTATTCAACTATGTTTTAACACGTTCAAACTCCATCCCAACATGGTTTCTTTGTTTGGAAAAAGACATTTCTTTTAAATATAAGGATTCTCATGTTTTTCCTTGCCTCTACGTGTACTATCGATGTAAACATAAACAATCCTATCTTTTCTCTAATTGAATGAATAGTTTGAATTTCGTTAATGCTACGTTAAATGCAGTTACCTTTGAAAGTTATCAAATTAGAGTAATATTATTTTTCTTACACTTATCTTTATTTTTTCTTCTCTATTAGTAGTATTACAGGCATTTTTTATTCTTCTTTGGTACTGAGAAAAATGACAATAAATTATAATATACATTTAAGATCGTAAAATATTGCCAACGGGAGGCAAACACAAGTAAAGATGACCATACATGTTCGTGCTCCTTAGTCCCAACAGGGCATGTGTATGCCAAGTCACCATGGCAACGCGACAGCACTGGTGGATCAACTCCCATTTTGTTCCGCCAAATTAATTTCTAATACGTCCGTAGACAGGTGTGTGTGAGTGTGTGTATATATACGCTGGGACATCAGTATTAACAAACAGTTACATGATAATGCGAAGATATTGACGAAATAGATCAGCCAATCTATATCAGGAGATCTAAACCGAATTTCTATTTCTGCCCTTTCAATCGATATCATTCGCTTCCTCGATGCTGGGTTTGTGAAATATCTAACTAGTTACCGTTGACGTCATAAGAATGAAATATTACCAATCATACGTATATTTAAGGTTCACCTAAGTATTTTTAGAATAGCCGCCCCTCTCGACCCGTGCAGTAAGTATTTGTAGAATATCCGCCCCTCTCGACCCGTGCAGTAAGTATTTGCAGAATAGCCGCCCCTCTCGACCCGTGATAAGTATTTGTAGAATAGCCGCCCCTCTCGACCCGTGCAGTAAGTATTTGTAGAATAGCCCCCCCTCTCGACCCGTGATAAGAATTTGTGGAATAGCCGCCCCTCTCGACCCATGTAGTAAGTATTTGTAGAATAGCCATCCCTCTCGACCCGTGATAAGTATTTGTAGAATAGACGCCCCTCTCGACCCGTGCAGAAAGTATTTGTAGAATAGCCGCCCCCCTCGACCCATGCAGTAAGTATTTGTAGGATAGCCGCCCCTCTCGACCCGTGCAAAGTATTTGTAGAAAAGCCGCCCCTCTCGACCCGTAGAATAGCCGCCCCTTTCGACCCGTAGAATAGCCGCCCCTCTCGACCCGTACAGTAAGTATTTGTAGAATAGCCGCCCCTCTCGACCCGTGATAAGTATTTGCAGAACAGCCGCCCCTCTCGACCCGTGCAGAAAGTATTTGTAGAATAGCCGCCCCTCTCGACCCATGCAGTAAGTATTTGTAGAATAGCCGCCCCTCTCGACCCGTGCAGTAAGTATTTGTAGAATAGCCGCCCCTCTCGACCCATGCAGTAAGTATTTGTAGAATAGCCGCCCCTCTCGACCCGTAGAATAGCCGCCCCTTTCGACCCGTGCAGTAAGTACAGTAAGCTGGGAACAGGGAAAAAAACTCATCTGCTGTCCCTTTGTAATTACCAGACCCTATCTATATGTTATTATCCGATTATTCCGTCTACTTCATCTGCTTTCCTCGAAGAATACTCAAAATATGACCATTTGGGACGGCTTCCTGCTAAGCAGTCCGCTAAGAGTGACTGCTTCGATTTTCATTTGAATAGCTTTCCCTTTCTTGATAGTAATACTCTTGTTCGCCAATTTACTGTGTTAGCATATCACAGTTGATTCGCTATTCCAGAGCTTGTTCTTTATAAAATCATGTCCGTGAAAGATATCGACTGTTGACCGACAAGAATACAACATAGGGTTTCCAGGGATACACTTTGATACAGACTTTATACAAGTTTTATGGTCATCATCATAACCACATTGGTAAATATTTACATTTCCACTGCACAGAGATGTTTCTACTGGACCCAATGTATGTTATTTCCGTATAATTTAATCTTGCTTGTAACAAGCATTTTCATTGGCTTAAAAATTTATGCCATCACGCATATGCCATGCCCATAACGTAAAAAATGACGTCGTCGTTTGTAACGTCGCTTTTGATTGGCTGATACTGCAGCGCAATAATTTCTAAGAGAAAAGAGTCCATCAATAAAAGTGGATCTCCACAGGGATTGTGTATAGTAGATTAAATTATAAGGATTAACTTGAATATATTTGTTATGTTATGGAGCTATAACACAAAAAACCGGAGTGTACTCTCATCCTAAACCGCTTCGCGGTTTATTTAGAGTACACTCCGGGTTTTGTTGTGTTATACCTCCATAACATGAAAAATATATTCAAGTTAATCCTTAAATAACATGCATTGGGCTATTGTGACGTCGCTATGATTATGACGTCATAACTGTAACATTGGAGATTGCACTGCTCCACTGTCAACTGGTGGCTGTTCTCTGTATGGATTTACCCTGACGTTGAAACATGTTCAGACTATTAATATGTCTTTATTTCTGCATGAACTGTACGTTGATTAACATAAAGTGTAAATATAAGTATTGGTTGTCATATTATTGACATGCATTGGTGTGTAACATACATTGGCTTACCTACATATTTAACATGGTACGCTATGTAAAAAATATGACAACCAATCCTTACATAAATTGTTTCTTTGTGAAATATGAAGGTCGATGTTTTGAGTATGCTTATTGGTTTACTTTGTTGTTTTGTTGTCAATACCTCGTTTCTCATAATGAGGACGTGACATTACTTGAAATTGACCTAGATTTACATGGCGGGTGTTGTCAATGAAGCAAAAAGACACTTACACTTCCGGGACTCCTGGCCTTGTTCTTCCTTTTTTTCTGTTTTTTTCAATTCTGAGTTGAAATAACGTTTTTTTGTTTGACATTTCAGAGCCTCTTGATATTGTTTATGTTATTACTGTTGTTGTTGTTGATGATGTTGTTGTTGATGATGATGATGATGATGATGATGATGATGATGATGATGATGATGATGATGATGATGATGATGATGATGATGATGATGATGATGATGATGATGATGGTGATGACGATGATGATGATGATGATGATGATAAAATCTTTATAAAGATAACATTGATGGATATAACCAGTTCTGGTTTCTATCAAATGGGATCTCTACTGGTTTGCTGGAAAGGAAGCTGCATTTAAACCGTTATTGGCCCAGCTGTTTGGGATTTCTCTTTTTAAATCTTTATATGATATAATTTAAATTGATATTATAGCATATCATCAGGATATTTAAATGAACTTTCAAAATACAATTTTAGATATATTTATAATATTTTGCCAATGATTTATCAGAACTTCACAACTTGATAATATCGTACATGTCATGTATTTCCGATGAGGACATATAAGACCCCGTATCAAGTATACATTAACCGATCAGAAGGGTATTTTCTATTCATTTCATTCAAAGCCGATTTTGTTTAGCAGATGAATTATGGTAGAAGTAGACTGAATAAAATTATTAAAACTGAAATCCTTTACACGGTGACAAATATCAAATATGGTATTTGTAACACTGTGAAAATATGGGGTTTTGGTATTAGACGATCAAAACGGTTCGACCGTATCATAAAAGTCGCAAATTTCCTGTTTGGATGCAGATAAAGCGACGTCAGAATAAACGGATGTTTCGGTACATCCTTACAACACTCTTAGATATTGATCTAATGATACAAATTTTGTATGCATAGTTTGCCATAATTATATATCAGCAGAAAACATTAAGTTTACGTAAAGTGACCCATTCAAAATGGCGCTAACTCTTGTCAAGTATGACGTCATTAGAATATGGTACATAACTGTTTTGTTGCAGTAAAATTTTCGTCGCTGCACGAGTTAAAACATGTATTAGATTTCCCGATGGACACCAAACATATTTCATTCGCAATGTAATATATACCGATATTTAGCCCTCGGGGAAAATATCGGTGTTCTGCCAATCGGGAACCGTCGGCACTTTCCGTAAACGAGACACATACTTTTCTCGTTTACTGAAAGTGCAAACGGTTTCCGATAGGGTGTTCTGCAATTCTCGTGAAATATTCATGGAATTCAACGAGAAACCATTTAACATCCTTTATGTATTTGTCTTCGCGTGCTTTTTATCTACTGTTTATTTACATTGTGTTTTCGTGTCCTCCTGTTTTGTTCTTTTAACCGGAAACGGTTGTTGAAAGACTACATGTATTTGCGCCATATTGCAGTATTGATGTTTCGTTCGTCTGGTCGAGACAAACACACACAGTTGTAAACAAAGATTCAATGTTGCTGATGGAAGTTGATTTATTTGAATTGCATACTCGTGTGTTTCCTACAGATAAACAGGCGCGATGGTTTGGCTAACTCACTATTATTGGAAATCGTTGAAAATAAATTACAGTCTGGCGTTGTGTCCAGGACAATGATACAGGACTCGACAGCCAACAAGAATGGATTCCATCCAATCCATTTAGCTAATGACTTTTCATAATATGATATGAATTGCAAGTGACAAAATATTACGTACAAGGTTTGAAGGCAAAAATCAGACGAACTCTAACTGGTTAAACCCTTTCACCCATGTAGACCGAAATGGACTCACCAAGCTTATGTGTATGGTAGAATCTACTTAAGTTACCTAGGGGTGAAAGGGTTAATATCAGAAGGGTCTAACTTTCTGGTTTAAGTAGTATTTTATACCTCATATGTTTTATATCAACACCTGACAAAATGCCATCAAATAGCTGTACCTGCGTACCAGAAAATCCAAGGCTCACCAATATTTTTACGAACCACGGAAAATGAATACTCTCAAAAACAACGAAAAATATATGTCTCGCGATATCGACAAGAATGACAGTAAATGTATTAGATAGAAATTGAATAATATTTTTGTTGTAACATTTGTGTGTGTTAAATATGCATATTATGTGTGTTCTATAGAGCGGATTACTGTAACATCTCCTTCTCTTGCGGGATGATCTATACACTTGCACTGGCGCAATAGCCACCTGGGACTAGAAATCGATCGGTCGCATACATCTATATATATACAGGTAATGGCCAACAGATTGTAGATTACCGAGACACGACACGGAGCTGGCGGATCAGCATATGTATATTCAACTCTTCATATCAATGTAGCGGGCGACACTGCTGCCGGAATATTGAGTGTATTTGTGAGCGACACGGGGAAGAGTCGGTGGTCAATATGTGGGAAGAAAAACTGACCATTTTATATAACAATAGCTAAGGAAGGTGACAGGGCCAGATAACGCAAGCGGACACTGTGATTATTCACGTGTAATTAGATGCTATTACACATGTGCATACCCACAGAAAAGGAACTACGGGCGAGTTGAAGAGAACGCCCCTGACCCTGGAATTATCGCTAGCTTCTAGAAACGGTTCCACTGACAGGGTTGTCAGTTCTGTTTGTCAAATAACCAGCACCACGGGGACGTCATATTATATTAGATCTGTACTGGAATCCGACAGTCAGACGCTATATAGACAGTAGAGAGAGTCATGTGTTATACTTTGCCATCTCGGGGAGGTTCCGGTCCGGGGGACAGCTGACACGCCGACCGCACTTTCTACCATCCAATTCAGGTAAGACCGATGTGAAAACAATAATATCACAGGGACCTAAGAGTCATTCACATGATCTCTTTAGCTTGGTTATATAATATAGTAAATATACCGGGTAGTTATTAATATGTTGTGAATTGTTGGTCATTTATTGGTCATGTTCGGGTGATAATTGTGCCGTATTACAAACTTAGACATCAGGGACCACGTTTAAATGAAAAGACAGCCTTTGTTTGTAACCGTTTTGTTTTATTTCCAAATAATTAGTACAAATATAATGCATGATAAATACGTGACAATTACTTTGTGATGCAACGGTTAAGAAGTCCTACTCATGTTATCATGATAAAAGTAAACAATCACTTAACGATGATTTCAGAAAAATATCTAACGTCAGCGTGATAGAGGTCAAATGAATCTCTGCGTGTACACTGCGAACTCTAAAAAAAAATCTATCTTTTTATCTCACCTGTAAATTCGTACCTGTGTTATCACCCGTTTCCGTATCGTAAGTGTTGAAAAAAATATAAAAGTGAACGGTTTTTTTTTATCCTTTAAGCACACTGTACTTGACAGTTGCATGGTTAATCGGCTTATACCTTTGTGACGTTACGCCAATGCATTTGAGCGGTTATTACCTAACAGAAAAAAACATCATTGATCTTTGGAAAGGTATGATGATCAGAAAGCGTTATGGTTTACTATAAATGAGTTAAGGATTGAATTAATATGCCACTTTCTCGTGAAACGATGTCTTGTCGAAGCTTCTATCAGGCTAAATTTAGTCGAATTAGAAAAGAAAAATGATCCGAATGCAACTATAAAAAAGCTCGTTATCACCGCAGAAATTGTACGTGCGTAATTATTACTAGTCGTAGTTTTAGAATTTTCAATAATCAAATTTTTGTGATTTTTTTGGGGGGACGTTTTAACCATGTTGAAAAAAAAAGTTATGACTTCGTGGGATTCTGGCGAATCGTTGAAGAAGTCGACTTAAGTCAGGTATTAGTGTTTCGGGAATTTGGCTGAGTTGAATAATTCTATCAAGACCTTCTAAAATAGTTCTTTTTACAAATTAGGATTACATATTCCAAACTAAGCATGTTTAATGTCCGGGGAGTGAAAATGTTAAAACCGCACGTGTTTCGTATATAGAATGTCGACAATTTAAATTTCCCTAATATCGTACTAAAGATAGCGTTCCAGATATTTAACACACTGATTGATTGCTACAAGAGACAAGTTGTTTGCTTGTTTGTTTTATGAAATTGAGAGATCAAATATGAAATAGTGAACCGCAGTAGTTATTAAACAATATATTAATTTTGAATAATTTTCCTAAAATGTTCATGGATATTGCGAATATGAGATATATCAACATTTCAACGAAATCGGTGTTTTTTTTTTAAATGTCCAATGACTTCACTTTTTTGTTTAATCGCCATATCCTTGTCCATGGTAAGGAGTAAAGTACGTTTGTTGTGACAAAAAATTAAGATAAATTAAACTTACATTATTGTGTCAGTGAGTGTTGTACCAACCCAATTGAATGCTATAGTATCACTGAAGAAATTATGTCGATACAGAAAACTGCTGTAAACAACGGGTGTTAATCTGAATTCGGTATTTTTTCCCTCTCGTTACTCCTCAGATTTCCTGTTTTCACTGTTGCTTTTCATTTTCATTTTCAAAGAAAACGTAAACCATTTTTTTCGGTAATTGAACAAACTGTTAATTAGATGAATCCAACGTTTTGATTATATCCGTAATTGTCTTAATGCATGACAGAGTTTTTTCAAGTGACATGCCTTCTTTCATATAAAAAGATACGTACGGTACATTAGATAGAAAAAAAACACACACACACACACAACGGAAAACAGTGTCGACCGACGTAAATGAAAGATCATTTTTTCTATTTCATTATCCGAGTAAGTCAATTGCACAGAAGACGCCATTTGAGTTTGTCGTTTAACCAAAAGCTGTTAAACTTGATGTAGTTACTGAGTATCTTGCGTATGAAAATTGATTTAAAACTGTAAAATGGAGACCCAGTGCGTTATAGAGACGCCTACGCAGCGACAGCAATCGTTTGAAGTTTTGTTTTTTTATCTATATTATCATAAATTTTCGTTTTCTTTTAGAGAACAACATATTCTTACATTAGGTCTTAAGGTTTTTATTTACACTCATTCATTGTATGACACATTTTCATCTTTTCAGGAATGAGATACATATTTTAACATTGACTCACCGTTCCTTTTTTCAAGATGCGCTAACGCGCGTCCTGGACTATATATGTTTGAGCGGGGCTGTGGTGTATACCATCATAATCCGGATATTCACGATCAAAACGGGAAAGAAGGGCGCTTTATCTTACGTACTTTGTGTTTCACGTGTGATATAAATAAGTAGAAATAAGAAATACAGAAAGTTCGCAAAACTAGAAAGAAATAAGGTCATGATTTTCTCTCTACCCTCCCAGAGTAACTTTCTCCCTTCAAGCAATCTTATATTTGATTTTTCCTCGCTATTTTTTCGTCCCACCCTGTCAACTAAACTGCCAAAATCCCCTAAGTTGTAAATATTTGCACAAGAACAAAAATATTAGGGTCGGTCGGACTTACCCCGGGGCCGAATTTGCCTCAATCTCCCGTACTATCACCGTTGCTAAAACAATATATCTGTAATATAGAAAAAATCAATATCTAAGGAATAGAGATATTTGAGTCTCCGTTATTTATACCTCGTCACTAGGCTGGGTCCTTATCCAATAAAGAGGACATTTGTGATCATTTAGAAATAGGACTCTCGTCTTTTTTATTATCATAATTGTAATGAAATCGACCACATTTTTAAATGAATGAGAAAATCGATTACAGACTGTTTGTTTCAGTAAATATAGAGTGTTTAACAAATGGGATTCTAATTAACGGTTTTTGTTTAATTTAAAGGGCATGACGTATATACTAATATTAAAATCGATGAAAAAAATAAACAAGGGCGACAGTTGTGAGACAGATATGTCTCATAGGACAATGGAAGCGTCAGAGGTTGCAACAGTTTCCCCTTAAGGATGTATGCTTCCTTAAATATTGCCAGGAACTTAAGGGTGTATGGTACCTTAAATAATGCCAGTAGCTTAAGGGTGTATGTGTTACCTTACTTACATAAGTGATCTCGTTTCAAGTTTTTTTCTGCTTTTTTTATCGTATAATTTAGAATTTCCTGGTTGGTATCAATGCATAAGTTTTCTCGTGCTTTGGTCATAATAAATTATACAACCAACTTATTTAATCAACAGCTGTGTTAAAATAGGATTACACCCGAGGGAGTTTATGGTTTTTTTTTAACTCTGCGAATATCTCAGTCATGATCAGGTGTCTGAAGTCCAGTCCATCAATCGAGAACTATTTTCCGGCAAAAAAAGTTTATTAATTCATTTCTAAAAGAAACCAGTACCTTGTGGATCAGTTATAAAAAACAATAATGAAATAGTGAAGGAGTTTTCTTAAAATTAAAATCCAACATTTTCTTTAATAAAGTTAAGGAGAAATCTTAAGGTAGCGACATTTTCCTTAATAAATTTAAGGGGAAGTGTTAAGGATATTTTCCTTGTTATTTTTTTAAGAGGAAATTTTAACGTTAAAACTACGAGTAATACATGTACTTTCCTATAGAAAATATTTGTCAAGAAATATCCTTCCTAAAACACTCTTGACACCGGAGCTGGGTATTTATTAATCAGTAAATTAAAAATAATATAGACAAAGTATCAAATCGTTGCTATTCATACATTACAAATGAACAGCGCATCAAACTAACCATGAGTTTGGTCAGTATTGACCCCAAGGCAAGACCACGGACACTGTCCATATATACATATATATATATTATGAATATTAGAATTCAAATATTAGGTTTCCGGATTATGTCCGGTGTAACTATAGCACTGCACGCTCCGTGGTCTGGGATCGATATGAAGTCCCGGTCATCTAGACGTTCCCACACAGACATGGTGGGGAAACATTTCATGAGAATCATAAAATCAACTAGTATAGACTCTAGTGTCAAATATACAGACAACCAGAATTGAGAAACTTTGCGATGGAACACAAAGAACAACTTTTGGGCAATTATATAAAACGATACTTGTGTATCTTATAATGCAATGTCATTACCACCTTTTTGTACATGATAGAACGATGTCATGACCCTTGTGTACCTAAAAAGGGATGCAATTGCCCTTTTTGTATCTGATAGAAGAATATCCTTCCCTCTTTCTTTCTTGTAAAACAATGCCATAACCCTTTTGTTTCTTACACAAGGATGTCAGTTCCACTTTCTGATATCGGACACTGTCATGACATTTTGTTTCGTGTACAGAGATGTCAATACTCTTTGTATCTTATAAGGAATGATGTCATGACCTTTTGTATCTTACACGTGGTATTTTTTTAGATAAACATATACGCACTTACCAAAGGTTTTAGCTTAAAAATTAGATCTGAAGTAGCCGTTGAGTTCTATCTTCCTATTCGTGTGATTGATTTGGCCGCCATTGTTGATAAACTGGATCATCACCCGTCAATGATGAACTGTGGTTATGACGTAATAAGCTGACGTCTATGTTGAAAGAGATGTTTAGTGTCATTTTGGATTACAATTTTCCAATTTTGTAAAGTGATAATGCCTAAAAGGCACTTTAATGTTGTGCCCTAATTGAAATATCGATTGCTCATTCTGCACTTCTTTGCATGTCCATAATATCAGCCGGACTGAGTACGTGATATATAAACAAACATGTACAAAGTGCAATCGAGTCAGTGTCATAATGACATGCCGGGCATAACGGAAGATCATCATAAGAGGCAAACATTCAGGTGACGTAAGGTTACTCCGGGATTATGATGTTATCGGAAACCGTCGGCACTTTCCGTAAACGAGGAAATACCTCGGGAGTAGAAGTAGGAATAATACAGACAAATTTTGTCCAAAAAGGCTTTCCGGAGTAAGTTAAGTTAGTCGCAGGTGAACCGTAACGGTCATGGCGGAGTTTGAAGCGTGTGTGGAAATTGCGAAGCGTTGAATCACGAAAGGGAGAAAGACATTTAAAAACATCCGGAATTTACATAATGGCTGCGATGTATACGTGAGGCTGTTCTAGAAACACACAATTTTCATCCGTATTTCCTCGTTTACAGAAAGTGCCGACGGTTCCAGGTTGCATTTATATACGAATCGACCGATTCTTTCATATACTGTGCGAAATACCTATATATGAAATATTTGGTCATCTTTGGAATATCATATTTGTTTATTAGTTTTACTTTCAATTGAATTGGACATCTTATATACTATATAAAATAACTTGAAAGACGGTGGATAGTATTTTTAAGTCCAACTTGACAGATTGAGATTGTTCTTTTTGATCATTGTGCCATCACCGAGTGGGATTATATATGTCCATTATCGCCAAATGTACCGTTAAACATACGTTTAGAGTTTGAAGCTTATCAGAAATCAAGGATATATATAATGATTTTCTTTGGATTTGTTTCAAAGGTTTTATTTACACATTATACAAAACCACTGTGCTAATGGTATTCAAATGACGTTGTGAAAGTTATTTGTTTTAATTCCCCTCTTTGACCGAAACCACTTTAAGTGGGTGATGGACTAACTCCTGACCAAACATTAATAGTGACATAGGCTCGGTGTCAGATTCCTGACTTACTGTCTTCTCTCACGTCTTATCAATCTTGATCCCGTACAAATATGTGAAAGGGGAAGTCAAGAAAGTTCGTCTTAACCCCCGAACTCATCCCCGCTCTGATCTGTTTATCGTTCTACCTACAAGTCAGGTAGAGCCGGGTGTCTAACGTTATGGTTCATAAATAGACAGGTATGTGTTTTGTAATGTGTATACCGAGAGCTATTATTGACCTAGTACTTCAGTATTAACTCACACATGGAGATCTAAGTCAATATACAGCATATATTTAACTCTCAGCATTAAAACCATAAATAGGATTCACACCCCATCGAAGAAGGCTACCAGAACATGTACGAAAGGTGTCTGGCGCTGTATAACAATGATTCAGGCACGCTGCCAAGCCAAGACAAACATTAATCTTATCTATATGAACATTCGTTCGCCTCACTTTATGATTTTCCATATCTCGACGCCAAAATATGAAATCTCTGGCCAATGTCAGCTAAGAGATGGTCTATGGGAATGGTTCAATATAGTCGAGCAATACATAATGTTGGCCGGGGCTATTTCCGTATCACGATTTAAAGTTCGTTTGACAGCGGACTGTTGTCCAATATCACTTTCAGTGATAAATATTCTCGATCACTGTGAATGATATTGTTCACCAAGAAGCGAAACATTGCCCTCGTTTGTAAGTTAAGTATTGACGTGACCCTTGCTTTATGTATAATGCCTGTATGATCGGTAGATGTCTGCGTTATGGAAAGTGATGTCCATGTATAAGTTTCATATTATGTGTTTATGTGTTACATGTAAGTAGGATGTGAAATAATCTAGATTTAATTTCAAGTACTATTTCGTCTTATTTTTCATTGCAAAGTTAATGTATGATACCTGTTCATGAACATGATGTATGTACGAATCATTTAACGAATTATGGACAGGTTTTTTTCATCTAATTAGATTGGGGTTTTTTTCTACGAGAAATACAAATCTCTACACAGAGTTGCCGTTCTTTAGTGTAATGAACGACAACTCTAGGTAGGGATTGGAGATATACTTTGTTTTGTCAACAACTTGGACTTACTGTAATACTAAGACATGATCTGGGTATACAAGAATGGCTGGAAAGAAACAAGTAATGTAAGGATTAATCTAGCTGCACTCATACTGTTAACTGCTGTGTCGTCTACCTTAGACGACTGGAATTGGGTCGGTCGTAAAAGTCGGGTGGGGGATCTGACGTAGAGGTAGGATCACAGGGACCTGAACATGCCTTACTATATAAACATCCTGATCTGTAGGGAGTTTTATAAGCCGTTTTAGGGGCTTATATCAACATTCCCTGATGATGGATGAAAATGAAAATGAAAATGCATGTAAATGAAAAGTACCAATGGTTCCTCTAAACCCGTAAAACGTTTAAGGATACTCCAAACATATAGGTATAAATAAACAACCTGTAATTGAGTCGCAAGTCCCTGTGGTAGGAATGAACTGAGTTAAACTTATGAATTCGAAATCTGAGTGCCAAAATTAAGATTATCAGACCGAATGGGATTTCTTTAATACGCAAATCTGACCATGATTATCACACGAACACACACTGAGGTGAAATGATGCAAGTAATCTGAGTACTTGTTTCCTAAATCTCCAAAGTGTTATTGTCCTGTATGTTTGTTGATGTAATCTTAATGGATTTAGAATTATACTTAATACATAACGATGACGGTGCTAAGTACAAGCAAACCTTTAATATATACCCATAGCTATTATTTATATGTTCACTACAAGTTGTTTTATAAGCATTACTAGAAGAGATTGCGTTCATAGGGCTATACACGCAATTTGATCAGCGTCATTTTGAAGCTTCTCCTCACACCTTGAATACCGTGTGATGACTATTAGACGCAAACATCTTGGTAACAGGAATCTCGTTTGCAAAGACTACATGTTAGTATATTGAACTCGAAATATACCCAGTGTTATTGAACTCGAAATATACCCAGTGTTTCTTACAATCTTACATCCAAAAGTCATGTATTAAGTGGGTTTTTTTATCTGACTATTCGTGTTATATAAGAAAAATATAAATACACAGGGTTCCAGTGTTTGCCTAGGAATAAATATCCGCGAATGATGACGTCAAACTGCAATTTAATTTAAGAATGATGACGTCATTGTCTACAAATGGAAACGCTTCCAGTGTGTTCAGCGTGTAGTTATAAAACACACAAGTTCATTACTCCCACAACTGTTTGTTATTAGAGTGACGAGACACGTGTCACTATAGAAATAGATGTATACATATAGATAGACTCTTTTATAGTTCTCTAATGTATACTTACATGTAAACCACATCTGGTGGCCTATAGCGTTGTTTAAAATGTTAGCTCGCTGGTTTAAACAAACCAGGTGCATGCATTATTCTGTAACAACGTAAAAGCGTAATGCTGCATGCAACTACGTATACCTACGGGCTTTTCGGTTCCATTAACTGATTAAATAAAATGCCCTCAGTTTGCTTGCATGAGGCATTATCTAATTGGTGGATTTTTTAGACTTGTGTGGCATTAACTTTTGGTATCTTGCATTTCTGCTGCATGTCAATATATATAAACTTCCAGAAGACATTGCGTCCATGCGAACGCAATGGAGCTGGTATCTTTTTGGCGCTTCTCTATCCCTCCCGCATAGCGTGGGACTATCGTAAGAAGCAAACATTTAGGTGAATTTAGGCTGTTCCAGGAATATAGTGATAAGGGGAGACGTTTATATTGCAAACAGTAGGGGGTATCTAGATTACTAATGATTACACAAGTATAATGTAAATATACTAAAGAGGGTATATATTTGATTTTTAATTCGGTACGAACGCAAGTTGGTTACAGATCTTTTATATTTACCATGCAACATGCTGGCATCAAAATTGAAAAATAAAGATGCCGTCCAATCCCTAAATGATTTGTTGTAAGAACATATGACTTTTTTGTACCCAGAAGATTGATATTGATCGGCGGTAATGTTTCTAGGTATTAGATTAGGTATTTGATTGATTCAATGATTCAATCACTTTCTATAAGGGGAAACGATAAAAAGTGCGTGTGTAAGATTACAATCATTGAAAGGGAAACATTTCTGCCATCTATGATGGAAAAAAACTGGACCTGCATGTAAGATAATCAATCATAGACGGATTGATTCAGGTAGCTTGACGTCATATTGTCGCAAAATTTCGCTTATCGATTAGTTTAAGAGCTACATACATAATGTAGAAATACGAAATGGTAGTGAAGACACGGGAATATAACAGGATTCATCAATAATATTTTTGTAATGTTTACAAAAGATGTTTGTGCTCTTTTAAGCTAACAAGGAGTTTTGAAGGCGCACGGATATCGAGCTCAAGAGCCAGGAGCATTCAATTGCTTTTCATCGTAAATGGTGATTAAAGAAATAGTAAGAACAGCGATATCTGGGCGTTATCACACCCCAATCGTTTGCGTCATCCTTTTAACCCGAGACCCTTGTGTCGGTGACATGAGACTGGTAAATGGTAGTTTTCCGGAGGAATTGTGGAACCACAAGAGTGGGTATGGATTTGCTGTTGTTATGACTAATCAATAAACTATCGATTAACCCGTCTACCCGGCATATTGAGGACAGCGTGACAGCGCAGCATTGATCACATTTTTATTAATTGTTAATCACAGGGACCTGCTAATTGGGACACAGTCTGTGTGCTGGGGCATCTGTTATTGGGAGTATAAGTAGTAGATGTATTATGGGCTTAATTCAACAATTGGGGAAATACCGTTCTCCAGTTATGGTATGTGTAGAAATGTTTGAAGGATTTCGAAGTCTGAATCTGGACCCAACTAAACTTTCTCTCCGAAAAACTCAAGTTTCAAGTGGGAGTGAAAATTGCTTGACATCGTTGAAAACATGAATATTTTGTATGTAAATGACATCCTATATCCACGCAGAAGGATTTATTACAAAAGGCACAATTTTAGTGTCCTTCTTAAACACATCCCAATATGTATAAGAGTGAGCCCCCTTTAAGGATCCCCGCTCCGCTGCATTGTGATTTTTCTTATATACAGTAACCTCCCCTCAATTTCATCTCGGATTACTGTAGAACAGTTGGACCAGTACGCTTCTCCTGACCGAGTACCGTTTTCATGCTCAAGCATAGATTTTGTGCTCCAGCCGAATTTCTTGGTCCCGCTACAAATTAAAGAAAAAAATCATTTTGTTAATGATTTGGAAAAACATTGCAGAAAATTAAAGCCAAAACTGCTTTCAATGTTGACATTTGACTTTTTGATCGTTTGACATGATTTAAGCGAGTTACAAGAAAGTTGGTTTGAGTACAGAATTCATGTTTGAGCATACCGTCACGAGCCCTGATCAAATCATCGTTCCTGTAATGTAATGACTCTTTGATTCTCGATGAAATCCGTCGCATAGAGGAATATTTTTAACAATGACTCGCGCATCCCGATTGCTAGTGCTGCGCGGAAGGTTCTATAGATTTACTATTAAACGTAATGGACAGACAACGTCATCCTGTGAGTCTCGTACCGGAAGTAACCATTAGCTGAGTAAGCGCTGCCTTAGAATGTCCTTTAATCGCCCTGAGTGGTTTTTGTGCATAATATGCAGCGCCTGGGACGTATTTTTTTCTGCAATCACATATTGACATAAAGTGTCTATCGGCTGTGTACTTAATCTGACGCAGTTAGTGTGTTTATATACTACTTACACGACACTTGTAATACACTCGCTCAATCCCGCCTTTGTAAGCCGAGAATTAAATCCTTTGACAAATATGTATTTTGAGAAAAGATATAAATGTCGATAATTCAAAACAATTCAATTACAGACTATTTATGAAGGAATTGTTATGACCGCACTTGTTGGATTAAAAGGGTGCGATCGAGCTCTGAACTTCATTATGAGTTCGTGTGCAACACCATGCAGTGATCCCCCATCCTACAAGGGTTATTCCGTCTTTGCGTATTGCAGAGTTTTCTTCTCTTGTGAGCAGGTATCGATTGTTACGTCATCGGTTTGTGAGAGTAACGTCATCAACTTTTGGGAAAACGATGTAATTTTCTCACACAAACCAATGACGTTACAATCAATACCTGCTCCCAAGAGAAGATAACTCTGCAATACGCAAAGACGGAATACTCACGTACGCTCTATGCACATGACAAAGTCGATGTTTGTTTGTTTGTTTGTTTGTGTTTAACAGCCCATCGACGGCTGTGGTCATTTAAAAAATAAATAAATAAACAAACATGTAAGTGACGAAGATAAAATCAGATAAAAATGTTCATTTTTAAAAAGCTTTCGCATTGTATGTGCAGATAATTAAAATAAAAAGGGGGTTAAAATAATAAAAGAGATAACGAAAAGATAATATGGACTATGTAATATATATAACGTCAAAGGGGGTAAGGTGGGTTAAAAGACATCAGAGTCTCTATAGAATAGACCGATGTCTTTCAAATAGTTTAATAATGTCTTCGAGTCCACGGAACTGAAAAGAGTTTTCATATCCGGGACTCGAAAGACGTTATCACGAATGTATTTAAAATCGGAACATTCTATTAAAAATATGTTCCAATGTAAATATAGTGTCATGAAGGTGGGTGAGTAGGATATGTGTGCCCAGTACGGAGCCGAGCGAGGACAACCTCCTCTCTGCGAATTTTCCGACTGGGAACAGATGTTTTAAGTTTTGGTTGTACTTTGAAAAGTTTGTTGCTGGTCTCGAGAGACCAGCGTTGCTGCCATGCATTTTGAATGACTGTACTAATAATAGGTTTAAAATCTGTATATAGTAGTTTGATATTTGTTTGTTGGAGATTTAACGAATTTTGTGTTGCCCTGTCAACAAATTCGTTGCCTTTAATTCCAACATGGCTCAGAATCCATAGTAAAGTTATTTCAGATTTTTTTAAGATACGAGATATTCAAAAAGAAAGGTTTTGTACGAGTGTGTATTTAGGATTTCGAAACAGTAAACTTTGTTGGACAGATAGAGAGTCTGAACAAATGATTGACTATTTAATGCGGTGTTCATCGATATGGTCGAGGGCCAAACCAATGGCGCATGCTTCTGCAGAAAAGATGGAGGCGCCGTCTGGTAGTCGAACTGAAGTACAAGAATTAGCAGTATAGCAGGCTCAGCCTTGCATTTAGCAAGGTTTATTTAAAACCTGAGACCAATCAAATAGCCACGTGCCGCGTGCCTTCAATTTTGGTATGAGATACCCCGGGGTGCCGGGAACGTAACTGAGCGTTACCCCTAGAGATTCGAGAGTGAATACCATGATACAACAAACGAGTAACCCAACATCCAGTGCCCGTAGAGGACTTAACTATGCCCCCCTCTTTCACCAATTCAGCTGCCAGGTGTGCTAAAATTATATACTATATCCAATTAAAACTTATAAATTCATTAATTGTACAAAGGAGAAAGGTACGAAAATATGTCTTTCACTGACACTGGTCACTCACTATAATTGATCCCAGTTACTATGGTACAATTTTGGTATACAAAACAGATTCGATCGTTTATAAGTCTTTGTCCGAGCGATCATTTGAATGAGGTGATCGTTGACCCCTTCCCATGGTATTGATGTTCACAAAACAGACACGATAGATGGTACCGTTCAGGCACGATAGTTTCGACTACAATATAATTAAGTTATTTTCACTTGACCTTGACCTTGGGGAGATACCGATTCGAGAGTTGTGAACGTCACGCCCGATAGTCATAATACAGTTCAGGTTAAACGTTTCTTCAAAACAAAAGCGACTATATGACCCAGACAGGCATTTATAACTGTATATACTTTGTACAATCGTAAAACATGTTCATCGATTGAACCACTGAGCCGTCAAGAAGTTAAATGTAGCGTAACTGGACTGGGTCGGCGACCAGGTAGCTCAATTGGTAGAGCGACCATCTAGAGTTCTGATGTTTCCGGGTTCGAACCCCGGTATGGCCGTGCATTTTCCTGCTCCAACTACATTTTGCACCCAATACGCTCATAAAGTGTTATGGGGTCTTGTGTGTCTCCGGGGTCGACGACTTTGTTTAAGGAGGGAGGAATGTACCAGAACTAGACTGGGTCGATCGTAGGCGACCAGGTATAGTGCGTTCGTCTATCATTCGGATGGTCCCTGATTCGAGCCCTTGTCTGGCAGCGCATTTTCTCGCCGCTCCTTATACACAAGTACAGCCACGTGAAGACGGACTGACGGATGCAATTCTAAAAGTCTGCACGGTATCACAGGTGGTGAAACTCCTACCCTACTGAAACTAGATGGTCTGATAAACGATTTAAAGGTATAAGTGTAAGAAAACATTATCAATATCAACTCGAATCATAAAAGTGACATTAAACTAGTACAAATTAACGGAGGCACCAATACCAGGGTATAGAGCAGTCTCTCCGTGTACGTGGGAACTAAACACCCCTGACTCGCGCCATGTATGTGATTATTTTTCTCATTTCTAACCCTTACACAATATATTTTTCAATTAGCCCTGTATACGTCAGTATTTGTACAGTCCTCGTGTCATGTATTTCGTTGATCGATATTAATTACGAGCAACAGGTGTTCTCGTGATCACCAACTGTCTCGTATAACGATACGTTTTGAGACGATTCTTTTGAGTACTGCCTTTGTGTATCAATCAATATTCAAAGAATTATTGTACAAAAATAATATCTGACAGATAAACGGAAGGACCGAAAACTCCTGATGGTTTTTTGAAAAATGTGATATAATCCGTTTAATTTGTTACTGATCTTTTTATGAAAACGTAAATAAAGTTTCGACTGTTTCAAAAACAAAATCGAAGGGAAAGCTAACGAGCCGTTGATTAATTGTCGATAATATTGTTGATATATTGACTAACCATGAAGCGAACACGCCAATACTCTAATTGACTTTGATCAAGCATCTTTTCGACAACAACGAGACTTAGCAATCAGGAATCGTCGGCACTTTCCGTTAACGAGAAAATATTACGGAAAGTGTCGACGGTTCCCGATGGCGAGCGTAAGCTTACATAATTTCTAGTAAAAACCAGTCTGATCACGCTCGACAGTTTCGAGCATGGGACGGAAAAGGGCGAAGTGGTCCGACTGCAATAAACACATTAAAAAACAAAACAAAAAAAAACAAAAAAACACACATTCCACGTTCTTCTTCGGTGAAAATATTTTTTTCTCGTCTAACGATAATCACCAAATGGTTCCGATTGGCGATTAGAAGATAATGCGGAACTGTTGAAACTATAATTGAAAATAGGGGTTTCAGCCGATCAACTGATTTTGGTACATGTTATATATATCGTATAAAGGTCGTTACTTGTCAGTACATTTGGTTTGGGAAAATTCAGAACTTATTTTTTTGTAAATAACAAGTGTCAAACAAAAGTATAGAATATCAATAAAGCTTAAAGATAGAAAAGTAAAAATGCTTTTGCCCGCATGAAAATGAAAAAAGAAAAAGCATTTGACATTTCAATAATTTGGTTAAAACTTAATGTCTGCAGCAGACAACGAAATATAATTCCAAATATCACATTCGGGAAGTCAGAAACTATATTGTTTGTGTCTGTCGCCATGAGCTAGAATATTTGACAGCAAGAGCACGGGCGCCTCGCAATAGGTTGCAATGCGTTATCGCATAGCAATTGTAAACGAATATTAAATTTGTGAACGCGTTGCTGAGTCGGCGGACTGTGTACGCTATAGGGGTCACTTTTTGACGCCAGGCACGTGCGGATGGATGAATCATAGAATATGTATGTTGTGTAGGGAATGATTAACGGTTTTGGTAAACAAAAAGCCCCCTTGTCCTGTAATGATAATACAGATAGATGGAAAGCAAAACGTATTTTCATTACGAGGACATGGTTCATTTAAACACTCCCAGCTTGTGTATTGTTTACTGTTATTTTTCGCCTATTCATGGGGTCCAACTAATTGAATTTTGAACACGCTGTTGCCAAACTGATTTCATATTGTCTTTAGAAACTGTTTCTAGCAAGTGACCGACCATCAATTTGCCGGGGTAAATATAGGGAATAATGCATCAAAATGAAAACGAATGAACATCCTTGTAATTTAGGATGTTTGATGAGAATTTCTATTGAAAGATTGAAACATATCTTTTATCATTTATGATGGTATGCATCGCAGTTCCGATTAAACATAATTTCCAAAATGAGCGTTCAAAACAACAACAATGTTATTTAGTGTTCTTCGTGATCTCAACGGTAGTAGTCTCAACAGTCATGTTTAGCGGGAACGAGATCGTGCTTTCTATGCATTCATCAGAAAACATTCAAGAATTCCTGTCATAATTTCAATTTGACGTCTCGTTACACGATTGATCTCCGATTACTCAAACAGATTGACGGATTTCCCGGACAGTTTCCGATTTGAAAACAATCACGTGTAATGGTTTTTGCTATTATTAGATAACAACGGTATTTTTGGTCGATAGGTTTATCTGAGGAGTGTACAAAGAAAATATTGCGTTTGCAATCCAATCGTGGGTTTAATTGTACGACACAGTTTTCCGTTTGTCCGTGATATCATGGTAAGATCGGCTGGAATAGTTGTGGCTAGTTTAATGATTAGTTTGGTTTAATTTTGTTTAATTCCTATTAACAGCTAAGGTCATTTAAGGACGTGCCTCCGTGTGTGTAGTGTATGCGTGCTTGCGTGTGTGTTTCATGAGACAGGGTATGCTGGTGTACTTGTCTCCTTGTGATAGCGCGGATCTGATGCGGACTTTATAGTGAAATGTCACTGAAACACCATGCCGAAGGCACCCAGCACAGCATCCCGCCCGGTCACATTATACTGACAACGGGTGAACAAGTTGTTGCCATTCCCCTAAATGCTGAACGCTAAGCAGGGAATAACAACTACCATTTGTAAGGACTTTGGTTATCCCGGCCTTTGGGACAAAACCCATTGCCTTCTTCACATGGGTGAACGCTCTACATTAAGGCCAAAAGTGAGGTGTGTTGCCAAGCAAGGCGCTAGGAACTAAATGGTAGTTAGAAGTAAAAAGAAAGATAAAGATCCCAAATATTGCAATGGGTGCAGCAGATTTAGTTTGGTCGCTTTTGTGTCCCCAACTGGAGGACACCAAAGCAAATCCCCAATTCTACAGTGGGTTCTCTCATTGGTCGCCTCCTACGATACATGCAGTGAATAACAGCAGGTGTATTCTTTTCCCGACCCCCACCTGCAGGAGGGGTGGGCTAGTTTAAAGAGAGTGGGTTGTGGAATAAGCGGATTTGTGGTGGCTGGGTTAACAAAACCTGATAAATGAACAGCTAGAATAGTGGTGGCTTTATTAATAGGACTGGGTATTGGGACAACCGGATTAGTGGTATCAGGATTAACGAAAAGGATAGTGGGACAAACATATTAGTGGTGACTGGATTAAAGAGGCTGGACATTGGGACACACAGATTAGTGGTAGCAGGATTAACCAAACTGGGTAGTTGTATAGCCGGATTAGTGGTGACTGGATTAACAAAACTGGGTAGTTGTATAGCCGGATTAGTGGTGACTGAATTGACTAGAAAACTGTTTTTCTCAAACTCAGTTTTGGTGTGTATTACGATATATCGAATTGTATCGGCCAAACAATATGGAAAATTCAAAGAACATTGAAAACGCCATCGTTTCTGATTCATACTGATGTATGGTCGGCATACATGCAGTCGTTATTTGAACAAAATCTACATCCGCACAGAGTGAGAACGACATTTGAAAGTGCATGCACCCATTCAAATTTATAATTTGTCATTCCCCGTGGTAGAAATTTAATAATGAAAAATATTGCAGGCTTTGAAATTACACCGGAATGGCTTGGAGCATGTGGTCGATATTTTACATCGACGCGAGAAATGTCATTGGTAAAGTTACTATCTCTGTGGCAATGATTCCTTGATTTCCTGAATGTATAAAAAAAAAAGCCTGACTGGTGATATTTCAAGTAGAAGCAATCTATGTTGTCTACTGAGTGTTTTCACAGCTTCTTTATCTAACCCAACCGAGGTACGTTATGTACAAGCAATAGCGCTGACCACGATGCACTTGAAAATATTGAAATAACGACGGTTCTATCATGATTATGTAAACAATGAAATCAGACGGGCAGATAAATGTAGGGACAGTGTCGCCACATATTCAGTCAAATAATAATTTTGGCTGGGTTTTTTTCACGTGAACATGAATCGATTGCATCCGGAACACCGTTGCCCTTTCTTCCGAAAAAGAAACCGCAAAGTTACGAGGTGTTTCGGATAAAACCGATTGGCCCCTCTAAAATTATATCGACCTTACCTTACTTATTTTATTGCTTTTAAAGAGAAGAGGGCCAAGAGAGTTTAGTTAAAACAGTTTATTGCCAGCAATGAAGGACACAATTGGTACTCCCAAGCATCTTTGTCCTTAAGAAGGGGAATGGTTTAGTTAGTTAACGATTCCTGATGTCTTATATAAGCTTAGCTTTGGATGGACACATTGATTTGCTATACATCATGAACAAAAAAGCAAGTGACTGACAAACAGATATCGACACTCCGCCAGTCTTCACATCGACACAAAAAAGGTATCCAAGAGCGCAACCTAGCGGAAAGAGACGGTACTTAGGCAGGCAATCAAGGCCAACTTCCGGATAATTCGATCGTCATAAGGAGCATCATAGTTCAGTTTAGGTGCGTCAGGCCGCAAGTTCGATCACGGTCGGCGGTGGCATATTTATTTTATTCAGCAAGATATCTACAGAATGGAGTACTTACTATAAGAGGATCTTGGTTGGGTATTATGGTTTATAAATGTGCTGTAGTAATAAAGTTGCATGACACTTGAAATCAGCCGTTTGAAACACGGACCCATAACAAGAAGAAAACAAACCATACACTGCCTTTTATAAAAAATGATTTACAGCTCAGAATATAACTTACGAAACTAGGTTACATTTCATCAATATGTTTTCAATAAACTTCATATTGAAATATAGGTTGAAAGCTTTTAACTTTAATTTTAATTACTATCGAGCAAAGAGATGACTATACATAAAAGAGACGATCTCTCGATATTTGCACGTGGTATTTTGTATCTCGTTCCACCTAATGAGTTTGCCATGATAATCTATATTCTGCACACTACATTGCCATGGCAACAAGCGCTACAAATTCCCTACACTACTTCAACATCAGTCTAAAAATCCATTTCAAACGTTTTCTGCTATCATCCAAACTCCAAACAGGATTGCACTTTTTTTTTTAATTTCAGCGATTCAGAAGAGGAGGTCTTTTTATTTAATTGATTTTCAGTAAACGTTCGTGTTTCTTTTGGATTCTGTGACTGCGCATGATGAAATGAATGTATGAAAGGTGTCGAATCCAGTAAATGATTCCAGATACATCTGTTGTGAATTCGAACAATTACATGGATAATAATACGTCATTAATTTGTTGGGGGTTTTTCATGTTTTTTCTTGTTTCTCTTAACTGAATGCGTGCTTTTTCGATGTGTGGTAGATTCATAACCTTCGGTGTGTGTTAGATCCATGTATTTCGGTGTGTGTTAGATCCAAGCCTTTCGGTGTGTGGTAGATCCAAGCCTTTCGGTGTGTGTTAGATCCATGCCTTTCGGTGTGTGTTAGATCCAAGCCTTTCGGTGTGTGGTAGATCCAAGCCTTTCGGTGTGTGTTAGATCCATGCCTTTCGGTGTGTGTTAGATCCAAGCCTTTCGGTGTGTGGTAGATCCAAGCCTTTCGGTGTGTGTTAGATCCATGCCTTTCGGTGTGTGTTAGATCCAAGCCTTTCGGTGTGTGGTAGATCCAAGCCTTTCGGTGTGTGGTAGATCAAAGCCTTTTGGTGTGTGGTAGATCCATGCCTTTCGGTGTATGTTAGATCCAAGCCTTTCGGTGTGTGGTAGATCCAAGCCTTTCGGTGTGTGGTAGATCCAAGCCTTTCGGTGTGTGGTAGATCCATGCCCTTCGGTATGTGTTAGATCCATGCCCTTTCTGTGTGTGTTATATCCATGCCCTTCTGTGTGTGGTAGGTCCAAGCCCTTCGGTGTGTGGTAGATCCAAGCCCTTTGGCGTGTGGTAGAGTCATGCCCTTCTGTGTGTGTGGTAGATCCGTGCCCTTCTGTGTGTGGTAGATCCGTGCCCTTCTGTGTGTGGTAATATCCATGCCTTTACGTGTAAGTTAGATGCATGCCCTTTGGTGTGTGGTAGATCCTAACTTTACGTGTGTGCTAGATCCATGCCCTTCGGTGTGTGGTAAGACCTATGCCTTTACGTGTAAGTTAGATTCATAACCTTCGGTGTGTGTTAGATCCATGTATTTCGGTGTGTGGTAAATCCAAGCCCTTCGGCGTGTGGTAAGACCTATGCCTTTAAGTGTAAGTTAGATTCATAACCTTCGGTGTGTGTTAGATCCATGTATTTCGGTGTGTGCTAGATTCATGCCCTTATGTGTGTGCTAGATCCATACCCTTCGGTGTGTGGTTCAACGATTCGTATGTTTTCAGTGAATGGTGTTGGATAGTTTTAGATATTGGTGGATGGAAGTAGTTTAGTGTGAACTGTATTTTTGCATTATTATAGTAGATATATATTAACCATATAGGAAGGTTAGTATTTTTTGTTCAAAATGCATTTATCGCGGTCAGCTTGATTTGCGATGCTTGTTATCTTGTTGCATAGCAACACTGATATTTCTGAACTAGAGAGTCGTTATCATCTTCTATCAATTTCAATAAAGTTGACGACAACGTCCGGGCACTTTTAGTTTTACAAAGAAACAGTTATCGGTAACATCTGGCTCAAAAGACTGCATAAAAACGATGCATTTTCACGGCGTATCATGAGCTGCTCTGTATAAATATTACATGACTGTGATAACGAAATTCTTTGTCGCCATACAAGCTTGCAAGATATGGCTGTACCTTTGACATTTTTCAGCAATTTTTCAAAAATTTGTTAAAAGCTTTATAAATTGCCGAGCAGATTTGCGACATGTTTGAGATTGCACAGGCACCAAACCTGGATCGATCGGTTGCGAAACTTCTTGTTTGATTACCATTAGACGATCAGTTCTGTCGAATCACGATACAGACGCCGGTCTGTGTATACACACAGTGGCTTCTTGTCTGGCCATATTTACTGTACTCTGAGAATTAGAAGCTCCTGGGAACCTATCAAGGAAACCAACATGAATACTCATTGGTATCTCAATTGAATTAGTCACGATTTAAAAAACGGATAATCTAAAAACAAATGGCATGTCATTTGAAAGCGCCATCATTGATTTGTACTGGTCATACCAGTCTTGTCATAAAAATGGAAGCAAAGTTTATAAAAAAAAAAGAACTCGATTTAATTTCATTTACGATGTTTGCAAAGCTGTCGTTGATGTGAATGATTAAAATGCCGTGATGTACACATTTGTGCTACAACAAAACGGCAACTGAATCATTGTAATCAGCCGTCAACTACATGACAACAAAGTCAGTATAGATCTATGTGTTCATCTGACAACCCAGACACTCGGTAACTGTCGGCACTTTCCGTAAGCGAGAAAATACTTTCCAGAAGGAAATTATACATCAATACGGTGATTGTGACGAAGGATGTCTGCAAAACATTATCATAAGTATTAAAGGAAATACTTATGTGCCGATGGTTCCCGATGGACAACCCAGATTACATTGCGCGTATAAATTCATCCACAAGGACTTCATACCGAAAGAAATATATCCAATAAACAAGTGTAAGCTGTGACGTCAGAGGAACATATTTGTGTGGTATAATGCTTTTGTACACCTACAGTTGTTCTTTAAATCATCTTATATGTTCTGCAAAACATCATTCGTTATGATACCGTATTGATGTTTAATTTTAACTTGATCCGCGGACAAAATGATGCTAAGGACGGAATATTGACGTCACGTTATCATACCGTAAAATGACGCTAAAACGTTCGCAGCTCATTCTTGTTTCAATTCATCTATTTGATCAATGGTTAACAACCGATAAGTTCCGAACATAAAAATAGTTCGGCTACTAGGGTAATACAACATCTGATAATCACCAGGAATAGAATAAATTTCTTTATAAGACGTCGGAGCTTCAATATATTGCACGTCTGCGAAATAAACGATTTCAATCGACGACGTCAGACAGATATATATATATATGTTGTATTTATTTATATATGTTTCCCTACACATTATTCGTGCATATTATAGATCATTTTACTTTAATTGTAAGCCTGCAAAGTTAAAGTTGGCTGTCAAATCCCAAACGCGCTTGTCGATGTTAAACTACGTCATCACCACATAGTGGGCGTCATAGTATATTGTGACGTTTATGACAATGACATTTTGTTTGAAATGGTCGACAGTTTTGCATATATGCATATCTATTATTGGGCCGCGATGGCCAAGTGGTTAAGACGTCTGACATTCTGCCACCACTAGCTCTCCACCAATGGGTCGCGGGTTCGAAACCTACATGGGGCAGTCGAGAACTCTGGCTTTCCTCCACCACCATAAACCCGGCACGTCCTTAAATGACGATAGCTGTTAAAAGTACGTAAAAGGCAAACAAACCAAATACAATATGTTAAATTTCAACGTGTTTTATGAAAACTCGAACCGAACAACATTGGAGAACGAATTGACGTGCTGAATACGTAACGAGATCACTTCAACGTATTAAATTGCTGTAAAAAATATTCAGAATTAATTTTGATCTTTTGTTTTTTCTCAGAGGCCCTACTCACCGTTAGGAATAAACAAAATTGACGCGTGAACCTATTGAACTTGGTTCGCAAAATTCCAAATGTCACTATTGTTTTTGTTTTCATTTTGACCTTTGAACTTGAACTCGCGGCTTGCGGAAATAAATGTCAATACCGTCCCGCTTGATACTTTATATACTACTTAATCATTCGAACATTGGGAAATCTTCGCTGCAGCTGATAAAGCTGCCAGCTAATATCATGATTGTCCCATTATTGGGAATGGCAGAATACCGCGAAGTAATTCTGCCACAACTGGCGCCCTTCCAGACGAAGGCACAGAAACTATGAAAGCCCTTCTTGCGCCGACTTGGACACGTTCAAAAGTTTCTACTAGCTCTTTTCGTTTTATTAACAGGACATACACGTCAGTTGGAAAATCTAAAATGCGCATGTCAACGCGACTGACGTCACAATAGATTTGAAGTCATTTCATAATGTGACGTCAGTCATGTTGACATGCGCATATGATTTGTCAACCAACGTCATCATTTTTGTTGCAATTTGTTTCTGTGTTAGACAAATATAATCAAACTATGTGACACGAACGTCATTTTACGTACAACAATAAAACTGTAGTTCCGCGGGCTGGTGTTTATATAAATATATCTCTGTTTGTTTTGTTGTTCTTTTAAAAATAAAAAGTGGCAGATTATTTTGTTAATCATTAATTTTGAAATGATAAAGCAGTATACTTATTGTGCAGTGTTGATTTCGAGCGATATGATCATGAATCAACCTCATCAACATACTTTCATTGTATAATACTGCCCCGCAGTTACAGTGAAAGGGATTAAACATGCACCATATATATTATGTACACCGACAAATAGAAGTCATTTTAGAAACATCTAGCTTTAGTTAATAATTACTAACAATAACACTTGATTGTACATCTATTTTAACATACCTACTAAATTTATATCTCTGTTTTATAGCGCTAAGATAAACCAACCAACGAGAGATATTGTTATTAATAAATAACAGCCAGTACCGTTACAAATGACTGTTTTCAAGTCGGAAACTGTTTGATATATACTGTTGTTAAATTCTCGACAAAGCGACATTTCCCTGGATGGATGGCAGTATAACGGGGTATTATTGTCAGTCAGCCGCAAAACAAAAGCATTGCCTGTTGTACCCTTTGTCCCCTTACATTACCCTGCCCGCCCTGGACCTGCTCCTAATTGAATTCACACCCAAAAAGGGTTTCTGTAGCTACGCCTCTGACAGTATCCCTCTGACCTACAGAAAGTATTGTGTACACATTAACACTGGCAGTTTATCGGGGTATTATTATTATAATAACAGTATTCCTGTCACCTATAGTGCACGCATCATCGAATAGCGTATTTTCCTTTGACCTATACAGTAGTGTACGCATCTTCAAATGCTGGCAGTTTAACGGGGTTTCATTTAAATGTTCTTTTCCTGAGCTTGTATGTACATATCATATCGTTCATGGCAGTATAGCAAGGTTTTATCATACTTACTTATGTACATGTATGATAACGGACATGGACGACCTGCTATATTACTACATCTGGCGCACCATTGGAGTAAGTACAACATGTAGATATACTGAGTGTCGAGTATACATGGACATGCTGTCTACTGTGTGTTTACTCCGCCGGCAAATCAACGTCTGTAACGACTTAAATTTCTTTTTATAGGGAGTCTCAAACCGGAGGTGGGTAATAACATAATGGCCATGTGCGTACACTAGTACGTGAATCCTGACGTCATTTCCGCTAGAGGAAGACACATGTATATATACAAACCCATTACTATGCATGTATTGACTCGCGCGTGGTTCGTGCCTGATATGTATTTACTTCTGTGTACAAATGTATTGGTATTTAAAAGATTTACAACACCGAGGAGACCTATTTATGGATTTTACTCCAAGATTACGATGCTTTCTCGTGATGGGTTGTCATAGACGGACAAAGTGGTCAAAGTGAGTCAATTTATCACAATTTTATGTAGTTTTCTTGTACAAGTTAACTTTTCGGTAACGTTTTTCCTCGAGGGTTGCTGACAGAAAACGGATGTAAAAATGAATATTTGTTCGTTTTTGAAGGGGGAGGGGGAATGGCAGTGATGCTGCCATCAGCATCATGCAAATGGGGTCCAGAGGATGAACATGCATTTAGGAAGAGAGGGTCAAAAGGCTGTCTTGGAATTAATTTTTAATTCAATGGGAGTTAGTCTGTCTTTAACATAATTATAGTGCTATTCCCCCCCCCCTCCCCCTTTTTTCTCAGTCCTGTAACATTCGTGTATATTATTTAACGTTTCTCTTGAAGCTTACAGTTTCGCTTATTTTAATCAACTAACTGAAACCAATATCGTCATGGCTTCTTTTTTAAGCAATTCTAATAGCATAAAAACATACTTTTCTCGAAGCATAATTGCACAGAGTCAAGTGTAATACCTCTGAGAGGATGGAAGTGATATATTTTCGCTGTGTTTTAACTACAATTTCAAGTGTACGTCAATCAGAGAGAGGGAGCATTTCCTCTGTCCTGTAGATATGTAACTAAGTATGCCTATTGGAGATAGCGAAGGTTTTCAGAATAGGACACTATTTCACCGCCGAACAGATTGAGGCCGAGTTTGAAGTAGAATGTTGTAAAAATTACAATCGATTGGAGCGAAGCTGAGATCTCTTCCTGAAATTGTAGCAAATAATAGTTTTGAAAGAGAGAAAAACAGGGTAATGGCTATCTTCAAAATTAAATGGTTACGTTCCCGATACACGTATTTTTCTTTGTTCCATTGGATTTTCTAATCACAAAAGCAAAGGCTCGCGGTAAGCTTTTTGATTGGTCCAAGACACCAAAAACTGACCAATCACAAGGCTGATAGACACTGGTGCTTGAGTTTTGAAGATTATCCAGAAGCTACTTTGGAGGTTGCAGCTGATTGATTTTACCGAAATGCTGTCGCGCGATTCACTTGTATTTTTAATTATCAAAGTTATAATCTGAGGTCACAGATAAAAACAGAAACTTTGATTGTGTCATGAGAAAATCCAAGCTTGCATAAAAGACACTGTGAAGTCTGCATCTCAGAAAAACTCGATGTTTTATGAAGCGTAATAAGATTTAACATTAGCGCTTTAACAAACAAACATACGAAATAGTAAGTGCTGTATAATCTGTGTCAATATATACGTATAGTTCTCGTACAAACCTTTATTGTAACGTTCTCATGTTTCATATTAAGTGTAGCACCGGTATATGCATGCACGTTAGCATGTTTCATGACGTCAATCCATTTTTGATATGCACTAAACGTCCTCTCATCCGGTTCACGTGAATTGTTTATGACGTAGGTAATGGCCTCTTACCGACATATATTGTTTCCTGGTACAATGCACTGCTCATTATTGAATGTTTTTTTGTTGTTATTTTTTGTCGGGTTTTTTTTGTAAAAGTTATTTGCTATAGCAAAAATGAAGCAGGACTTTCCCCTGTAAATTAAAATACTGAAATGCGAATGCGTGAAAACGTCAGTCGTTTGGTATAAGGAAATGTTGTCAGGCCAGGAAGCGTGCTACTTAGCGCCTTATCGTTTAATTAGTACTTACTATGAAAATTCTGTGTAAAACTCAGGTCACGGTGTTTTCCCCTCTTAGCAGAATTACAAGTAAACTGACCTGTGGCCGGACATTGCTGTATACCGTTAATGACCTACTCAAGACTTCCGTCCGCCGCTGATGAAGGTCGTTACAAAATGCAGTTGCTTTGTGTACACATACGGGGTTGCCTTTCTCATATGTAAATAAAGTGCATTGTAAATTGCATATCAACACTCAACTAAAACGGGTTTTTTTCGTAGTTCTTTCGAATTTTGTGAACCTTTCTTTAAATACTGCACTAAGTACAGATTATGAGTTACACAACGCAAAGACTAGAGTAATTACCGTTAAAAACTACAGGGCAATGCTAGTGGATTTTGGCAAAATAGAAAAACAGCGAAATACATACATAGACATGAAAATGTAGAAAAGTCGCAAAGTGATTGCTTATATTTCTAATATACATTAACATGAACAAAATTAACATAGCTTCAAATAGAAAATTTAATTTAAACATGAGATAAGATTCTTTAATAAACTAAAAAATAAATAAACGAGAGTAATAAATTATTCATGTATAAAGACTTAAAGATGGAGTATGTCCCTGAAAAATACCTGAACATTAACAGTAGTAATTTAAGGAAAATGTTTACTTCATTTCGTTTATGTGAAGACAAAGCTGGAGCTAGCCATGGGGCGTCTCAAAAGTATACCAAGAGACCAGAGACTGTAAAAAATGTGGTGTGTTAGAAAATAAAGTACACTTCTTTTTTCGCTGTTCCCTTAATGAATCTGCCAGAAAAGAATATTTCTAAAAATGCATTCCCAATCACAACGATGTTACCTTAGATACCAATTATTTGACCTCAATATTATCTACAAACTACTCTCAATTTATACTGGACTCTTGCTTGTTCATTAAACAGTCTCTAGAACTGATGAGAGTGGGCTTGCTGACAGTCTAAGGTATGGACTTTGCAGCTAAATATGTTTAAATCAAATTTTCCATTTGAAGCTATGTTAATTTTGTTCATGTTAATGTATATTAGAAATATAAGCAATCACTTTGCGACTTTTCTACATGTCTATGTATGTATTTCAATGTGTTTTTCTATTTTGCCTTCAAACTACTTTGTAGAACTTTATAAATGTGCAAATAAAATTTTGAATTTGAATTTGTAACCGTCTGACCGGAATGAATCCAAGGAAGCAATTTTTTCGACAGAGTTTGATGAAATGCGGTTAGTGACATACAGTATATTTGAAGACGATCCAATGGTATACGATGACATGATGACAATGTTTTCATATTAATAATAATAAAATTACTAATTCAAAGTTTCCGATATTATGATGACGCTTTTTTAATAATAATGATAATAATAATTCAAAATTCTTAAACACCACTTTATCATAACCTAGGTCGTAGATCGATTCAAAGCGGTTCACAAATTATAATCCGTGGTTTTGGGGCATTTGCAGCCAGGCAACATCTTTCTCTACTCCCTGAGGAGCATATAACCGGTGCTGCTATTAAGGCGCTCACAGCTAGCATTCAACAATTCTAGCACTGCCCAACCACGTACCGATGTACAGCTGACCAGACTGGAACAAACGGAGTAAAGTATATTGTTCAAAGATGGAAGATAAGTGACGTGTCTCGAACTCGCAATCCTTTGGTCGCGTGCCCGGCGTCCTACCACCAGACTATCGTGCCTCCGTAAAAATGCTGCTAGTCATTTGTAATTTGGTTCGCTATAAAGAATCTAGCATGGGTCCTATAAAACGAAGTAGGATCGCCCCGCAAAATTCACGTTAATGTACAAGTCTACAATATGGTGATGCTTATTATGTACGATTGCAATGACATGCCAGCAGACCATCGCGGTTAGAACTATAGCTTGTCATTGAGCTCCCAAGATGTCGTTGGAAGGACGGTTCCATCGCAAAACAAAACACTTCTTTGCCTCCAGACCACACACGCATGCATGCACACATGTGGAGGTATTAGCAAAGTAGCTAAGGACCAGTAGTTTACGTATTATGAAAAAAAATTCCTGTGAAAGCTGTATTAAGTGTATGAATTGATTAACTTTAGCTTTGGGATGGCTTATTTTAGCTGGATATAGAGCGCTTTATCAAATGCTGTATTATATATTGTGATAAATTGAGGACAGCGAGCGTGGGAGAAGCCTATAGGAGTCCTGAAAAGGCGATTACTAGAAGTCAGGTGGGCCAAAACCTATTTTTCTAATTTCAAGTCGTCATTTCCAGTCGTCATGGGAACGGGTCCTGAAATATGTACAGTTTCGTGCATATTTTCATTTCCAAAGCATATTTAAAAATTCGTCACAGATTTGATTTTAAAACTTGCCACATGAGTCTATCCCTGAAGAGAAGAGATGCCCTTTTATTATTTAAAGTTTCCAAATGAGACATTTTGAGTGTCTGTGTGTGGTTTTGTGGGTCTGGGACGAGGGGAGGGGGTAGTTGAGGGAAGGATTACTTCTTGTCGNGGGGTGGGGGGGGTTAAACCGTCATTAAAAGCATAAAGGTAACAGTCTTTCAATAAGCATGTCTCTACAAACACGCGGTATGTGATAGTGTAGATGGGCGTAACTTACAGCGATTACAGAAGATTTTGGTTGAGCCAGGTATATAAATACATACAGTGAAATTTAATTTAAATGCCACTTCACTTTTGTGACTTTACAGGTACGTAGTATATTACTTTCCAATATCAATTTGGCGTAGTCAATGTCTGTAGTCAGTGGAAGAGATAAGCATACCAATATGTGAGGTTACAATATTAAAATAAAATATCAAAGTGAGTTGAATCAGAAAAAGTCAATACGAAATGAAAGGTTCTTATATTTGTATATATATATACAAAAAGTTTACTTTATCGTTGTGTGGACAGGGGCTCAGTGACGGTGAAAAGTTCGCTATATCAACAGTAGAGATTATAATATATCAGCTTTACACAATCTTGTGTAGACTTTGACCAAAATATTAAATAAATAATCGTTTACAGGCATATCGGCATCGTAAAAGATCCTTGGTCATATTACATATTGTAAGTCAACAACGAAGCTCGCCGTTGATATCCTGTGTGGGAACACAATACTCCTGGAGTTTTACGCAGAGTGACGTAAATTCAACTGTTTTATTCCTGATACTTAAGTTGTTTAACACTTGTTAAAGTTCTTCACGTTTAATGGGTTTTCTGAACTCGGGCCAGCGTAAAATAGGTGACGTATCGAATAAAAAGTGCTTTGTTGCATTCCGTACTATGATGTGACTGGAGAGCGATTTCTATCGCACGTTAAACATTTAAGCGGCTAACAACAGCGGTAATCCAGATGTGGTTAAATGGGCAGCCGTTCAATAAACCCAACCTGGGCACTGTACACACTAGGTCAGAACTTCGCTAATGGCACTTCAATTAGTAGCTAAGTGAAAACTGATGGACATCTACTTAATTGTGTTTGTGTAAATCAGCCAATACATCGTAATCAATATGATGTTAAACGGATTATATACCTGAGTTATATACGTGTGTGTAACTTAAGGCTGTGGTGCTTTAAACTGGACCGATTCAATGCCCTGTTGATCTGGGTTGTTTTGTTTTCATTTTGGGATATAATTATAAATCAAGCGAACTGTTCGACGAATGAGGGGTATTCGAGTAAACCGAGTTCGAGGAAGTGGGGTTTTACTGTATACATGCTTCTATTTTGTGCGAGAGAAATAAGAAAATTCTGGAATTGTTTACTTATGTGAAGAAATATTTCCAGTTCTTCAAATTTCCATGAGGTACGTATCTAATTGAAATATCAAGTGTCATCGCAACGCAACAACTTAATTATATAAGTTGAATGACGGTATGTCCGCTGTCATTATAAGGTCACTTTCAGTAAAGTGTCATCTCAATGTTCTAAGGTCATAACTTGGACACGTTAGCATGTCACCGACCAGGCACATTATTCTACAGGAAATCTGTATGGAAAACCATTTTATTTATCTTTTTTGTTGTTTGTTTTCAATTGCAATGATTTGTTAACCTCAACCTAAGAATCAAGACGTCCTGGTGTCGTCTTAATCTTATATAGCTTTGATTGACTGACAGAAATGTATTTTACGTCAGAGTTAATTAGCTCAATGACGAACTGCATTTCCAACAGAATTTCACTCCGGTTCGTTTTCTGGTGACGACTCCGAACTTTTACAAAGTGTTTCAATCAGTTCTACATCTTTTCTTTTATATCTGAGAAGATCTGGTTTCAGTGGACTCAACTGGCTAAAATTTAAAATGTCAATAGGAACGTTTCAATGGCACTATATAGTACCCTTTTATGTGGAAGACTTGTGACACTCTCATATAATAAATTGTATTTGAGAAAAACTGCTTTTATTTCACGCAGCATTGTGTTTCCCCGTAAAGGCCCACCTCAATTTTTGTTGAGAAAAAAAAAAAAAAAAATGCCGTCGGAACTGTAGGAGTTTTGTACCAGACACATTTGATGTAGTTCAAATCGGTTTATCTGTTTGCCCATTTGTAAATATTATAGTTAGGATTTTTTCCCTAAAATGGGAATGTCCAAATTTTCAAAGGTTTTATTCGAAAAAACATGTTTTATATTTCGGAAATAGCAGTCGCTTAAACATTGAGTAATTCCATGTTGAAAAGTGGTGAAATCGAGCAATTCTGTGGGCAGTCCGTATCGCCCACGGATGGACCAATAAACAAAGCGAAAAATGGCATCCATTCACGTTCAGATATAACTCCGATACACAATAGCCACTTTTTATATCTCGTGTAGACCTACAAAATGTACATTGCATCTGTGCCTATACTATCATCATGACTGACAAATGGTTGACACGAATGATTGACGCTCAGATATTCAAAAAAACATAGAAAAGTTCGATCAAATTTGTTTATAATAGCAAAAAAAAGTGTGCAGGCTGATTTACTGGAAATATATCCATGGTATTTTGTTGTTTTCAGTGAAAAAAATACAATGCATCATTTAGATAGCATGCGACTTTTACCATTCCATGTATTTAAAACTTGATGAAATAAAGTTAAAGAATCATGTCCGGTCCGTTTTTTAATTATCTGGCGGGAAATAGAACGACCTGTGACGTAATCGAAAATGGCAGATGGAAAGTTTTTCGAAGCGCTGCAGTTTGAGAAGACTGTTCATAGATAGACACTAGCATTTCCAACTTACCTAGATGGAAATATGTTTTCAGATATATCTATGTTATGCAGTTAAAGAAGTAAATATGTAAGCTTTCCAGTGTCTAGGAAACTTCAGGTAACAGAAATTTTGCTTTTGAGATTGTCGTGACAGGCTGTTGATCATTTCGTTCAATCTTAGAATGAATGAGTTTGTTTAGTTATAAGACCTTTGAAATAACACATTACCAATAATGTGATTGTTACCTACAAGATGGTTAACGTTGCATCCATGCCATTGAACGACTGTTTTGTTTTGTTAAAAAATTGTTAACTTTGTGTACAGTAGTTTTTGGGGTATGGGTTTTTTTTGGGGGGGGGGGGCCGGTTGGAGATGGAAGTTGGTAGAAAAATTGATATAATATTTATTTCCGAATTCTGCCAGGCCCCATCCCTTCAGTATCAAATGACCATCCCCTAGCGACAGTCCATATCAAAGAACATGATAATGCAGACATAGTTTCTCATAAATTTGCCGTTATTATTTCATCTTCATCAGTAGATATTATGTGAGGAGTCAACATCAGATAGTTGTTTTTACTTTCTCATGCTTGCCGTTGCAAGGAATAATTGTTCAAATGCATACATCATGTTCCCCGTATTAAATTCTTTAAAGTGTCTGTAAATCACAGATGATGTACAGACCAGGGACCACTAAGCAAGTATTCCATTCATTTTTAAAAGGCAGCAGTGAAAAGGGCTATGTATGGTTTGGGCCTTTTTTGGCCCCCAAATCCATCAAAATTAAAAATCTTCAATATTGAACTTTCAAATAACTGTTTCTTTAATTTTGAATACCTCCCTTTTACTATAATGTAAACATTTATTTAGGTTTTCAATTATGGCTGCCATGGTAACCAGTTAATATTTGCATTTAATTATAAATTAATTAAATTTGAAAATTCAGTAAATTTTGACAGGTTTTTGCCTACTTTTTCTCTTAGTTAGTTACCATAGAGCGCACTCTTGAACAAACTTAAATTTCTCCTAAAGATGTATTACAGGTGCCTACACATTATCCTTTGATTTTGAGTTTGTTCAAGCATGCGGTCTACAGTTTCCAGGAGAAAAACTATGCAAAATATGACAAAATTCACTGAATATTCATTTTTTTCTAATTTATGCAAATTTGAACTTGTTACCATGGCAACACTAATTAGAAATATAAATAAATATTTTCATGACAGTGTTTGGGAAGTATTTAAAATAAAAGAAACAGTCATTTCAACAATCATTTAAAGATTTTGAATTTTGATGCATTTGGGGGCCAAAGCATGCCCAAACCATACATAGTCCTTTTACGCATCATTCAGAGGTTTTTTACGAATTATTTATCTCAATATTACTAAAGTTTTCTTGGTTTCAAGATATGATGTCTATCAAAAAAAAATGTTGATCAATCAGAAAAAATAATTCTAGTGCCAATTTCTTCTTTACATAGTAACCAAATAATTTCAGAATTTTGTTATGGAATAGAAATTTGCAACATTTTTTGTTAATAATGCATGAAATATAAGGAGGCAGAAACCAAATTGGATCACTATATATGCAAAAATACTTGTTAATTTATCAATAAATGTATCAACATGTAGGTTATTACAATAATGTATCCTTATAATACATAGTTATACATCATTCTCAGCCTAGATATGATTATTTTTTAAGTTCAGATAGCATCAGAAGATGTATTTCAAATGCAAAATCTAGTATTATTTTTTCTTTGAAGATTGAAAAGTACGTAAGAATTGTGTATTGGAATTTTGATTACGATCTCAAAAATCAGGAAATATATGTTTGTGTCCTTGTTTTTAGAATTAATGTCCTTGCAACATCTGAGGTCAAATGGAGACTGGCAAGAACCCAAACAAATCAAGATAAACTGTAGGGTAGAGATATAGGGCTACCAATTTAGCAGAAACATAGAGGTTCCCCAACGAGTGGTGGTTGATTTAATATCATGTTTATCTATCTCGAGTTAGTTAATTTTCAAATTGAATAAAGACACAAGGTTTACCGAGTGACTTTTGCGATATGAAAATGATAACCTACCATCACGATAACGTTAATATTCATATCTGCAAAGCCATATGTTTCCCTTGAAAATACACTATGTCAGCTTCCGATGGGGGAAACCGTGAATCATGACGTCACTATTGAAGATGACGTCGCAAAGCATTGACATGGGTAACCAAAAATGTTTACCAACTCCTAATAGGTTTATTCAATGAATTGGGGGGTGAGGAAACCTATAGTGGTTTTGGGAGAAATATGTGTTGCCTGATACAGTGATAAATCTAGGATTTGTGTGAGTGAGTCCTTGGGACCCACCTGTTCTGGACCCATGGGTCCCAGCAACGGCTGCCATAGGCAGCAGGCGAGGAGCGAGGCGACGAAGTGGGGGAGGGGGCTGTGGCCCCCGCCCTCAAGGGGGGTATGGGGGGTCTCCCTCAGAAAAATTTAAGAATGTAGATGCAAAATCCTGCATTCTGAGCACATTTCAAGTAACAATTCCTACTTTTGACATTGTCAGAAAATGTTGTTTTTTTCAATTTAAAAAAACAAATTATTACTGTATACAGCTTCCACACCTCATCCCCACCTCAACCTAAAACTTCCATTGGGTCCTATTTCAAAATAATGCGTTACACAACCATACACTAATTATAAAATAATACAAACGCTTAAACAACAACTCTTATTCTTTATTTTCGTGACAAGGGGCATTTCACTTAAGGGCTTTCAGTTTGTATAGGCGCCTCTCCTTGCCCTCTTTCCATTGTTGGAGGAATTGCCGCCTCCCCTTCTTTATCCACCACATCTTCTCTCTCATGGTCTTCGACATGATGCTTGTTGTCCCTTCCCCAGTCGTAGGACATCTTTGGGAGGCATTGTTTACATTCGTCCACAGTCAACCCTGCTCACTGAACTAATGCGCGATTGGCTGGTTACTGGAAATCGGTATCCAATCAGCCCGTCACTTACATGTATATGAAAGACCCGTACGCTATAATTAGAACAGGGAATTTCCACCACGGGAGTTCCACACATGATCGATGATGAAAGCAAAAACGACACGGGACAGCACCTTTTGATTTTGGTCAGATTTATTTGTTAACCAGTTTGACATGAGGTTGTACAACATAAGTATCTCCTAATTTTTTATGCGTCCCTAGGACGCTCATGGTTAGAATATGTGCGTCCTTTTCAATTTGTATGCGTCTCAGACGCAGGACGCGCACGTAGATTGATCACTGCTGATATGAATTGTATTAAAATTTTCTGATAATGTTCTGAGGCCAGAGTATGATCTTCGATATTATTAGAACATCGGTCAACTTTCTTTTATTGTATTCTGGTTAAAACCAAGGATATACAGTCAATCTCCAATAGATCATTCTATGAATAGACCACTGTAATTTATCATTGATGTACAATTTCATAATTAATCTAATATTAGTTATCCACAGGAAAAAAATCTACTTGCCCCACTTGTATTTTCGTAGTTAATATTGAGAATTCTCACTGGCCCCGACAATAAAACCTATGTGCACTGGGCTTGTGAAATTGTTCACCGATGTTTACTATATAGAGTGTCTGTCATATTGAATTAGTGATGGATTTTCTCTTTCCTACCAACTTTAAGAAAGTCAGACACATATATTTCAGACAGAATGGAAAGTATCGTTTACATTATATATAAAAAAGATTTAGGATTTAGGACATTCCATTTTTCATATCATGGACTATCCTATCTAAAGTATTGACATCAATTTTTTTTCACTTTTCAGATTTTGATATTCTCAGCTGTTGGAAAGTCTTTCAGCCATGGAGCCCTTGACAGAGGAAAGTGTGGAACATTTCCTCATGAACCATGAGGACTTTTTGGCAAGGTTTTATGAAAAGCATGGTTCAAAAGAAATGATTGAAAGAATGACTGGGAGAAAGACATTAAAAGTGGAAAATATCAGTATTGTGAAATCTGAGACCTTTATGGAGGATGTCCCCACCCCTAAAAGAAGATCTGTGACTGGAACGGCTGCAGGTAAACCCATGGGCGGCTATCAGTCATCTCAGAGGAACTCCGTCACGACCAGCATGTTCAAACAGTATGTGGAAGGACAAATGAAGCAAATGAAGAAAGCTTCGTTGGTTCAAAACATCCTCAGTTTGCGTAAACTAAATGAGCAGGAGTTATTCATGGAGCTCATTAGGGATATAGCAACGGAACTTGATGTGAATGTGTTGTGTCATAAAATATTACAGAATGTTAGTATATTGACTAAAAGTGACCGTGGCAGTCTGTTCCTGGTGCGAGGGAATGACCACAGGAAGTTTCTTGTGTCCAAACTGTTTGATGTCACCAGAACGTCCACTCCAGAAGAGTCCATTCACACAGAAGACAATGAGATAAAAGTGCCATTTGGGAGGGGGATAGCAGGTCATGTTGCTGAAACGAAAGAAACCGTCAATATTGAGGAGGCCTATGATGTAAGATGCTTATTTAGTTATAAACTTAAAAAATAAGTCTTTTTTTATATATACTATAATTAATTGTTTGAAAGCAAAAAAAAATAAAAAAAAATAGGGTTTACTGGATGTGAAAGTGTAATTTATTTCACAACTTACACTACAGTCTGGTCCTCTTCTGAGCATGAAATATTGATCAACTCTGGACTACTGTTGAGGTGAAGATAAATATGAACCTGAGAAAGAGAAATCTACGGAGACAAAATCAAAGTCAATATAACTTTTCATATCCATACAACCACATATTCAGCAGAAAAAAAGTCCATCATTGTTACATAATAGATCTTAATGAAATTACGCAGCTTTTATCATTCAACAAGATGGAATGTAAGCAAATGGTTGAGAGAAAGGGAACGGTATAGTTTGAAGTTTTGAGCACTCACCAAGATATGTACATGTATTACAAATTTGATTGACATGTTTTACATAGAGGTAAGTAATCACATACAATCTTAAAGCGAAACAATGTGTGTAAAAGGAAAAACTAAATTTAATGTATTGCATTACAGGGAAGTAGCTTTCAGTCAGATATTTGTGGATTGATTTTAACTAAATTTCCCCTTAGGAAGTGTACTGGATGAATATTATTAGATTATTTACAATCCGCCAAAATAACTTTAAAATATCTTTAAAATATCTTTATCATTTCATGCACTGAATCTGAATTGCTATTTCATGTTTTGGTTGCAGGTACAAGGGTTTATGCTTTTTCATTATTAACATACATACATGTGTGAAAATCGTGTTATTTTGTGGACATGCCATATGTAAATATGTCAATATACGCATCTTCATGCAGGACCCAAGATTTAATCAAGACGTTGACAAGAAGACGGGTTACAGAACACACAGTATTCTCTGCATGCCTATACTAAGCTATGACGACGAGCTTGTAGGTGTGGCACAAATCATCAACAAAGTTGATGGGCCACATGAGTTTACCAAACAAGACGAAGAGGTAATTTAGCTGCTTCAAAAACAATTTGGTGTGTTAAATATGTGGATAGCAAGTCAAGAAAAAGCATTCCAATCTAATTTGTAGATTTTTAAACTGAATTCACACTTGTTCACCTGAGAATGTTGGTTGTATTTCGTCCAAATTCTTGTTTTAAAATGTTATCTTTGGACTATATATTTCTATTTTCATCCTTTTAAAAGGGTACATGTATGTATTGTATCTCAAAGAATTAGGATTTTAATTTGATTGTATACGTTAGCCACTCCTTGACTTATTTGCACTTGGTGTCCAGCCTTGAGAAAGAGGTCAACAAGTTTTTAGGCTAGACCCAAAAAATATATATATATGTTTCCTGTAACACATTGGAAAAAATTAGGGTAAGTAGGTAAGTAACAGGTTTTTAAATTTTTAAAGACAATTTCATGTGGTTAATAAAGGAGAGTGTTCTTGACTTTAACAGTGCTTCTTTGTAAATTGCCTTAAAAACTTTAGGATATAGGCACAAAAACTCAGGATAAGGTAGGGTTACCGGAAACACCACATATTGTTTATTTGGCTTTATCGGGTATCATTTTCTTTAGTAAAACGGTTTTTACATTACCAGATGTGACACACTCTGTCAGTTTTAGAACCAGAATTTTTTTTGGAAATGTTTACAAGTCTGATTTTTTGTGGAAAATTAGTTAATGTAAAGTTACAAATTATTTTGGAAAATTCAAAGGAATGGAGTCATTTCGCATCCAAAATTATATATTCACTTCAGGGGAAATAAACTGAGCACTGACCATCTACTTGCATGTAGGTATAAGCTTACCTGTAATATAAATACATATATATGAGGCCATGACTGTTGGATCATTTGTGTATGGTGAATAAAGTCATAATTGTATCAAGGATTAGAACTGTGCTTATATACAATAATATTGGTAAAGCTTGGTGGGTCTACAGAAGGGATTAGGGTGTTGGTGCATTTATAAGTACATTAGTTTAACGGTATGTGTATCATTTTTAGTTACTTTCATTGTTACTGTTAGCTGATTCTAGCATATTACAAGCCGAATCATCTAATATGTAATAGTCTAAAACATGAAATATCACTTATTTTTAACTTAACTGGGTATGTATTGAAAAGATTACTATATATATATAGTAACAATTTTAATTTAAATCTGGAATATCTTAAAATATATTATGCAGTTGAATATTATTTCTTGATTTTCAAAAATATCTCACCAAAAGGCAAAACCAGAGTAACTTCTTGTGTAATTATAGACTCCTGATTTGGGGTATTCTTGTCTGGTAAGATGTACCCAGGGATCTTTCAAGACCTAGGATTGAAATCTGTCTATTCAAATGGTGTGGATCAGAACCACATATTAATTGGTTTTCCCCTCATACAGTTTATGTAAAGATTGTTACAAATTCTATTCTAGCATATAGGACGTCAACACCTGGTGATTTTTTCTATAATGTACAAGGAAATTTGAAACCTTGAAAATAATTAAATGTGACGACTTCATACATATATTGCTTGCTTACGATCATTGTGCTTTAGTTGATGTCATGAATTTTCTCACCATGTCTAGCTTTGAGTATTTATTGACCTTACCCAGTTCCTATTGGGCCTCTCCGTGCTATACAATGCTGTAAGCCCCCAATACACTGAACAATTTCTTTTCATTTAAACAAAAGTTCAGACAAATATTGCCTGCTTTAGTTGTAAAACTACAATACCTTTCCCCCTTCAGCGTTTATTCATATTTTGACTGTTGTACCTAACTACAGTAATAGCCAATGTTTGTTCATGCCATTTGTTAACGGGTACTTGAACAGCCTATATACATTATGTTTGCGTATACTTTGACCAGCTCAGTGTAATTCTGACCTGGCAGAGTTAAGGTTGTGATGGGATCTAGACTTATTTGTGGGAATTAGATTGGAGATTTTACAATTATGGGGACTCATCAATAAACCATTATGTCATCATATTCAAGAGAAATGGAAGGTGAGTTTGATTATGAAGATAAAAGAATATAGATGAAATAGACTTGATGTTCTGTTGACTTTACTGATTATCCAGATATTTTGTATAAATACAAGATTAATTGCTGATCATAACCAAATGATGATTTAGAAGTATGTTTAAGTTTGTCGGTTAATCTAATTTGAAGTTTGACAGATTGCTGAAATTGCATATTTAGTTCATTTGTCATAGTTTTGTGCAAAGTACAAACTTAATTGTATGCTTTCTGGTAACCCTGCATCTAAGTAAATCTTTATAATGTTATTTAGGATGTATATACCTTACTATGTCATCAGGCAGAAGTATGTAAATGCTTTTCCAAAGTGCCACTTTACTGGAGGAATGCTACTGTGCAGACGATGTAGCACCCAAACCAGACCATTTTATACTCTACCTGGAGTCTTCTGGTCAGGAGAAATACACCTTGCTATTATGACTTCAGGATGGAACCCGTAGATTGCTAGTGTTTTCTGCTTTGTCAAATTTATCCAAGATCTGCCAAGGTTTATTCTGTCTTTGCGTATCGCAGAGTTATCTTCTCTTGTGAGCAGGTATCGATTGTTACGTCATTGGTTTGTGAGAGTAACGTCATCAATTTTTGAGAAAACGACGTAGTTTTCTCACACAACCCAACGACGTAACAATCAATACCTGCTCACAAGAGAAGATAACTCTGCAATACGCAAAGACGGAATAATTAAATATGTAACTTTTGGGATCTTATACAAGTCATAAAATTGTTATCCTATGATCATGATGATGCTACATGTATGTAAAAAGAAAACAAAATCTCTAAACATGTATGTGTTAATGTTGATGTTGCATTCTGAAAGTTTTCGTTTCTCCATTGCAGTACTTCCGGAGGTACTTGATTTTCTGTGGAATTGGCATTACAAATGCCCAACTGTTTGAAATGTCTGTACAGGAGTACAAACGAAACCAGGTAATGTTCTTGTCCTCAACAATGCCAACGGGGGTAATATTTATACCTATAGTACTGAGGCAGATGTATTAATTATACCCCCCGCAACAAAGTTAAGGGGGGTATACTGGAATCAGCTTGTCTGTCCGTCTGTCTGTCTAACCCGTTTTTGATGAAGTTATGGCCCTTTGTTGAAAAAATTCTGAAACTTTTTGTCCGGACAACTCCTTCTAAAGTCATGGACCAACTTCAACGAAACTTTCCAGATATGATAACTACGACCTGAAGTTGTGCATCCTGGTATTAGTTTTTCATTCTGACCCTTTTTACGGAGTTATTGCCCTTTGTTGAAAAATGCTTCCCCGCACAACTTATCCAAAACTTCTGGTTCAATTTCAATGAAAGTTTTCACATGTATATCATAACTACCACCTGATGCTGTGCATCCAGGTATTATCTTTTCAATCTCTCCCTGTTTTTGGAGTAATGGCAATTTGTTGAAAAATACTTTTCCACACAACTCCTCCAAGACAATGCGGCTAATTTCAGCAAAAGTTTTCAGATATGATAACTACCCCCTGATGTTCTGCATCCAGGTATTTTTTTCCAACCCTTTTTTATGGAGTTATGGCTCTTTGTTGAAAAATTCTTGTCCTGACAACTTCTCTTAATCTACTTGACCAATTTCAAAGAAAGTTTACAGATATGGTAACTGTCCCCTGACGTTGTGCATCTAAGTATTACTTTTTCATTCCGACCCTTTTAAAAGGAATTATGGCCCTTTATTGAATAAACCTTTGTCTGCCTCATAAACTACTAGGCCGATTTCAATGAAAGTTTACAGATATGGAAATTACCCCCTGATGTCGTGCATCAGGCTAGTATTTTGTTCATTTCGACCCTTTTTAAGGTGTTATGGCCCTTTGTTAAAACCTTTGTCCTGACATCTTTTCCTCAACTAATAGGACAATTTCAGCAAAACTGGTTCATCTGGGCTAACCAGATTTCGTTTGTAAGTATGTTTTGGCATGGGGAGGGAGTACAGGAAGTATGTCAGTGACCTGTATGCTTAAATAAGTGTACAGCTCAGTCAATAAACAAATCATTACTGGTGGAAAACTGGATTGCTTTGCAATGCTTTGCCTTAGTAGGCCTTTAGCATACAGTTCTGGTTTATATAGGAGCAGGGGTATTTAAGTTAGCCTTTGGCTTACAGTTCTAGTTTTTATTGGCTGTTCCATTAGTGACCGCAATAAAACTCAATTTGCTATCGTATTTAGCTCATGATGTACTGCTGCAAATCTCTAAACAATTTAGAGTTGTCCCCTAGTTATTAAATCAAAAGAGTGCTACTGGCTTTCACTTCTGATGGGCTGAGACATATATACATATATAGCTATGAGCCTACAACTTTTGGTTTCCTAATTAATACAATTTTGTTCAAACTTGGTGGTATATATCGTAGTCGGTGGATAGCTGATATGGTGACAATCTACCTTATCCAGATCCCATAATCCAAGGTGGCTGTTGTGACTTCTGATTTGCTGAGACCTAGGCTATAACTTTTGTTCTATGGCTACAATTTTGTTCATACTTGTTGATAATGGTACACTTAGCAAATAACCTGCTAGTACTATTACCCTTTACCACAATTCCATAATAGAAAATTATCCCTGTGGCTTTTGGTTGGTGATCAATAAGGGGAAATATAGTATACTGTCAGACACACAGCAGGAGACTCACCCTTATTTCCCTAGTCGGGTGCTATATTTTATGCATAAAATGTCATACTGCAGTTATTCTTTTATATATATTCATGTAAAAAAAATCTGTATTTCTATAGCCCTTTCATTTTAATCTTCTATATATCTTCTTATACAATAATTTCAAAAACATCTTGCCTTAGACTTCCAATGAAATCCAAAATGCCAATCAACATCCATTCTGCTACTTAGAGTATTCATTTCATTATAAATGGGTGAGTTTTTCCTATCACAGGATCTGAACCTGATGCTTTATGTTTTAAGTTGCTGCTCAATTTGGCAAGAGGCGTGTTTGAGGAGCAAACAAGCCTGGAGAAACTCCTTCAGAAGATTATCCTACAGTCCCAGGACCTGCTCAAGTGTGAGCGGTGTCTGGTCTATTTGCTGGATGATGTCCTGGATCAGGTAGGAATCAAATCAAACCAATCCCTTAATTGGTTACTGTTGGGTTCATTTTAAAAACAAAACACGCTTATAAATACAGCATGAGTGCAGCTATTGGATATTTGGGCATTGTATTTATGGTTTGGCATGCCTGTTGATAGATTGTATGCATGCTTTTTGTTGCCTGGAAAAGAAACTCTTGCAGCATACATGTTGTGTAGTTCAGTATCTGTACTCACTTTTCAAAATATGGTGCTCAGATTTTGAAGTTTGCTTCCGTAGACTTAACGTTGTAACAAGATTTAGGCAGCATATATTATGCTATTTCATTCATCTTTGTACTTAGTACTAGTACCATCTATTATAATGTATCATTTAAGGAAAATTGTTTTTTGATTCAAACACGTTTTTTTGTCTCAGATATATTTTGGAATATAGGCACACAATTTTTCCAACTTTTGTCAAACCCTATTATTGAATAGCCTGTAGGCTATTATTTTTTACTGTAGTTAGTGTTAGTGTAGGCATTCAACAGGCTCAATATCATATATCATAATATTTAAATGATTATACTGTACCCAAATGTTTCTGCAAACAAAAGATGAACTGTTCAAACAAACTATTTACATTTGGAATTATTCTAAAAAATATAATTGACAACCAGAATTATTCGAATAAAAGATAGATAAATACTAGCACCGCTGGCTAACACATAAGTTTTTTTCTATCAATGATATTATTATGGATACAATTCACAATATTATGTAAATACTTTTAGAAAGTGATTTTATAAGGTAAAGGGTACCAACAGGTTATAAGTGTTCAAAAATGCTATTTTGAAGCTGTTTTTTTCGGCTTGGAAAAAATACAAAAGATATAGCAAAGTGGGGAAGCTCTTCTCGCTTAGAGTTATCTTCTCTTTATAAGGCATTATAAGTTTCATAGCGCTATTTACAAACATCTCCTGTATAGCAGTTGTGATAAAAACTAAGATCAGAAGTGGATAGGTGCTGTGTTTGACCTCTGGAATTTCTGCTTTTGGTTATTTGGTTTTATTTCCAAATATTGAAACATTTTCAGCAACTGCAATTCCATATGATGCATCAAAACTCAAAATATGTGTTTTATATGGAATGCTTGACTAAATCTCATGTTCAATACAGTGATTTTTAGTGAAGGGATTTATATTTTCAGTTTATGGTACATCGGTACGCTTTACCTTAACTCTTTGTGTACTAGATACTCAATATCTAAGGAATTATTAAAACACATCGAAAACACGATTCAATATGTCATATACATGTCTGGCACTATAGGGAGTAAACAGCCTGATTTGTTGATACATGTTGTCAGTGGTACTGAGAGTGTTAACTTTACTTTCCTGGAAAAAAATTAAAGATATTTAATCATAATGTATAGAACCGTATACATATCATATTAGACTGTATAGTCATTTCCTATTTCAGTGTAGACATCCCAGAGTGATTAATGTACATCAGTATGGTGCACATAGACCTATATAACGTGTATTTAGTTCGATTTAATTTTTTTGTTTTCTTTTCTTTCCAAAATTACAATATTTAGAACGTTCTCACAGGCTTGTTTGCCAAGGTTATGGAGGAATACATTAATCACAAACAACTGCGATGGGCTTTCAATAAGGTAAACAGAGGTAACTCACATCCCTTAACCAATGTAGTGAACTGCAATTTTAGGTTCTAAATTTACGCAAAACTGTTTTTCCTGACTTTCCACCATCACTTTCACTAAACTAAAATTGTAGGCTAGTAAGATATGCATTGCCATATTATATTAATGCATTTTTTTCTTTTTATAAAATAATTCATTTGTGTGAGCAAGGGGTAAATTTTTCAAATAAAAATTACTCCTGTATGATCATGTGATGAAAATATCTATACATTCAATTAACCTCTCAAAAATATTGTTCTGTGCAAACATTTAAAGTGGCAAAACGAACACAGAACTTTTGTTTGGACTTGTACTCAAATTAACCAATGTGTGCCAATAAAAATGTTGGTGGGTTTTCCTGTATTCATATGCCACTTCACAATAACTTTCAAAATTTGGGTACAAAATAGGAAAACAAAGCAAAAAAACTTTATAACAATGGAATTGTTTGGAATTTATTTTCTGGTTTGTTACCTGAATAGTATATATACCCTAAAAATCTTGAAATTAAGCCTGACTTGAAAATATGACCGAAATGAAAATCATTGATTTACCTTGCAAAAAAACCACCCTGAAAATAAGCTGCCTAGAAATTTGGCTATCTTCTGTTTTTGAACTGAATCTCACTTTATAAAAAGCCTTTAAGTTCCATCAAGGAAAGAAATGCATTTTTCAGAAAATTTTGCAAAGAATTTATAGCTATAAGCAGCTCCTGGTAAACAAGTATACACAACACAAGTTTGTCTTTACCTAACCTTTTAATGTCCCTGTCTCCTGTCTGAATAAACAGTGATGGGTACTATAAACCAACAATTTGTACATATGTATTGATTTTGGGTCCCTAGTGCAACAGCTGAAGTCGTATGAAAACGGTGTCAGTTGATGATGAGGCCACTCAAGGGTCCGCTTAAACTGCTATCTCATGGAAATATCATAACTTTGCAGAGTAACATATACCAAACCACTCTGTCTTATTGTTTTGACATTTGGAATATTGAAAAAAAATAGGTAATGTAAAGAAGGGAATAAAGGTTACAAGTGTTTCAAAAGAGCAGCAGCAAATCAATTTTGGTTCTTCAATGTCGCCAATAAAAGGGTAGAGAAGTTGACCTGCTGACCCCAAGTTTTGAGGGGTTCCATATCGAATGCATACATATACGATTCTTTATAACATCCTAGAAACAGCTCTGATTGGCGGTTTTAGTTCATCCACACAGGGAAAACAATAGGGTTTTTGTGAGTTGTGAACTTACAGTCTCGGCAGTAAACAATGAACCAGTCTACGAAATGATTTCAGGGGAAAAAGAAGCATGACGGCATATCATGATAACAGTGCCATCCATAAGTATGGTATTGTTACATGTATATACATGTCTGGCGAGAATGAAACTGTTCCATGTCTGGAAAATGCACCGCTGAAAACCTTCCACCTTTAAACTTGCTGTCTAAAATACGTAAAATTAAAACCACCTTGAAATTACCAGGTAGCTGTCTTGAAAACATAGTGGAAACAAAGTTGCAGCTTAATTTCAAGCTTCTTGAGTGACTTTAAAATGGTTGCTAACAATCCTAAATTGAGTGATAACACTTAAATACTGTTGAGTGTTAATATAATACATTGAGTGATCTCTCTGATAAAGTTCTAGTGATTAAAACTGGTTGATATCATTCGACTCCATTTATTGAGCTGTGTTTTTGGGTATTTTAGAATTGGAAGAAGTTTCATTGTTTGGGGGGGGGGCTACCGAGGTAGTCACTTTATAATATGACATGATTTGTTGTCGTGATCAATTAAAACAAATTGTCTCAAATCTGAGCTTATTCAACGTATCATCAGGATAAATCTGGTGACAAGGTACTGGGTTGAGTGAAAAATGCTATATCATTTTAAAAAACAAAACAGTTCCTGTGCATGATATAAATATACATGTTGTATATGGCAGTTGTACTTATTAGTGATATAAAGTGTAGTAAAATTACTGAAATTCACAATTTCAATTTTATATTTCTACTGAATTCTTCTGCTATAAGCATCTGCACAGCATTTTGATGTTTGAAATACTATCAGTGCTCAGTTATAAATCTGCATGTTATCTAACCAACATCAGTTGTATCTGCTGCTAATTTAGATTTCTCTATCTTTTATATTGAGAGATTGCATGTCAGAAGCAGGTTTAATTATTAAGTCCCATCACGGCAAGGTTGTGGAGGGGATGTAGCTTTCCATTAAGACATACTTGCACTATTACACCAGTTGACATTTAATTCTGGCGAATCTCTTCATTTCTTAACTGGTATTGATGAAACTTCATACAATGCGAAAACATCAAACACGTTCTACAATCAAAGCCGAAGTCACTGTTACTATTTATAGAAAATCTTTCCAATCACGACAAGGTCTCGGTTAAATATATATGGGCGAAGGTAACTTACTACTAGTAATTATTATAGACTTCATCTTGTGTTCTGTGTACAAAGATGTGATATTAAAGATACTTCTCTTTTCCCTGTAAATTTTGAGGAAATAATGTCTCTAAAGAACCAATAATATTCTCAAAGGAAATTTTCCTGAATTATTGAATTATTGTTGTGTAATTATATAGGATATCTCAAGTATAGAAATTGTGTTTAAGCTGTAATAAGCCCAGGGAGACGACATATAATGTCTAACTTTCAGATTTTTTTTTTTTATTGTTTATATGACTGATTTAAATCTTAGTCATGGGCGGATTGGTCGAGTGGTTAACACTCCAGCCTCCCAAGCAGGTGGCCGGGGTTCGATCCCTGAAGTCGCCGTACGCATGGAATATTCATAGAAAGTGTTTTTCTCCTGCCCACACAACTCCAACAACCCAGGTGGAGTATAAAATGTTCTTGGGCGGGTGTTGCGGTATCTGTGCTGTAGCATTCAAGTGAGGGGGCACTATAAATGATACCGTTGAAAGCACGGTCCCACTACAAACAGAACACAATACATCTCCAGCACACACACACAGGCATACACACATAGGGAGATATTAGCCAGGTGGCATAGGACTAGTAGTTTAGCGCCTGATAAGGAAGCTCCTGTGAATTCCTCAATATTGTATTGATTAATGTATATGCTAATTGTTATGACTGTATAAAAATTAATAATGAACTGTAAAGTGCTTTAGAGTGGCTTATCTTAGCTAGATAGGGCGCTATATCAAATGTTGTATATTTATTTAGTTTTTGGGGGACTAAATTTTTACAGGACAAGGAAATTGGGTTTTTTTGTTATTGAAATGTTATAGATAAGGTTCGTCTTTTCACCAGATATAGGTTTATTGTAGGATGAATATAGTTTAAAATAAATAGATAAAAAAAAATCAATTTATTTATATAAATTACATTTGCATAGCATTGCCACTTTCATAGCCCAATAGTAGCATTGGATAACATTAAACTTACCCTAAAATGTAGGTGATTGTCCAAAGCACGGTCAATAAAATGATAATTTCTTAAACTGTTTACAGACGGCAATCATTGGGAACTCATTACAGGAAAATTCAATATAGAAGTGATGCTTCATAAAGTTTTCTTATGTGATTATAAAAATCTGAATTGTTTAATAAACTTGATAATCGTAGGAATTCTCTGAAATGCATGCCTTGTTATTCATGATAAAGGAAGACCATAATTATATATATTTCACATTAACAAAAATCTGTAATTTTGTTTCCTATGTCACCGGAGACAAATTAACACCTCTTGACTCTCTACTCCCGTCAGTCAATTTGCTGGAACCATTTCTAAATTGATCTGACTTGAAATGCTTTTAATTTCCAAAGTCACTGTTAAGGTTCTTTATTTCCCCTTAATTAGTGTTTGAGATTAACAACAGCACTACTAACTCCAGAACTTCCCATAATTAGCTTGCTGACCTATTTTGTGAAAGGTTGATCTAATATGAGTGGTTAATCTTTCCTTTTCCCTAGCTTCTAATACTAACCAGTGCTTTTTGAAAAACGATATTAACAAAAAGTTTTGTTTTTTTGAATGACTTGTTTATAGTGATACACTAACAATCTACTAATAATTAACTGGAAAGCCCTGAAATATTAAAATTATGTATTTTGTTCTGGTTCTATGAAAAAGTTGTTGAGAATTTGAACTAATGTTTCCAATTTACTATATTAAAATTTGACATATTTTTATCCATAATTCAGACAACATATTACTAATTCAAGTCTATATCTACTTGGCTTTTGATTATGAGCATGGCTTTATTTCAGCTAGGTACTAGATCATGTATAAACCTAAGTTTTCTGATTTGGTATCTTTAAGTTATTGCTTGCTAGTAAAATATTGCATTAATGATTTGCATAATAATATTGATTTCATTTGGTATCGAAAATCTAGTAGCAAACACATTGTTTCTTTGTTATGATCAAAGAGTTGTAATGATTTAGATACAATTTGTAAAATAAATATCCATTAATTATCGCTACAACCATCTATAATAATGATAAAAACTCGAGTGTTTTGTTGTAAAGCATGTCAGTCATCTTAATGTTTGTGATTTGAGTATTTTCTGCTTCCTCAACACAATGGTATCATGGACCATTATTACAAACGTTTTTATCTACACAACTTGAACCGAGTCGCTTTATAATGTTGGATCTGACATCCTTGTCGATGAACTGAGCCGCTTTATAATGTTGGACCTGACATCCTTGTCGATAAAGGAGATGCAGCAGGGCATGTTGTGTTCTGTTGTTCTTGTTGTCATCAATGTTGTACATTTTTCTCATAGGATGCAGATAAGCCACACGAAGATTATAAAAAGCCGACCAGTACGAAGGTAATTCTATAAATCAAACGTATCTGTAGCCCATATGGCATGTAGTTTTCATATGTATGCCGTTTCTTCTGTCTTTTACTAACAATTGGAAAGGTTCGGTATACAGCAGAACTTGTGGTAATTCAGAGACTACATTCTCAACATACTGGTAACATATATAAGGTAGGTGGTGGCTGATGGCTTAGTGGAATAGTAAAAGCATGTGACTTAATTAATTTAAAGGTTCGATGTGCTAGCAGTTTTACAGTATAAGACTATTTAACATTAGCTGATTCTTTGGGGAAAATAGTTAGAAAGTAGGAAAATTCAGAGAAATATGTCATCATTCACTGATTAGCTTTTAGGCAACCTGTGTTAACGTTTCAATAATGAAATCTTTAGAGAGAGCAGATGTTGGAATGCTGGAATAGTTTGCTCTGTAAATAACATTGATAATGCACCAATGTAATATGGTTCATATCAACCAACATTTTCATGCCTCAGTCTTGACAGCATTTTTTTTCCATTTTAAATAAGAAATTTTATTAAACACTTAATTGGAATTGTGCGTTTGGCCAAAATTTCAAAATTCAAAAGATCATTATTTTAGTTGTCTAGATTGAAATTAGCTGATGCATGCATGTATTTTTTTGTTGACTGGAACGTGACGTGTTGGAATGAGATCCTCTACTTTTATCTACTTATATAATTAGAGTTAAATGAAAATCAATTATTTAAATCTGCTGATCAATTATATGTGTATAATTAAATCTAAAACACAGAAAAATATAGCCACACCCTTCCGGTGAGCATGTGAAGTATTGTAGGTGGGACTGATATATTTCTATAAAACTATCGATTTGGAGGTTCGTGGTGAATTAGGTACTGTAGTTTGAGTAAACACTTAAATGTAATGCACGGAGAAAAGAAGGTTGTCATTACTGCAACACAATGCATGACATTTAAATTTGTTTCAAAAGCATGTGAATTAGATGTGATATGCTGGAGGAAAAGCATGTGAATTGGATGTGATATGCGGGAGGAATAGATATTTGTTTTCTTCCTGCTTCAGTTGGAAGTATTTCAAGGGCTAATATTCTAACCCAGTAATTTTTTAACTAGTTATCCAACCCTTTATAGATTTGTAGTCATTTCTAGTTCATTTCATTAAAAATTGTATCTTATATTACACCAACTGCTGATTCATGATCATCAGCAACAATCTGATGTTTCATTTGTGTAATGAAAACTTTGGTAAAAACTGTCTGGTTGCTTGAGGTGTTGTTTAACAAGACTAGATTGATTGCATTGGCCAAAGAATGTAGGTACAGAAAGTGTGCTGTTGTAATCGTACGGTGAGTGAACATTTCATACAGAGAATTACTGTATCTATAATCTAAATGTATATTTTGCACTGTACATATCTTGCATGCAAATATGAAGGAAATCTGCATGAAGAAGTTTAATTTTTTGTGTCAAGAACTTGTTACTTCTTTTTTAAAGTTCAAATTCATGCATAACAAACAATAGTACATTTAAACAGCAAATTAAGCCAGTTACTTCCTTTAAAAAAATTTAAATTCATGCATAACAAACAATAGTACATTTAAACAGCAAGTCTGTGGTGCTAATATAATAGCATTGTGTCTATTAGTATAGGAATTTGTTGTTGCAATTTGCATTCATGATCAACTATACTTGGGTTGTTGCATGTTTGATTGGAAAGCTATATATTACTATTTTCTTTTAGTTTAAGAATTTATTGAAATATATAGTCTCATTAATGTTGAAATCCCAGTTTGTATTTATCAAAAATATTGAATCAAAAATTCCATGGCACAGTGCATTACTAGTATAACACAGATTAAATAAAATTCACCCGAAAAATTGTCTTTTTTTAAGAATTGATATTTTTCATCCTGGTTTCGAGAGCCCTCTTTGTAAACATGATTTTCTTGTCAATGTGTTATCATTTAACTTGCATAAAGCGAGGTCAAAATTGTGAACTGTTCAAACATATGTTGCATTTAAAAATTCACAGGTTGTGTTTAGATCACTAAGATAGAAAAATATAACTGCTACAGTATACAAGTCAATAGCAATAATGCTGATTAGAGTTGGATATTCGGTTCAGAAAAGTGTGACTAATGAAAGGTTTCTGTTTGCAGGAAGTCGTTTTCTGCAAGGCATTTGATTTGTGTGCCAAAGATGGTGGAACAATCCATGTACCAAGGTGACTTCTAAGTTCTTTAAGAAACTCTTTACCTCTATGGTTCATTTAGAACGTCCTATACAGATAATCATTTTGTCTGTCCCTACTTGAAAGCAGGGTTCTAATAAAACGCTACCTTAGGCTGCCTAGAATATGTTGCCTGAATGTCTTACAAGGGCAGCTTCTTAAGACTTCTTAAAATATGATTTGAAACATTTAATTTAATGAAAATATTGATTAATAGTATCTTAATAGAAACCCCGAGGGTTGGAGATTAATAGAATCTTTCACCCCCTTGGGGGTGAGATAGGAGAATCTCAACCCGAGGGGAAGATTTTTAAGTTGCCAAACACGAGGCTTTGCTGAGTGTTTGGCAACTTAAGAATCGTTTCCCGAGGGTGGAGATTCCCCTATCTCCCCCACAAGGGGGTGAATGATTCTGTTTCTCTTACCCTGTTCTCCCATTGTGTATCATATTGATATACACAATGTAACGATAACGTTACATTGTAAATTCAGGGTTGACGTGACGTTGGCGGATTGTTGACGTGACGTCATTGTATTGTTGAAGTGACGTCATGCCATTGTATGAATAGGGGAATCCCCCCGTCTCAACCCTAGGGTGAGACAAGGAAATCTCACACCGGTAAAAGTGCGGATACACCTGTTCAGGGTAAGAGAATACTCTGTCACACCCTCAAGGTAGCAGATGAGTGTAAACAAAAACACATGAATATTGTCATTCTCTTTTGATTACGTCACAATTACCAGTGACGCATTTTAATGACGTCACAATTGAACACGTGCTAATCGGCACAAGGTTATCTCCCTGTAGGGGGTGACAAGCTGTTCTTTCTCGGCTAAAAGGGGAGACACACCCGTGAAGGGTGGGAGACACATCCGTGAAGGGTGGGAGACACACTCGTGAAGGGGGGGGGGGGGGACAAACCCGTGAAGGGGGGGAGACACACCCGTGAAGGGTGGGAGACACCCCCGTGAGGGGGGGGAGACACACCCGTGAAGGGTGGGAGACACACCCGTGAAGGGGGGAGACACACCCATGAAGGGGGGGAGACACACCCGTGAAGGGTGGGAGACACACCTGTGAGGGGTGGGAGAAATATTTTTCTTTTAAATTTTCATCTGAGGATGCATTGAAGTGTAGAATTAAGCATGTATGCTTCAAAATGTTCTCAGCACTTTCTGTTGGCTTCAAGGATAACGTCACAGCTATTAACCATCTTTCGAAAATATTTGTCATCAATATTAGAATTTAAATACTCAGCCTGTATCCAATAATAGAAATCTTATGACCTTGGCACAGCTTATAATCTGTGGAGATAAAATTTCAAAGTTTATCCAAGTACAGTGAGATTATCCCTGAGTCACACTTTATTGCTCTCCATGTTTTAACTTATATAACTTCAATATATTCTCATTGTTTTTATGAACTAGGCTATGAAACTAAATGCAATAGGTAATATTGTGTTATGCATGTAATGAAGGCAAGTGGGATACACTGTCAACATACTTTTGTGCTAATTTGGAGGTGGTAAAATATTTCAATTGCTAAACATAAAATCCCTGTTTCCTGCGCATGTCACAAAGTATTTGATTGCTGTAGGGTAACTCATGATGTTTGTGACTTGGAAATTGCTGCTAATGTGCAGAAATTTACACTTCATCTCTTTTGTTTTCTTATTTCTTATAGTGTTGCCAGTTTAGCAAAATCAAAAAATGCTGAGATTGCTCGCCATGTGGTGGTGCAGGGAATGCCTCTCAACATTGTTGATCTGGAGGAGGATACAACGTTTAAAGGCCCGGTAAAATTTGGTTTGTTATGACAGGCTTCAAAGTGATATGTTTGATTTGTAGTAAAGCCTCACAGTATTTGATGTCTGCGGGAATGTCAGAACCAATGTGAAATATAAGGATTTACATGTAATTTATAAAATCCCTGTTGTGAGTTTTCTATACTTTACTTTTGAAAACAAAACAAGTCTATTTTTGTACCCTTATGGTAAATTCAAACTTCTGCTAATCAATGCAAAAATCAATATGAAGGTGAAAAGTTTGAAGACTTTATCACAAATAGGCAGACTTTGCAAGTATGCTTTCTGTTTGAATTAAACGTGAAAGCCACAATACATCTGGTAGTTGTTGTGTGGTTCCTACTCACAAAATCATCTCAATTAAAAACTACTCCTACTTGCGTCATTGACGGTATTGCAGAACCATGTCAGAATTTAGGCCAAACAAAAAAATATTTTGTGTTTCCGGTAACCCTACCTACCCTAATTTCTTGTGCCTACCCTACACTTTTTATTAAGGCAATTTTTAAAGAAGCACTGTTAAAGTCAAGATCACTCTTCGATATAAACCATATACAATTATTTGTTAATTTTTTTTTTTTTACCTACCTACATACCCTAAATTTTTCCAACATGTTGCAGGAAACACATATTTTTTTGTCTGGCCTTAATTAACCATGCAATTTTAAATCCAATGGTATTGAGTGCAAAACAGTGTTAAAACAGTGTAGATATTTAAATGTCAATAGCTTCTGTTAATCCATTACACACGATTCCATTTCATTTGACTGTAGCATGTTGACGAGGATGGGTTCCAGAGTAAGAGCATGCTGTGTATGCCTATCTACAACAGTGACAAGAAAATCATTGGGGTGACACAGCTGATCAATAAAATCAATGGCCAGGCCTTCATTGAAAGTGATGCCAACATCATCGAGGTAGGAGACCGACCAAATTATAGCTACAAAACACGGTTGTGTATCTTACAAGACCAATTTAAATATATATGAAAATGAAATCTGAATTGATGGTATACACTTATAAGTTTAAATCGATATGACAAAACTAGGTAATACAGTTGAATCTGTATTAAGTGGCAGCCTAAAGGAAAATTCAAAACCAGCCTTTGATAAGAATTGACTATTAACAAATTCTTTTTAACAGAATTACCAGACACATGTGACCTACCAAATGACCCCTTGTTCATATAACTGTTACCATAAACTGACCATCAACCCAAGCGCACATTCACACATGTATTTAAAGAAAGTTTGAAACAAAAAGATTCAGTGGATCAATTAAACTATGATATGACAGTAAACAAATGTCATTTCACTCATAACAATAAATCACCGGAGACTTGCTGAAGTGCTTGAATTACACAGCCATCTTTTTCATCAGCATTCAGGATTTAAGTTGAATTATAATGTAAAACATTGTCATCGAAATAAAAGTGACTTTCCTCCACTTGCTGGTTGCATCAGATCTACATTCTCATATACAGTTAAATAACAGTTTCAGAAGGGAGGAAAATGGTTGCATAAAAGTCACCTAATACAGATGGTCTCATGATTAGATTTATTTATAGTTTTTACAATCTTTTTAAAACATGTTGCTGTTGTCGACATTCCTTCGCAAAAATTCTGTAAGAAATGTCTTCTTTTTTATGTTTAGGCATTCTCTATCTTCACTGGCCTGGGGATCCACAATTGTCAGATGTATGAGAATGCTTGTAAGCTGATGGCAAAACAGAGTGTGGCGCTGGAAATCCTGTCCTATCATGCCACGGCTCAGGCTTCGGATATAGACGAGTTGTTGGTAAGTAGAAGCTAGTGCCCAATGCTATCCCAATCCCATTTTGTGATTTAGGAGAAAGTTTTTAAGCTTTGGACTGTTATTGAAAGTATTATAAGTATGAACAAAATAAACCCCACAGATATTTAGCTCACTTGGCACAAAGTATGAACGGTCAGGCACATGACGGGGCCCTCGCTGACCTCACCTATCATTGGTCTAGTTTCATTTTGATATAACTGTAGTTGAGTCACGACACTCAATCCATTGACCAGGTAGCTCAGTGGGTTAGAGCGATATTACAACAATCGGAAGATTTTCACACTCAGAACACTTTGATGATTGTATTTTGTTCATTTCATCTTTATTATTTTTTCATAAAAGTCGTGCAAGGTACGGTTTTCTTTTCAGAAATGACTTATCAAAGCTATAATCTTGTCAGAAATGACTTATCAAAGCTATAGTCTTTCTTGACAGGAGTGACTTATCAAAGCTATAGTCTTTCTTGTCAGAAATGTCACTTATCAAAGCTATAGTCTTTCTTGTCAGAAATGTCACTTATCAAAGCTATAGTCTTTCTTGTCAGAAATGTCACTTATCAAAGCTATAGTCTTTCTTGTCAGAAATGTCACTTATCAAAGCTATAGTCTTTCTTGTCAGAAATGTCACTTATCAAAGCTATAGTCTTTCTTGTCAGAAATGTCACTTATCAAAGCTATAGTCTTTCTTGTCAGCAATGACTTATCAAAGCTATAGTCTTTCTTGTCAGAAATGACTTATTAAAGCTATAGTCTTTCTTGACAGAAATGACTTATCAAAGCTATATAGTCTTTCTTGTCAGAAATGACTTATCAAAGCTATAGTCTTTCTTGTCAGAAAAAAACACTTTCCAATGGATAGTTACAGAGTACATAGATTTCAGCAGCGTAACAGGGGTCCTCAATTTATTGTATTCATATAAAGAACAAGCCCATTATGCAGTTTGGCTGTGAATTGTTATTGAAAAGCCTTCTGATAAAATTCCACTGCATGGTGTCTAATACATGATTGAAAATACAATACAAATTGAATTATACCAAACTAGGTAGAAATCAATACAAGATTTGATTTGAAAGTGGTTGTTTTCTTATTTTAACAAGCATTTTCTATATTTTGTATTTTTTGTTTTCTCATTATCAGACCTGTGAAATCCCATCTGCAGCCAAGATCGAGTTGTACTCCTTTGGCTTCAATGATATACCCATGCCTGATCTTGATACAGTTAAGGCTGTGGTGTGTATGTTCAAGGAAGCCGACCTTTTCACCAAGTTTCGGATACCTTATGATGTAAGTAAATGTTCTTGTAAACGTGGACCTAACTTGGTTAAGCTATATATAGATTACTACCTGCATCATCATGGGTACAGCTAAGATCTGTGATAGTTATAACGTTGCGATCATCAGGTCTTTTTGAGTTGTTTATTCATATAGGCAATCGATACATCACTGATCGATGCACATGTAGTCAAGAAGAATACAAGGTATAAAATGATTGCCAATACAACTATCAAAAGAAACTAACCTTTTCTGGAAATATTTCATTCATTACCAGGTGCTGTGTCGATGGGCGTTCAGTGTTAAGAAAAACTACAGGCCAGTGACGTACCACAATTGGAGACATGCATTCAATGTTGCTCAGACCATGTTCACCATGATATTCGTGAGTTGAAAATTCAACACAATTATCTATGTCGGATTTTCATCATAGGAGGAGAAGTAGTTACATGTAGTTCTACTTTTGTTGCAATCATGTTTGAAGTTTTAAATGAGAAGTGATTTTGATTGGCTGTTACTCAGACAATAGTATTGAACTGGACGAATTACAATCTTCATAAACGAGCTATAGAGTAATTGTAATAAAGATATAATTCTAATTGGATTGTAATTGACCTGAATTAGTAAATATGAATGAAAAAATCACCTGGATGACTCGAGATCTAATAACTCTCAGTGTCATCTTCATTGTCTTCATTAATGAGTATCAATGGCTGCCATGTGGGTAACAAGATGTCATTGAAATATCATGAAATGGCAGATACACTTGGTGTCTAGTGGTACTTACATATATATAACAGCTGCACATGAAACTTACATAGACTTGTTATTTTTATTCCTACAGACTGGAGGATTAAGGCATATGTTTTCAGACATAGAAATATTGACGTTACTGGTCGGCTGTCTGTGTCATGATTTGGACCACAGAGGAACTAACAACGCTTTCCAAGTCAAGTACATGTCCATCCATTGCATATCTAAGTTTCTTGATTAGTTTTAAACATATTTTGATAATAAACTGAGAGTTTCATTTTGATACTCCCATCTATGATGGGACATGTATTATGGTATGACATAATATTGTCTTGCTGGCTGGGTGTCAACAAATATTTCATCAGGGTCATAACTTCCTTGCTAATCTACCTATACATAACCAAACTTATTTTACTTGTGTATCTTGGGGATAGGTTGTGAGCCCTATACTGAAATTTAGTCATGTGCCTCATTATAATTGTACCCAGTTATAGCCTTTTGTTCATTTTTTGACACCAAAGTTTGTCAACAGTATCACTTTTGGGAAGGGTATCCCATGTTACAATTATGGTTTTTTAAGTTCACCTGGCCCAAAGTTGTCCGTCGTCTGTCCAGCATCAACGCTTTTCTTTAAACAACTTCTCATATCTGGCCAATGTAGCATGTTGGGATTTAGGGCTACAAAGTATGACTTTGACCCACTTTCAATATCACAGGGGTCAGATGTTTAAAAAGCTTCAAAGCAATTTCTTCTATATAACCCAAAGGTCTAGGATGATGATATCTGGCCAGAAGCATGCTGGGATGAATTGTTCAAATGAATTACCTTTAATAACCGACTTTCAAAGTCCCAGGGGTCAAATAAAACTCCAAACAACTTATTCACAATAACCAAAAGGCCCAGGGTGATTATATTGGCCTGTAGCTTAATTTAGCCTATTTAATTATATTCATCCTTGGTCCACTTTTGAGGTTACTGGTATGAAACTAAATACCATTGAGGATCGGCCAAGCCATTGGGCCGCTTGTTCTTGTTACAGTTCGGTAGTTTGATCAATTTTATTACAAAAATGCATTAGCAGAAAGGTTATTCGTATGGCCTTTAGGTTGATGTATTATGCAATTTGAATTCAGGACTTTAAATCGATTTATTTTATTTTGCTTTCTCAGGGTTGTCTCCCCTTTGGCTATGCTGTATAGTACCTCGGTGATGGAACATCACCACTTTGACCACTGCATTATGATACTCAACAGTGAGGTAGGTTAAAATAATTAACAAAGAATCACATAGTCTCAAACCAATGATGAGAAAATTGCATTTGAATTACCATACTGAAGCTGTTTTATCAACACCTATGTTCATTATTTGCTTGATTAAAATTGATCTTTCTTTTCAGAGTTTAATATTCACTGTAGTGTATATCTGCATATTTGAGTTGATATTTGAATTGAGACTCAGAGTCTGTAAATACATGTAGGTGTCCTTTTAATTAGCATCATATAGATTTAATAACTGGATTTTGAAGTTAGAATTTTCTCCACCGTTATAGAATAATCTGACAATGTTTTTTCTTCTTTTTTTTAGGGCAACAACATCTTTCAGTCCTTGTCATCAGCGGAATACAGAACTGTAATCAAGATGTTGGAGCATGCGATCCTCTCCACAGATCTCGCTTTGTACTTCAAGTAGGTGTTAGCAGAGTTTTAAGACTTGAAAGATCTAGTGTTTCTGAATGTTAAGCATTTGCAGATAATTTTATTAAAAATTAAAGTTGTATCATAATGTTTTGTGAATAAAGAGGATTTAAATCCTCCAGTGGTGACTAATATCAATAGAATTTATCATAAGTTAGGATCTGGGAGCTGGAAATGTTGCCAGAGGATGGAGAATTAAAGGTCAGAAGGAAGGTTTTGCTCACATTCTGACCCCAAATTCTACATGACGATTTTCATAATTATCCCCCTTTACTACATACTGGTAATGAGTGAATCTTTGTCTCCAATCTATGACTCCGAAATTCTGTAAAATAACAACAATGACATTGGGAATGAGACAATAAATATAGTAGATTTTCAAGATAAAGTACAAATTAACCATGAACATTTTGTGTAGAAAATGAGGTGACAAAATATTGTGATGTCATGCTGTGCTAGGTAACTATCAAAAACAGTCATTCATAATCTAGAGGTAATGAAATATATAGCAGGTTTATGATGAATACCTGGAGATATGTATCTGGCCATGGATGAATGTTAACATGGAATTCAATAGGTAAGTGAATATCCTAGATCTGAATAGTTGCTGAAAGAGGAACTTGTTTCCTTTGATAGCTGTAATGTGTTGTAAATAACTGTTATTTGTATATATTTACAGGAAGAGGGGAGACTTCAAGGCTTTGATAGACAAGGGAGACACGAAATTTGAAACAGATCATAATAAGGAACTGTTGAGGTAAAGTAATCACATTATAATCTGCACAAGTATAGGGCAAACTTTAAAAATAAAATAAATAATTTCAAGTGAATTCCATAAAATTGATTAATGATAGAATGAAAAGATGAATCCAGATTTTAGAACATTAAACAAAATTATTGTAGACATTGCTTTATCTTAAATCAGTACCAATAGTATTAGAAGGATTTAGAATAATGTAAGTTAAAAATGATTTCTTTTCTATGTGTTCTATTTAATGGCATATCAATGGAAGTCATGCTTTTTTTTATATATTTATATGCTTATTTTTTTACGATTGTGGTTAAAATACAGAGCCATGATGATGACCGCATGTGACGTGGCAGCTATCACAAAACCGTGGGAAATCCAGAAGGAAGTGGCACAGCTTGTGGCAAATGAATTCTTTGAACAGGGGGACATTGAGAAAGACAGACTGGGTGAAAAACCAATTGTATGTTTAAATTTCATATCAATCTTTATCATCGTGTGCTGTACATACTCAGATTAGTGCATTGATGTTTCAGTACATCAACCTCAGTTTTCACACCTAGATATATATGGGAGATCAATGAATACACTGTAAAAGCTCTAGGCCTTAGGCTTTATGTATGAGAAACATATGCAAGACCACACACTTGTGTTTTTCTAACAATCAAAAAGCACGAGTTTATTGCGCGGACGAATATCCGCACACGAGTGAATATATACGTCCGCGCAATAAATGAGTGCTTTCTGATTCGTCAGTAAAACACAAGTGTGTGGTCTTGCTTTTATCACATACCTTCCGTATTTGGTAGAGATCGATACAAAGATTTTATAAACTTTTATATTTTTTGCAAAAACCTGGAACTTTTCAGTTCGCCATGACAAGGGGATGATTCCCATAAAAAGTAGTTCCGACTAGTAGGTAAATACAACATTCCGTATTGCACATGTGCAATACAGAACGTTGTATTTCATGGTCTGAAATTTGCTTGTATTTCTATAACAAGATTCAACAGGTATGTGATAAACTGGATTATGAAATAAAATGCTGTTTTAAATTATCAAAGTTATACACGTCGGGATTTAGTGCTAGAACTTACAAAAACCTTAACGTATACAGGCATTTTATATTAGCAGCTATCATTATGTTAGAGCTCTTTAAAATAAGCTCAGGAAGCACGAACATATCGTGACCACTGGAAATAAGTATACTTACTACAGAATGATATACATACCTGTATGATGTTTCAAATTCCAGTATAATTTAGATATTTAAAAGCACACCCTTTAATTAAGGTTGTCTTTTCATGGTCTCTTATCCGTGTTGATGATTTATGCATTGCGCAGATGGAACTGATTTTTCATTGTCTTTTGTTTTGTTCACAATTTGTAGGTATACTCAGTTTAAATCTTGTTATATTTGCCAGGCTATAATGGACAGAGAGAGTTTAAATCTTGTTATATTTGCCAGGCTATGATGGACAGAGAGAGTTTAAATCTTGTTATATTTGCCAGGCTTTGATGGACAGAGATAGTTTAAATCTTGTGATATTTGGCAGACTATGATGGACAGAGAGAGTTTAAATCTTGTTATATTTGCCTGGCTATGATGGATAGAGAGAGTTTAAATCTTGTTATATTTGCCAGGCTATAATGGACAGAGAGAGTTTAAATCTTGTTATATTTGCCAGGCTATAATGGACAGAGAGAGTTTAAATCTTGTTATATTTGCCAGGCTTTGATGGACAGAGATAGTTTAAATCTTGTGATATTTGGCAGACTATGATGGACAGAGAGAGTTTAAATCTTGTTATATTTGCCAGCCTATGATGGACAGAGAGAGTTTAAATCTTGTTAAATTTGCCTGGCTATGATGGACAGAGATAGTTTAAATCTTGTTATATTTGCCAGACTATGATGGACAGAGAGAGTTTAAATCTTGTATATTTGCCTGGCTATGATGGATAGAGAGAGTTTATATCTTGTTATATTTGCCAGGCTATGATGGACAGAGAGAGTTTAATTCTGGTTATATTTGCCAGGCTATGATGGACAGAGAGAGTTTAAATCTTGTTATATTTGCCTGGCTATGATGGATAGAGAGAGTTTAAATCTTGTTATATTTGCCAGGCTATGATGGACAGAGAGAGTTTAATTCTGGTTATATTTGCCAGGCTATGATGGACAGAGAGAGTTTAAATCTTGTTATATTTGCCAGACTATGATGGACAGAGATAGTTTAAATCTTGTTATATTTGCCTGGCTATAATGGATAGAGAGAGTTTAAATCTTGTTATATTTGCCAGGCTATGATGGACAGAGAGAAGAAGGATGAGTTGCCGAAAATGCAAGTTGGCTTCATTGATGCCATCTGTATTCCTGTTTACAAAGTATGTACAATTGTTTATAACTTTATTGATATTTTTATACTTCAGAACATGATAATTGTGTTATACTTTGCACTCTAGATTTCAGTTTAACTTTTTCACCATTTCACAGATAAACCAAATGATCCAAAAAAATATGTTAAGCACTATTTTTTTAACTCACCTGTTCATCAACTAATTAACCAAACTTGTATTAACATGATATAAAACTCAACGTTGTTAAACTAAACCTTTTTAGCAGGACCAATTAAGGAGCTAACAGTCAGTACCTAAATTTCTATAAGGGATCAGAGACTGGAAAATCATATTGTGTGTATTTGAAGTTGTTTGAATCAGGGATAACAGACAGAATGACTTTAAGGGCCATATTAATGTCTAGATGTTAAAAATATATGTGTAATTGGCATTTTTTATTAGAACAATATCTTTCAAAAACCCAGTTTTAATATTGTGGTAATAACGTTTGTTCTGTATAAGATGTACAAAGCATAATAAATCTAATGTACCAAAATTTCTTGCAAGCTACACCATGTAACCAGACATTGCATGAAACTGTAGAAAGAAAAATTTGAAAAGCTTAAGAATTTTTGTTATCATGAATGATTTATTAATTCAAAAATTTGAAGTATTAAACTGACATTACATGCTGTAGGAAAATGATTTTACCTATAGATATCTTCCAAAATATCACTGGAGTTTGAAAAATAAAAGAGAGAAGTGTTTTTTTCATGATGATCACATTTTGTAGGTTTAAATCAATTTTCAGCTTTCCATTACATATACACTTTCAAATGAAATTAAATTCTAGCTTAATTGGTGGTATACATGTTTTACATCAACTGTAGTTTGTTAAATGATAAGGCCATATGCAGAAAAATTAAATGAGTCGCAACTACTTACAGTATGTGAGATAGTATGTAGATATAATAAAGCCTTTTAACTAATCATGTGTTTGGTATATGGTTAAGATGTTTTCAGAGTTGTGGGGTGGTTTACGGCCCATGTACAAAGGATGTGTATACAATCGGAATCAGTGGCAGGATTTGGCTGACAAGCAGAATGCACTAGAATCACCTTCTAAAGTCACCTCCACAGGTCTCCTTGTCAATATATCTTTATATTATTTTCTCTCCGCCTCTTCATCTTGTCCTAGCTTGATTACCACTGCAGAATCCTGCATGTTGGCTGTTCATTGGATGGTGCTTTCTTAACCTTAGTTTATCCTGAATATTGCCTGAAATGTCTTACCAGCTTACTTTTGGAATTCCTGAAGAGGTTTAATTTCCATACACATGTATTTATGTTGTGGTGTAAATGTGGGAACTAATTGAATTCTTGCATGCAAATTGAATAGAACTTGCATATGGACCTGAGAGTGCTCCCTACTCTGATATTGTAATAAATATTTACCCTGTATACAAGACTTAAAATATCCCTGCATGTACATGTATAGATAAAGTTAGAGAAATTCTATCCAAGGGGTTTAATGCTAAATTCTCATGGAACAAAATATTCACCTCGAAGCAAACAATAATGCCCAAAACAGTTGAGAATATCAGTGAAAATTATAGAAACATGTACATTCCATTACTATTCTGCAACACCATATATCATCTGATTGTAAAATGTTACGCGATGTCATTCTTTGTCTTTTATGTTGACTTGACAGTACAGTTTGCCTATTTAATTATAGTTATGAGTCAATCAAATGTAGAATTTGAGGATATGGAAATTACACCTATATCCCTCCTGTATGAAACTTCGAGGTGGTTTTAGTCTGAAGATTAGAAACTAGGGAAATTCTGCCTGTTAATCAGAATTTACAGGCGGGGTGGATCGAGGCAGAGTTTGAAATTGAACAAAGCTCCATCTGAATTATGTCTGTGAATTGATACAGAACATTGTTATTTTCTTCCTTCAGTTCAGAGGTGTAAGTTTCTACTCCAGTTGTTGCCAAACTACAGATTACCAAATGTGGTCTTTTAGGATACATGTTTTCTACCTTTTTATGAGTGCTCGGTTAAATACATGGGACCTTGTATATGTGTATCTTTTATGTAGAGGTGAGAGAAATGCTTCTTGCGTGAGACATCTCTATCTTACATGCATGATAAATTGGATAAATATCATCTGAAGAATGTTTCACAGAGTCATCAGTACACAGCTACATAATAGTGAATTCCATGCTAAAGTCCTCATTGTTGTTAATCAGTGTATGTACCCTAACAACAAACACCATGCCTGTGTGTTTCCCTATAGTAAACCCTGGAATCAGTATCCGGCACCCACACCCAATAGACCAGTTTAACATTTTGCTTTCAGTTTTCCACAGTATGCCCAAGTACCGGTATATAACATGACAATTCCTGGACTTTTAACCTACCTAACAAGTATTTCATTTCTTGAGCATTCTTTGCTTGTTGGCCATGTCATATTTAGATTATAACCTCTGGTTTTGGTAGTCTTAACAACGGTCCATTGACTAAAGGAAACAAGAGTATTTCAAAAAATTTTCATATTAACCCATAAATCCTTCCACCAATGTTCCTTGTTAATTCCTTAATCAGAAAATATTTGAAATATTTGCACAAGTTTAATATTTTACCGTATATGCCGTAATGGGCACCCCTCCTTCAATAAGTGTTCTTCCCTATATCTGTTTCCAGTGACAGGAGCATAAGAACATATGGTTGCATTATTTGGCTTTTGAACTTTTCAGCTTTTTTTTTTAGCAAACTTGGTGAAAGGGTGGCATTTTAACTCTACAAACTACTAGTAGTATTATTACGGAAATGTTGGTGTTGGCAATGCTGCTTCAATATATTCTCCACCACGTGTCAATATTTCTGCATACATGTATATATTTATAATTTGTGACGATTAAAATAAGAAAAATAAAAGTACTGAAAATTTCCACTTTTATGATACAGACGATTTCTTCTGATTAACCAAGAGATCCAGGCTGATAATATTTGGCCAGTAGCATGCTGGGATAAAGGGCTACCAAGTTTGTTCAAATGAATGACCTTCATCCATTTTCAAGGTTACAGGGATCAAATATGTTAAAATCTTTTAACGACTTAAGAGGCCTAGGTTGATGATATTTGGCACGTTACATGCTGGGATGATTAAGGGCTACCAAGTTTTGAAGGGCTACCAAGTTTTGAGGCTACCAAGTTTGTCCAAATGAATGACCTTGACTTATATTCAAGTTTAAACCTTTAAACAGTTTCTTTTGAATAACCAGGAGGCCTAGGTAGCAGAGTACAGTAGAAATGGCTTGATCCTAAAAATAAAGGGCATGTCTCATATAAACATGGAAAGCGGATTTATCCTGCACAACACACCTACATATATATATATATTATAAACTACATTTTGAATACAAATATTTTAGAAGAATGATTTCTTTTTCAAAAAGTGATTTTCCCAGATTTGGGACTTGTGAAAACCATGGTTACCACATCAAAAACTGCCAAAAAATGCTAAAATACATGATTTTTAACCAAAAATTTGACCCATGCAAATAGTATTTTTTGTCTAAACCTGTTTGAAATTGAATATCACCTACTCTGTAACAGAAATACTCACGTTTTAGCATAGGTCGTTCAACTGGATTTTTCACAATATTTACACATGTGCTGAGTACAAAAATAGACTACCGTACATGAAAAGCTAGCTTTTGTTGTGTAGACACAGATTTGTAAATGGCCAAAAATGTAGTCTCAAACCAAATTTTTTTTTTTTAAATGTGAAGCCCACATAGTCCTTCCTCTTCATCATGTATATGCCATGTAATATTACATTGGTTATTCATTATACAAAAATATCACCCATGGCCACCATACGCTACTCTACACTGCTACCCTAGGACGATGGTATTTGGGCAGTAATTACATGCTGGGATAAAGGACTACCAAGTTTATTCAAATGAATGACCTTTACCTATATTCAAGGTCACAGGGGATATATGTTTACAACCTTTTAACAACTTCTTCTGAATAACCAAGATGCCTAGGATCGTTGAAATTTTGCCAATGAACATGGTGGGATGAATGGCTACCATGTTTGTTCAATTTAATGACCTTGAATTTAATTCAAAGTCACAGGGGTCGAATATGTTGAAAACTGTGAAAGACTGCTTCTTCATAACCAAAAGGACCATGGTGATGATATTTGGCCAGTAACAAGCTGGGATAAAGGGTTACCAAGATCAAATGAATAACCTTCACCTATTTGCAAGGTCACAGGGGTCAAAAATGTTGAAATCTATAGACCAATTCTGAATAATCTAAAGGTCCAGGGTAATGATATTTGGCCAGAATCATGCTGGTATGAAAGACTTAAAAGAAAGGCTGTTCAACTTAATGTCCTTGTTTGACTTTCAAGGTCACATGTGTCTCACGTTTAAATCTTTTAATAGATTCTTTTGAATCAAAAAATGATATTTTGCCTGTAGTATTTTAGTCCACTTTTACGATTACAAGTGTAAGATTAATACCAGGTGAGCAATACAGGCCCATTGGGCCTCTTGTATTTTTACCTAGTATTAAAAACATTTTAAAAGTATACAATGTTCTGAAAAAACGAGTGGGAAATTTTGATCGGTGATTGTGGTGTCTGCTCTTTGTTAACACAATATATTATTTCCAAGTTCAAACTGCAGAGCTATAACATTTGATTCCCAAGGCATGTCCAGGCATGTGGTACAGATCCTATGTCAGCCTCTATAAATATGTCTATAAATATAGTTTCTTCATTTTCACTGCTTGCTGACTATAATTTACTTGCAATCGGAAAAAGATTTGTGATTGGTGATGGTATAATTGTGAAATTCATTTCTTCATTGATATAATTTTTTAATTAATATAGGAGTATGCCTTTTATTTTACCAAAAACAGTGAGCATGTTTTTTTCCCCAGCATCATGCATATGATTGATAAATTTTATAGAACGAAGTCATTTAATCAGAAAAAAATATTGATTACTGTCTCAAACTTATTATTCTAATGTTGTACTGAGTAAGCTTGCATGTTGTTTGGAACATGTATGTATACAATGTAGTGTACATGTCTCATTTTAAATGATACAGCTGATGGGGTCATGTTATATTTTTTTTTAAATCAAGATATGTAAAAGATCTTGGGTACATGGTTCTCATATCTAGCCATCTCTTAATAGGTGTATGCGTTACATTTCAAAGTAATTGTTCTTTTCTCCTTATTATTTTGTAAAATATATCAAGATAAGAAGGCATTATCAACATCAAAGTTGTCTTTTCTTGAAAATATCATTAGCAAGTTTCATAAAAAAAGATTAACAAATTCTGTTTCGGCTAAACAATCAAAATGCAAAATAAAGCAACTTGGCCAATTATAATGTAGAAAAACAGAAGCTAAGTAACATAATCAAATGAAAACAGACACTAGTATAGTTTAACCCTTTCACCCCTATGTAACTTTAGTAGACTCTGCCATGCATTGATCCAGATGAGTCTATTTTGGTCTACAGTGGTTAAAGGCCTATGGAAAATTTATATAAATTTGAAATTAAGATACATGTACTAATAAAAGTATGGTATCATTTAAGGTTTGAAACGCATGTGTTTTTAACATTTATGATGGTATACAGCACAGCTATGCACATCTTGGAAAATAGGGTTGAATTGAAATGTGTTGCATACCATCTTCAGTGTCAAAAAGATGCATTGCAATCCTTATATTTACTTTTCAAGACGATATTATTCCATCGATCTCATTCAGTTCAAAATATATTTTAAACCAAACTGTTTCACCGAACACTTTTTCCGTCAGTTGGTGAACATCAAATAAAACCATTCAGGAATGTCAGTCATAATATAAATGTGACATCACATCATGATTGGTCCGTAATTACTCAGACAGTTTGATTAAAAAGGCCAAAAACTGTTTCCGATTGGAAAATAATCACACGTAAAAGTTCTTGCTGTTTAATTGGGTTATAACAACGTTTTTTATATGGTATATGTCTATCAAAGGACTTTTCCTGGCAGAGTGCAATGGTGCAATCGACTTTCGGACAGATATTTCATTCTATTGTAGCACTCTGCAACTCTAAGAAGAATTGCCTTTTGTAAAAATTAGGAAAACATTAAGGTATAATCAAGGATTTGTTCTTGAAAACAAGTCCTTCTGGTTTAATAAGTATTGTGATGGCAATAAAGTGATAATATGTAATTAAGCTTAAGGTAAGACCTACAGAGGTTTTGTGACATTGTCATTGAATGTTTTCATCCCATTTAGATATTGTTTGTGACTGTGTTATACTCCTTCCAGATGTTCGCCGAGATGAATGGAAAACTGGATCCTCTGTACAAAGGTGTAATGAATAATAGGGACAAATGGCAGAAAATGGCTGATGAATATGAACGTAAGATGGCAAGCAGTGGAAAGCAGGCAAATCATGGTTAGAGATCAGTTTCTGTATTTGAATTCACATATGGCTGCTATATTTTATAGGCTAGATAAAAATGGAAATCTACCTAGGCTGATTTTGCTTTTTGTTTTTACGTATAATCTCGCTTTCTAATATATTACGCTTTTAACAGTTCTGAATCTTTAAAAGATACTGGTGTGCTGTTTTATTTAAGAAAATTTGCCAGGAAGCTCAGGTGGATTTCCATACATGTGAATTGATAAGAAATGGATTTCTCTCAGATTATACCTTTGTACTGGAAGCTCCGATGAAATTTCCAACAGCAAAACTGGAATTTGATTGGAAGTGCCAGTATTACTAACCTGATTCTAGTTTGCATGTTAAATTATTACTAACATCTTGTTGTATTGTTTACTGTTGTTTGTAATGTTTTCAGTTTCGATGTTAATCCTTGTTGTCAGAGTGTTGTATATGTTGTCCATAGTGTGCAGCACAGTGCACCTTCAAAGAGGTGTAAAAACTGTTTTGCAAAATAATTAATATTTGGCTGTCTGCATGAACTTAATCGTTTTTAAACTGGTGCTTCCTTCACATTTCTGATATGGCTTATTATATTATGATAAAATTATCAAAGCTATGTTATGAATGTTAAAAAAGGAAATTAAATAGAGAATAATACATGCCTTTTTCCATATCACACCCTTGGTCGAGGGTTGATACTGGGTGTGATATGGAAAAAGGCGTGTTTTATTCTGTTTATTACATACTTACTAATAAAAACTACTAACTTATGATTTATTTTCATTTTTGAAATATTGAAAAATGTTTTTTTTTTTCAAATGGGGTGTGATATGGCTTTTGCGGGCTGATATGGGTTTTGGGGTGTGATACGTCGGGGGCTGATACGGGTTTTGGGGTGTGATACGGCGAGGGCTGATATGGGTTAGAGCAATTGTGTCGTATCGCATATACAAAAAACCTGTATTTATTCGTAAGTATGAAATAAATGTTATTAATATCCAGTGTAGTAGATAATGGCAATGATATTTGATGAATAATCAACAACATGTTACATGTCTGTGTATTATGATTGAATGAATGAAAAGGTGAGAAAATGTTAGAAAAATATAAGTAATGAAGGCCACTTTGGCCTGAGTTAATATCCAACACTTTTAAATCTCAGGTTTTATATTCCTTCATAATATAATAAAAAATATTTCTAATAATAATTTAAGTTATCACAATGAAGACTTAATTTAAACCTGTGTTAGTGATAAATTACAAGATTTTAGCATTTGAGTCATTTCCCTTAGTCTGGTAGACTTTCGACTATAGAGTTATCTACTTAAGTGCCTATAAGACAATGTGACCTAAATCATTCATAAATTAGCTCCAAAAACTGTACAACTAGAGGGGACTTGGGTTTGCACAGTAGCATTAGTCGATGTGTGTGTCACTTTGTCTGGGGTATATATCTTATACACTCTTTCACCTACAAATGCTAAATTTTATTTTGTATCACTTGGGATGATCGATTGAAATGGGTCTTGTGCCTGTTAACAGCCTTTTGTTCATGTGTCACTTTGTCTGGGGCATACATCTTGTATAGTATATATGTTACCTACAATGGCCGAATTGTATTTGAATACCTCTTGGGAGTATCATGTACAGAAGTGGATCTCATGCCCAAGTATATACAGAGTTATAGCCCTTTTTTCATTTTTTTATTCTGAAATTCACGACAAGGTGGGAGGAGGGATTGCTTGCAATACTTTGCTTTGTTTAAACTATGCTGTTCTATTGCCTGTACAACCATTTGCCACATGATGCCTCCTTTTGATTTCACCATCAAGGCATTCACAGCTGATGTCATAGTTTCTGGATGCTGCAGTCAATGGTCCTGTCCTGCCAGTTAAACATGGATGTATGTGGAATCATTAGATATGCACATGCACGCATGTTAATTCCCTCAATAAAGCTAATATGTCAAAAACAATCCACACCCGGCTAAAATGGAGGCTTTAGAAGAGAGTTGCACATGTTTTTTGTTTGTTAGGAAATGATGCATGCACACGCATACATTGTTATCCAATGATACATGGAAACTAAACAATTGAAAGTGTCATTTAACAATTTTTACATTGCAGACATAGAATAATATTGAAAGTAGTGTAACATACGATATTGCAAAGTAGGAATTTCATTGGTGTGATCACGAAGGCATTTCAAAATTATCGGCAGAAAAGATTCTGCCAAAATCAAACTTCAGGAACAGCAGGAAGCTAGTGATCAATTAAAATAATGATTTAAATTCTATCTTTTGGTACTGGTAATGGAAGTGATACAAAGCTGAATTTGTATACAATCACCATAAAGCCTTCAGTACAATTGCAAGATTGACCCCCTCCCACCTACCTCCCCCATATTTATTTATTATGAATTTTTCATATTATTCCAAACAAGGAATTGGCCAGGAGTGCATCACGTGTCCACCGATAAAAACCGATAATGACTTGGAGCGCGTGATTTTTGTTCAAGGACTGGGTGTTTCTAAAAATAGAATTATGACGTGTCTCCAAACAATGCACTGTCCCGCTGCCGAAGTTGTTTTGCTGTGGGTTTTTTTGTCGTGTTTTTTTTTGTCAGATTGCTTACATCACTGTTTTGAAAATAATGAAATAATAGTAGCATTTGGCTGAAGTCAATGCCTGGATTTATTCACCAGAGCAAGGATATATTGACCGAGGATTGCTATAATTGAATATTGCAGACTCTTCCAAATTTGTTTTAGTTGTTGATGAAACTTGCAAGAAAATAACCATATCCTTTATCAGGAGAAGACAATTGATAATCAAAGTCTATACTGCATATCTTGTCTGTCAAACTAGTCGTTTTAAGGAAAAATGTCTAAAACATTTGTCTTCTTCTCTTCGAAAGAGCTTTGACAGACTTGGTGTGATACTTTGTTTCACCATCAACTTGTTGTAATGGATGTGTCAACAGTTATCAGTTACACATGTACTAAAACTGTGTAGGTTAGATTAAGAGGATGTGGTGTATTACACACAATTTATGTTTTGAAGTTTAGTTTGTACTTAGTATAAGTTGCTAAATGTTTTTACTTTCTTTTCCTACTAACATAAAACAGTGATATTTTTGTAATCACCTGGTTAGAGGGACTGTATGGTTAAAAACTTTCATAGAACTATGAGATGATTGTAATGGCAAGATAAATCGATAACAACCCTATTTGGCGCCATTCTTAGGTGGTAAGGATTCAGAATTGTACAAATGAAGGAGTTGACTGCTAAATTGACTATGTGACTGTGATTCTTAAACTTATGAGATAGTTACCAACAATATTTGGTTGGGGAAGGAGGCTGAGGGGGGCATGGCTAAAAATGTTAATTAGGATAGACCTTAATTGGGGTCTGCCCCTGGCAGTAGGAACTTGGACGCTAAGCCAAGCATGGAAACAATGAAAAGAAATATACAATTGCTAAGCATGGAGATCTTGATACATATTTTCTACTAGGATTGGCCCTTGGGTCTGGCCCCATCCCTTGGATTTTAATATCAATGTTTCTTTGAATGAGATTATTTTGGTAGGATTTCTTTAACATACAGGTGAGCAATACAGACCCTCTAGGCCTTTTTGTTATATGTACACTAATAACCAATGTCTCAATAGCATACAGACCCTCTAGGCCTTTTTGTTATATGTACACTAATAACCAACATATCAATAACATACAGACCCTCTAGGCCTTTTTGTTTAATTTACACTAACAACCAATATCTCAATATCCTACTGACCCTTCATTTACCTTGTATTATATATAATTACGTGAAACATTAACATATTAACACATGTTTGTTGGTATTGCTGACTTGTTTATTCTGTTTTGAAAGAAGTTTTTATTACATGTTTTGGCCCAAAATGATGTGGTTGATGGGCTATAAAACAAAACAGATAGTTATATCTTATATTTGCTATTTAGCCAGTGTATCTTAACAAATTACAAAATGTCTAGAGTTTTTTGAAAAAAATAGCTTTCTTTATGCAGAAATCTTTATTCTATACAGAAAATCATGGGGAAAAGAATGTAATTATGGAAAAATTTTGATATGATGATGAAATCATTATGATAACAAATATCATAATAACTATAGTTAATATAGTAATTCCCTGTCAATGATGAACATGTGAATAATGTAAATGAACGTGGTACCCGGGTGTTGTAGATGAACAAGGACATACTTTTAATTCTCAATGCTCTTTCCCAATGTTAGATACAGATGAACAACCTGCACCAGCCAACAACTCAAGTCAGGAACAAAAAACACAAAATGGAGGAGTACGCAAGAACAGTACAAACAATACCCAGCAAAAGAAGGTTAGTTTCTTCATAAAATACCTCAAAACATGAGGAAAAGAAAGTATGTATGTGCATATGGTAAACTTCTTTCACATCAGAAATGTTTTCATTGTTCTGTTAAAATTAAATTATACAAATTTGCACAAAACACAAAACCTAAAGTATCTTTTGTTGCAAAACAAAAAACAAAGGAAGGTGGACTTCCACTGGTAGCCAATTATGATGTCTCCTAACTAGAGCAGGACTGATCTTTAAACAAATGTTACAAATATTAAATTTGGTTTAGTCTTTTCTGTCATTTTTTGTACAATTAAATATTACTTTAGCCATTAAGATTGATGTCATCTTTTGTAACTGTTTGAATGAAAAAAAATATGTGCTATGTATCATGAACTTATTTTGTATTCCTCGATTCCAGTATGGGTCAAATGTGATATCAAACAAGACTGACTCGAAAAGCTCTAAAAAGACCAAGATCTGTTCCCTGATGTGACAAAGTGTTACTCCTTTGTCTTGTGCTTTGAGATTTTACGGCTAGGGTCAAAGCTTGTTCATAGGTCGTGTGAGTCCTCAACAGTGGATTTACGGGAGATATGATGTGTGGACAATCCTTGACCCGCCTCTTACAATCAACTTTGACCATCTGGCAGCTGGATTATGTAAGACTGACCGACATTTGGCCTAGAGGACATGGTGTGCTGACTGGTGCAGGAGAACATTTTATCCTGGTGGTCATCATCGTCATCACCCTTTTCTGCTGATGTATATTTATTTACACCATTGTAGTTGTTTTTGTTACTTTCACCGTGATGAATGTTAATTGTAAATAGATGTTTATAATACATTAGTATACCTTATAAATTATTCTTAAATCACTTTTGTGCAATGAATCTAAAAATAAATCGGAAAAGGTTTTAAGACATATGTAATGGCAATTTATATTAGTTAAATACTGTTACAGAAAAAGACAAATATTTAAATAGGTGTGTTTAATTGGAATTTAATTGATATATAGTCAACTGCATGTATTGTGAAGCTCTTTTAGGCATCACAAGATCGTATGCAGATTTTCTTTACAATGTATTTTTACAGCTATAAAAGCTTAACACTGTTGGTGATAAAACATGTAACTTGATATTAACTTCATAGAAATCATCCGGTTTGTTGTTCATACCACCAATATCCTTTTTGTCTTGAAAGTTTGCGTCTCGTTGAATAGAGGATCGTACACCTTGGGTTTTATCAACACATCAAAATATTAATGCTATTTACCACATGCATTTTCAATTTCTTATTAGATGTGGATGTGTTATTCTTTAATAATTGCAAATGGAACGCATATTTTATTTATCTCAAATTTGAGCTCTGCTCGAAGAGATATCATGCAATATTGCTGCTATGAGGACAACGCCAAAGTGGTCCGACATATCAAAATATGACAGATGTTACTATGTAACACATACAGAATATTTACATGTACGTACCTTCGTAAGTCGCCGTGTGGTCAAGACAAAGGTAGGGTTTCAGCCCAGGTACGACACAAAGTGGCTTCTGATAGGTATAGAACTGACACTGCTCAAACATGGCAATTTAGCTATCAATCGAACCTGATATGAAGTTCTCCCTAATCCCTAGCAAGTCAGCGTCTGTTGAAAATGGCAATTGTTGTTTGTTGAGATATTTCTAATGACTGTGATTTTCCCAAACTCTACATAGTCAAGGATATCAAGGACGACACCTGATAATGATGGTCCCATACGCCTGCGAATCATTGAACTTTCATTCATTTTGCAACTTTTTCATCAAATTTTGTTGAAGGTACATGGAGTTGACTTCAGAACTATCAAATATCCTCTCCTCAATACCTTCAACAATACTAATATTGATTAGAATACCAATTACAATGTGGAAATTATTGATTTACCTGTCCCTCCCCTCATTTCTTTCTCTTACCAGACCATATCACCCTTTATCTGTCTCATTCAGATGACCACTGATGACTGCTAGTTGAATTTGCCTGAAATATCTAATAGTGGTTGTCTTTTGTAATAGTGGTGTCTTAAGTTCGCTCCACCTTGGTTCCCCTTACCAATGATTACTGTATACTGGAAACTTTTGCACTTCACGGGTAAAATCCATATTCACCCAGAGTTATTTTCTACCGTAACATGTCATTACAATGTATGGCATGTATTGAACTGAAGTACCCTACTAAGATAATTTTGTCCTCATTCAGAGAACGAAAAGGCAAAAGTTGAACTGCGATAAACATTTCCTGGCATACAGTATTCATCTTAAGGAAACAAGTGTGTTTAATATTGAATCCTACGATACCATAACTCAGTACAGGTATTAGGATCTCAATATGTTGAGCATCATAGTAAATAAAGGTTTGGTTTTGATAAAATTGTTATGCACTTAGGTTGGAGTCTGGACAATGATTTTTCAATACCGTAATATTTGTTGAAAAAACTTCTTATCTTTTAGCAAGGATTATTCTCGTATCTGTAGATTTTTAACTCTGAACTTGTGCCAAACACTTACTCTCTGTGATCAGTCCAGTGAATATCAGTATGATGTAGTTTTAACTCTTTCACTTCATGCTATTAATCACTGTTATTTATTTTTAATGTCAATATAGATTTTGAAAAAGTTTTCTTAACCAATTTCAAGTGAATCATTTTATTGAATATTTTAACAAACACGTGCATGTAACATTTGTTATTTTGTCTTTGCGTATTGCAGAGTTATCTTCTCTTGGGAGCAGGTATTGATTGTTACGTCATTGGTTTGTGCGAGAACATACCTTGTTTTCTCAAAAATTGATGATGTTACTCTTGCAAACAAGTAACGTAACAATCAATACCTGCTCCCAAGAGAAGATAACTGCAATACGCAAAGACGGAATAAGCTCATCTGGTACAAAATATCTGGGTGAGCTTATGCTGTGGTGCTTCATCTGATGTCTCAACATTTTTGTAAAACAATATCTCTCAAACTATTGAGCAGATTTCAACCAAATCTTGGTGGCAGGATGGGAATTAAAAGTAAAATAAGAAAGAAGCTGACAATGCTTGGAGCTGAAGGGTAGGGTGAAAAGGCTGACTTGTATTTTAAATACATCACCTCCTAAGCAACTGTGCAAATTTCAACCTAAAATAAAAGCTTCACTTTTAAAATAGCCAGGTGAGCAATTTAGGTCTGCAATGGCCTCTTGTTAAAGATACAGCTTATGTTGTTATTTTATTTTGATAAAAGTGAAATTGGTTCTCCCTAATACAACTATTGTAATGGTTGTATACATTTACAAGTACCAGTTGTATATACAACTCTCTGTAACTTGTGATCTACGATAAGATGTACAACTGCTATATTATATAACTGTTGTAACGTGAGATACTCCTACTCTGATGTAGAACTCCTATCCTTCAAATACAATACTTTTATTGTTGTGACATTATGTGATAGACAATGCTGTCTCAGACTGTTTCTTGTTAAAGTTATAAGTTCTTAAGCCTGGAATGGAATAAAAGCGATTATTTATTATTTATTTGTTATTTGTGCTTTTTACTAAAAACCTAAGGAATATTAACAGTGGTATGTCTTATTAACCAATCCACAGGTGTATCTACCAACAATACAGTTTTCAAAATTATGTGGGTCTTACATCCCATGTTGAACTTGACTGGGCCCAATTGATGGACCCAGCTTATCAGCTAAGGCTTGTTTCATAAAATGTTGGTGAAAATCCTCTTTTTTGAAAAGTCTGTTGAAGGTTTTGCACTCTTAGACCTCGTATAGTCCAGCAATACAGCCCCTTCTTGAGTAGAAGTTATGTGATCCTAATTATGTAAGCATCATTTCATGAAATGTTGGTGAAAATCTGCCTGTTAGTTTCTGAGAGAAGTCTTTTCAAGGTTTTATGAGCCTTATGGCCCAGCCCCTCGGTTCCCTTAGGGGTCGACTCGTCCGGAGTATGCATTCTGATCCTCACCTCAGGCTGATGATAAATACCAATTTTTTATCAGAATCTAAAGATGGTTTCCGAGGAAGAAGATGAAATGTGTTTTTTTTATGCATGACGGATGACATCCGAAGCACTACAGCAGAAATGCACTTGCAACAGATCACTCAGGTGACCTAAATATAGGCCAAAACTGCCCTGAATTCCCCTATCTATGGCCAAAACAGTTATCAATTTTATGCTTCAGTTTTTTTACATGCATTTGATTTCTGTAACATTCAAGGATTTGTAAGATGGAACATCAAAGTCCACAAGCTTTGATTTAAAATGCTATATATATAATTTAAACATCAAGCAATCTAACCACCTAAATATGGAAGTACCAATACCGTCATTGGAAACATTTACATTTTTTCGTGAGCACACTGCCAGGCTTGTCACAGAATATAACGCATCATTAATTTATAGGAACATTTACTTTATTTCTCTTGAATCTACCTGGTACATGTAAATGAAGTGTGTTGCATTCATGACAGAAAGCATGACCTACGGTAACGTATTCTTACTCTCAAATGCCGAACTTTCTAAGTTCACACCCTGGTACTACGATTCAGTACAACCTTGTAACAGTTAAACATTTTACATAGCCCCAACAGCAAAAATCACATGATCCCCAAAATCAATCATTAATGAGTTTTCAATCAAATGTTTAATGAATATGAAAATCCTTCAAGTTGATTCCCTACACAGATCCTTCATACAAACATAACTAAAACAATTATCCCCCTTTCAGTTTTCAAAATGAAGCCAAACATTTTTTTTCTCAAAGAAATGCTTTGTTATGCAATCTCACTTACAATATGTTGTCTCCTAATCATGAAGCATATAATCTTGTCAAATAGTTTTCATTTTTTGGTCACAATTACGACTACCGTGCTTACAATATAGCTACATGTATACAGCACACACAGGTATTCCATCTTTGCGTATTGCAGAGGTATCTTCTCTTGTGAGCAGGTATTGATTGTTAAGTCATTGGTCTGTGTGAGAAATTTTCGTCGTTTTCTCAAATATTGATGACATTACTCTCGCAAACAAATGACGTAACAATCAATACCTGCTCAACAAGAGCAGATAACTCTGCAATACGAAAAGACGGAATAGGCAAAATATAGTTTTCAAATCACCACAAATATTTAAGCTTATATATATCTATATACCAGGTATGTAGAAACTACTGAAAATATTACCAAACTTTTCAATATAAGAAATTGACAAAACAGATGGAATAATTTGGACTAAATGTCATGGTGCTGTAACCTAAATCCATACTCTGTTAATGTGCAAGATGGAACAATTACAAACAAATTACATTGGTTTTTAACATTGCATAATCATACAATTAAACAGGATTAATTCTCATAAAGGTCAACATGCACGTCAAGACATATTCTCAATATGTAACACCAAGAAACTGAGGGAGAAACGGAGGGTTTGTTTTATTATCAACAGAAATGCATCTAAATGCTATGACTATAATTTAATGTACTTTTCACAATTTAAAAAAAAAAGGGATTTGATAATTTTTCTTATGAATCATAGATGAAAATCATAGGATTTATTGTTCTTGTGACAAGTTAAACTTTTATTTACAGATTAAAACGTTATTTGGGTTTTTAAATGCTGATGAAAAAAGATTATGTCCAGTTACTACCTGTACACAGAATAGAGTTGTCTCCCCTCATGCACACATTGAACACGGCTATTATAATTTAGTGTCTAGGCTCGAAAAGACATTCTTTTGGTTGATTCTTAAATTTTTTACACCATGAGAGAATAATTGTACAAGATTATGACAACAACACACATGAAATGCTTTGTTCTGATACAAAAGATTATTTTAAGTAAATGAAGGATCTTGACAAATACACAATTTTCATAATCAGAATATGCTATAAACAACCGTTAAAACTAAGTCATATATCAGAGGATATGGATACTAACAGTACAAGTGATATGTTAAAATAAACTTCAAACAAGTTTTACATTGTAAAATTAATTACATAATCAATAATAAATCATGTATTATTAAAATCAACAGACTAGAGTAGAAATACATTTTGATTGGTAAAAAAATCATCATAGACCTGCTACTTGTGTTAGTTTTTAAGGTAAGGGGTACATACCGCGGCATCGGTTATAATCTTGAAAAAGACTTCTACTGGTTTTTGACATGGAGTACTCTCCCTTGTATATAGAAGATGAAGCAGTTCCATTGCCAATATATTCATTTCTGTGTTCAATGGTGTTTTTTTTGCAACCCCAAAGTACGACTTTTAATTTTGAAATCGATAATTTGTAATTCTTAGTATAGTGTAGGATGGGCCGTGTGAAGGTCCCAAGTTCGAATCCAGCAATATTTGATTTTTTTCATACATTTTTTTTCCATTTTTGAATTTTCAAATTTTGAAAAACTGTTATCAACTAAAATGCATTGGATCAAATACAGAATGTTCTTTTGGAAATAATTTTCATACCAGGGACATTAGTTACATTACATGGTACCCTTTATCTTAAAAACTGTTTTCTGCCCTATACGGTGCATGACACTGCTCTGATGACAAAAAAAAATAGACATAAAACATGTACAACTATATTAAATCAAGCATAACTAAATGTAAATACATGTATATTTTCAAATATTCTATTTTGTATCTTTTGAAAACTGTACTTATGGATGTTTGTTTTCATTAATTTTATAATCATTGTAAATTTAAAGAACATTAAATTTCATAAAACAACATTATAATTTCAGACAGTAAGTGTTCATAAGAGGATGAACATCAATTAATGATTAAGCAGAACTTTATTAATTATAAAAGAAGTAATATTTTTGCGTAAGTGATATTACCAATCACAACTATAATGTATATATATATAGGACGCAGACAACAAACCTTTTCATGCGTCTCAGTACTGGAATTGTAAAAAAGCACCTGTTTAAAAATGTTGTACACATATATAAAAAAAAATCTTTGAATTACGAAACGCGTACACAAAGTGCAGTGTATATATACATACATTGTTATATACAATTCTATATACATGGTTATTAATACAATGCAACAATACAAAAATATACTTACTCCACATGTACATAACATATGTACAAACATCTCTACAACCTAAAGCAATCTGCCCACTAACCCTGTGATAATTAAAGTCAGTTACTGTTTAGTCCCCACATATTTCCTATGGGCAGATAACATTATCTTGCAGTCGAGTCAACTCTGCCATTCCTACAACCGGAACAGGATTCTTTAGATAAAGCTATTTCTGCAATAATTCATCAACACACAGACATTTGTATCATCTTTAGATAACATGGTTAGTTTTTTTGTAAAGAGCAATATGATCTTCATAAAATACTCACTTTACTATAGAGCATAAAAAGAGTTAGTCTACTTAACTGTGCAAAGGGAGATAACTCAATTATATGAAGTATGGGCATATTTTAATATTTATTTGGATAGTGTGCAATTCAGTTCCATTTTTTATTAATGTGCATTCTCTTTTTAAAAAAATTAAATTTATTTCTGAAAACTGTCCAAAATTATCGCCTTTATATCGTTACCCTTCTTAAAAAAATACAAATGTTCATTTTTCGGACAATATATATTTTCATTTTCATTTTTGTATCAAATGATATTAAGTAGTGCTCAGCAAGCAAGCTTTAATTAATGATAATTGGTCCAAATAATCACAAGATTCAAATATCTGAAGTGTATTATTCACACAGTAGTAGTGTATCCTTGTAATCCCATTTAGAAGGACCGAAACCCCTTGGTCCTACAAATGTATTTCAGAATGAAAAAAATTACAAGTGTATGTATATGTAGTAGGGATTAAATCATAGGTACATTGGAAGGACTTCCTGTAGTGGCGCTTTTCTAACTTTTCTTTGACATCATATTCACCAAAATGTCCGATGTATGTTGTTTATGTTCAATACATTTTCTTCACCACTTAATTTCTGATACCTAACATCCCTAAAGTGCCTCACAAAATGGCTAGATTGAAAGGTCAAAATTGACGGAGAAAAGTTGCAATGATGCAACATTAATTACTCTATCGTGAAATGTTGCACAACAGTCATGGGAATGTTAAGTGTTTTGAGATCTCATGTGATCAAACACTTGCAGCATGTTTAACCGTACATTCCGGGTTGTAATGTAGTTGTATATACAGGAATTGTATCTAGTGATCAAGGCAAAAAATTCCTTGCGTCCTGAAAAATATACTAACATTGTAAATGTTTCAGGGTAAAGAACACTAACAGCTGAACATGTATACTGTAACAGTAACCTATGATAAATAGTGACTAGCCACACACACATATATAGTAAAACACAACCTACTCAGTAAAAACGTGCACGCTGTGCAACACATAACATCAAAGTAAAAATAATACATAGTCAGTATTTGGTATTAAGTTAATCCCGATAAATGACAGGCCGGATGTACACATAAATCCATCAGATAAATAAACAACCTGTGTGATTGGATTCAATTTTCATGCCAAATTGCCCTTGATATTCATTGCCCTCTGGTTATAACTGACCTTGAACTTCCACTGTGACCTTAATTTTCGAGGCAGTGGTAACATTAGTGTATACCTTACTGAACTGGACGAACTTTACTCAAGTCACATCAGTCCACACACAATGTTGCTGGTCCAGTAAAGCATATGTCTTTCACCAACATGACCAGGGTTTGATTTCCCCATAGGATGTGTAAGTGTGTGCACAATGCCCAACCACATTGGTTTTGTCAGAATGCAGAGATTTCCTGTGTCAGGCCAGCGAAAGTGATTTAAAACATTTAGAGGATCAACAAATTAATGTCAATAGTTAGAAAACAATGCCCATGTAATAATGACAGACCTGACCTGTGAGTTTGACTTGCCATTACTGAGAGTGGTACGAGGAAAAATGTTGATTTACTATTTTGGAAGGATATCTTCCATGGACAGGTCTATTGTGAGACAGACTCCTCAATAAATCTAACGAGCAGACTAGAAAAACATTACAGAATTTGTGTGCAAAGGGTTAACCTACTAACCAATAGTATATATACAGGGTAGCTAACTATTTCTGGCTTGGAACTAAAATATAATTGTATAGTATGGTTTGTTTGTGTTTTACGTCCTATTATATTAACAGCTATGGTCATTTAAGGACGTGCCAGGTTTTGGTGGTGGAGGAAAGCCAGAGTTCCCGGAGAAAGACCACTGACCTAAGGCCAGTACCTGGCAACTGCCCCACGTTGGTCTCGAACCCGACCCAGTTGTGGAGGGCTAGTGGTAGCAGAAAGGCAGACGCCTTAACAACTTGGCCCCCCCCATAATTATATTGTTATAAGTTAAATGACTGATACAGAATATCCACAATATCAGACTTACAGGACTAGTAATATAGATCATTCACATTAATTTGAATTTACAAAATTTTGTTAATTACAACCAAATCTAAAACACCTTATCTTGGAATTACAGAATACAATTTAATTCTGTTGTGAAAACCAGTTCCTCAAACAATAACCAGACCTCAAGTTACAGGATTAACAGAGCCTGGATCAAGTCTAGTGTATGGGGCAGGTTTTTTATATATCTATATTATCATAATCTTAGTGTGGGCTGCATCAACTACTGCTGTGAATCCCCGGGGTCTCACCTTTGGGGGAGGGGGGGTTGTTCTGCATAATAGATTGCATCAAACATTACCACACAACAGACTGATCCCCTACCAGGAGAAAGGATTAGATACAAGGACTTGTGTGAAGTTATGCATGAATGATTACTCTTGTGAGAAATCTTGAAAGCTCAATTCTATAAATTTAAAATTTATCACAAGTGACCATATATATACTTAGTACATTCCCAGTACTCACTGATCAGGCAAATATTGTAAATATCATTTCATGGCAAGAATTATCAAATATGGCAAGTAATCTGTAGTATATATTGTCTATAAAACTAAGTATCTATCTACCACATAGCACAAGGGGGTCATTTAATTATCCCTAGTTTTATAGTCTTAAGTACATTTTACCTCATTCACCCCTGAAATTTCATAATCAACTATTCCAACCTTTGAATTGGAAGAGTCCAAATGTGTCATCAGGGGTGGATGAGTTAATGAGTATGCCACGTAAACTAAAACAAAAGGCTAAGATGTGCATTCATCGGCTAAGTTTATGGAAGATTTTTTAAATAATCGAATTTCGGAGCAGTATCTTTGTATAATCTTGAAAATGTTTACAATGATATAAATGTTAGCGTGACTGACATTTCGTGTACGTGAGCTGGAGGAATGTTTTCAGATAAACGGGAACTATTTGCTTTATGTGGTCTGTTTTTCGCAGATGTCTGCTTTCAGCCTGGGAATGTTGTTTGAGCGGAATGTATCAGATTTAAAAAAGTAAATCACATTTCACACTGTGTGTGAGGGAATCGTAAACAGGACTCAACTGAATTCTCTAAAGAATTCACAGGCAAGGTCTTCAACATAATACGAATAACTTTAAAACAATTTTGATCAAGTGTTTAAGCATGTGATATATAACCTCATAAAAAATATTTCATTAACAATATGAGGGTGACATCAATATAACAAACAAGCACACAATCACTTCTTTGTCAATACCAAACAGACGAAAACAATCTGTAACCTGTTGTGTAATCACAAAGTTAAAAGGTCATGACCTTCAAAACAACCCCAAGTTTACACTCATCATTATAACTGTATGCAAATGAACTTTAAACAGTGCAAATGAAATAAAAATTGATTGTAAATACTTAAATACTTGGAAAATGTAAAAAAAAAAAAAAAAAGTGCATGTTCTTTCAGTAACGATTATTATGAATGGTTCCTACAAAAGCCAGCCAGCTGGCAAGGAAACATTCCTGGTCCCCAGAAACATTGGGCATTAACAAATACAACTAAATGTGTAACAATGTGATAAAAACAGTCTTCGCTCTCTCAGTACTGTACAACTGATGCAAACAAAATCAGGGCCCGCATTCATGAAAACATTCTCAGACTCAAGCATGCATTTTGTGCTCATACTAGCCTCCTTCTAACTTACTTCAATCATGTCAAACAATCAAAAAGTCAAGTGGAAATATTGAAAACAGTATTCAGTTAAAGTCTCTTTAAAAAATAAAATTAAAAAAATCCAAATCATTTGAATTTTGTCTTCATTAATATCTGAACAAGATCTTGGGCTTGAACACAGAATCTGAATTTGAGCATAAGACAGTTTCATGAATATGGGCCCAGTCTCTGGTTCCCAGAACACCACATGGCATGCTTTAATCACTCCTGGGGTTTGTGTTAAAATTACCCCCAGACACAGAGAGAGGTGAGAATGCACACATTTTCAAACATAATGCATTATCAATTATCTGGATGGATTTTGGATTTCATAATTAAAATAGCTGTGATCAGAACTATCATCATTCATACTGCCGTTTTCTTGATCAAACACCTTTCTTGACATTCAGAAGCCATTATATTTTTTGGCCCAACTTAAAATTTATCACTAGTTTATCGTATTAAAAATGTACCATGCAGCAAAATGTTCTTTGTCAAAATCAGATTAACTGTTCACTGAACTTTAGTAATTTTCCTTTTTTGTTCAGCAACATTATTTCATATGATAAATAAACAGGAAATAATATTCTTTTTGAAACAAATTCGAAAAAATGTGTGAAGATTAAATTCAGTAACGCTAACTGAACCTAGAACGTAGAGTGTTCAAAACTTCCTCAAACATTCCGAAAAGGCAGAGTGAAAAAGACAGACGGCTCTCTGAAATGATGCTTCAAATCACACCTATCAGGATTTCAAAAATAAATGTCTTCTCGCAAGCTTTCCTTACATTGCGTTTGTGTAGATGTGAGGTTCAAGTGAATGTCAATTAAAACTTTGGATTAACAATATAAATACGTACAAAATACTAACGTTAAACAATGGAAATAAATCATGTTTACTATATTATCCAATCTGTTTGTTTAACTGATTACTGAGATACAAAAAAAAATCACACATTGACAATTCATTGGAATGTATGTATCAATCAATTTCATCAGAACTTTTAGTAAATATGTGGCATAAAATTTCTAAAAAAAATAATTTAGCACTGATTTTCATTTGGTTTCGGTTTTTATACTTTGTAATCCTTCAAATCAAAATTTGAAACAGAAATCACTGAACACCGAGTAAATAAAGAAGTTAACTTAAAGAGATTATATATATGTATTAGATAACTATTCAAAAATCACAAATATTTCACACAGACATATTTTTACAAAACTGAACTTATAACCTAACCTGGGAAGGATTGGTGTCCTATTTCAATGTATCCGAATAAAAAATTCTAGACAAAAATAAAATCTTGAAAAATATATGTGATTTATCAAATATGTTATGGATGGATTCGTACTAGCAAACTATTATGGCTTATATAATAAGAGTGGTCTTGTACCCAGTCAACATTTATCTGTTTTGGGTACCTATATCTGACTCCATACAAGCTGGGAATGTAATCAGCTTATACCATGTAAGTCAATCTATTTTATTTTAACTACAAATAAAACAATGGGTTTTTTTGGTGGCAATGCAGTTAAATAGACTATTAATAAGTATACCATTGGTCAGCTACAACCTATTGGAGATACCTAGGACTGGAATGGTCAAATATGCCGTCCCCCTGGAATGGTCAGACCAATATAATCCCTACAACCTGCTCTTGAGCTCATTCATTTTAGCTACAACCTAGCCTATTGGAGATACCTGGAATGGTCAAACGCCCTGAATCCCGTGGAATGGTCAGACCAATATAATCCCTACAACCTGCTCTTGAGCCCATTCATTTTAGCTACAACCTAGCCTATTGGAGATACCTGGAATGGACAAACGTCCTGAATCTCGTGGAATGGTCAGACCAATGTAATCCCTACAACCTGCTCTGTATTCCTCGAATCAACTTAATCCTTAAAATCTACCTCTGTATACCCCTCTAGGTGGTCAAACATAAGCAACCCTCCAGAGGGGTCAGACCATTGCGATGCCATCATCAACACACCATCTTCCATCTTTTACGAATCATGCGGCAATCTTTTTGAATCTAAACAAAGCTTTCAGTTTATAAATTCTCAAATGAAAAGACATTTAACTATTGTTTTAATTAGCCCTTCAATTAAATAGGTCAATTTTTTATAAAATGTCCACTATTCAGTCGAATGCATCGATTGCCAGAATTTCATTTCACTTAGTACAATTCAAGTAATACAAGCAGTGACACAAATATTTCCGGTTACATATGATACAATGTATAGAACACATACTGACAAAATTTAGTGGGCTTCCTGTGATTACCATTAAAAACCTCAAAAGTTGAAACACTGGAACCAAAAAGATTGTTGCATGGTCATAAAGAAAAAAGACATTTCGCGAAAAAAATAATCATAAAATTATTCTAAATTCCATAAACCAACATTATATACTCCACATTTTTTCTTAAGAAGTGGCCCCGATATGTAAAAATGTATTTACTACATATTACAGCATAAACTTGTATACAACACAGTATACCATTTATAGCATTACATTAGTACAATATAATGCCGTTATCGATGACTTTGTCAGCCTCCCGCGTGAAACCACACTTGAGTTTGGCTCCGGAGAAGATGAGAAATAACAAGTTTATGAAGTAAAGGCCGGTGGCAGCCACAAGCAAGTAGAAGGAGTAATCGAGGTCGGTGTTGTTCTCTGTGGTATAGTCGGCCAGACGATCCTCTAGTGGTAGCACGTTGTACTGGTAGTATCGGAAATACAGGACGAGGTACATCACCATACCCAGGGCAGTAAACAGTACTGGAAAAAGACATTAATATCAAATCTCATCAGGATTTATAACACATTAGTCCCAGTCTATTACAATATAAACTATATAATAAACAGCAGCTCAGAAAACTAAACTCTAATGGAGCTTTTGACTTTTGAGGGGTTATATACATGTATGTGTCACACAGTTTAGTTTCTCTGACCATGACTTTTACTACAAAAGGGTACTTAAATAACAGAAACTTCCAGTGTACAAAATTTCTATCTAACACCCACTTTTCACATGTGTGATGTCACAATGGGACAACAATAATGTGACTTCACCAAATCAGGAAAAATCTGATGTGGAAACTGCAATGCATGTTTTTCGTGGTTCCTGAGCTAATTCTGGTGATAATTATAATATACTTTTTTTAGAAAGAGAGAAAAATACCCTCAGGATTTCTGAATATTGGCAAAACCCTCATCAACAACCCTCAGGTTTTACCTGATTTGAAAACCATAAGTAAGAATTTTGCTTTCCTACACCCCTGGACCTGGAAGTGTCTATTAGTCTAATTACCAAGTCATAATAAACCAATCTACTTTACAGGGTCAGCACAGAAACTCATGAGTTAAGAGTCTGGACAAGTATTACAGTGATTTCACATATGTCTTTTCAAACCAAAAGATTTATTTTAATTTTAAATGAAAGGTGAGAATCTTAAAAACTGTTCTTACATGCCAGACCGTTCCAGAGATAAAGGCCCATGGGGCCTGTGATGGTTTCTATCGGCTTGCCGGCGATGTTGAAGATGGAGAATCCGATTGAGACCAAGCCCCAGGCCATGCCGAGCGCAGACAGTACGATGGTGGCTACCCACAGACCATACGGGAACAGGCCGAACTCGTACAGCTCTTTTTTAACTGTAAAACAGAGCACACTTTATAAACTCATAAAGTTTACCTTTTACTGGAAAACAGATGAAGTAGGTCAGTAATGGGGGACAGATGTACGGAAACAGGAAAAACTAGGTCGGAGACATTTTATATAGCAACAGTCTATAAGCATCATCATTATACAATATTCCATCAATAAATGTCTTACATTAAATTTGCTTGTGAAGAGACTTTTCTATCTATTTGTATGACACTGAAGTGGTTCTTTACTGTCATATTTAACCTATAAATTATACATAATAATACAATACATATATATGCAATGTTTCTATCAGCACCAATACAATACATGTATATGTAATGTTTCTATCAGCAATCTGGTTATGAAAGGTGTTTATAACACTGCCGGCAACATTTAGGTTCTGTCAGCTACTATACGTGTACATGTTAGTTCAGTCTCACAAAACATTGATCGGCTTGATTTAATGAACCATGACTAAATGTTTCAGTTATTTCTTCAATCAATGACGGAGCATAATTTTTATAAGACTGGTTATCATGCATCGATCATTGTCATACATCTACAACAAGACAGCCAATAAATAGTTAAAGCTGGTTTCGGATTTCGCAATGAACACAAATTAAATAGTCAGAAAGATTTTCAACAAGTAAAACTTGTTTTCTTGTAAATTCATAAACACAATCAAAGGTTAGTGAAAATACCCAGAACCTTGATCAAGCTGTACAGGCAGTGTTTTTCTTATACGGATCACACAGAACTAGGCCAGGCTGGCTGGAGATTTCTATCTTCTACTAATTAGTAATCAGTGAGACTTCTAAATGAATAATTCAAATCAAGAACCCATCGCTGGGTTAAAGTGTGGCAAATGGAAACCTTAGTTTGGAATTTAATATTTATATTCACCTTTTAAATAACATAGTTATCACTAGTGACCCAAGTGTTGGTATCTATTGACAGCGTCTAGTTGTTCAAACATATCTGAACTTAAGGATCCCTGTCCCGCTGCACTGCCGTTTTTCCTATGTACAGTGACCTCCCCTTAACTTCCCTTTTTGATATTACTGTAGCACATTTGGGCTAGTACACCTCCATTGACCGGGTATAGCTCCATTGGTTACAGTGACAGTATATGACTGGGTATAAGCATTTAAACTAAAATTGAACTATTCGCTGATGGAATTAGGATCTGTGAACTCGGCTTTCATGTGTCTGAGAGAAAATGATTTAGTCCGAGGTTCCTCCTCTATAAAGTAACTGACAAACTTCAAAATGTCATGTCACGTATCATTCTAAAGTCAAGTGTTCGAACCCAGGTCCCAATGATTTTATTACACTCAGAACACCCTTGTTGATTACCAAGGTATGTTTTGTTTATTTCAAATTTTTATTACAGTATTTCTCATAAAAGTCCCATCAAGTATGGTTTTTCTTTTCAGAATGATTATCAAAGCTACATGCAGTCACGCTGGAAAAAACTGTTTCCAATATGTATAACTTAGTTACAGTTTTTGGCAGTGGTACGGGGATCTATATTATCTTATATTAATATTGAGTCATATCATATAATAAAACAATATGTATACAGGTATTCAAAATTGCTGAGGACAAAAAAATGAAAACCTTTGTACCTTTTCAGATATTTCTCAAAACTTGCCTTCTAAAACACTTTTTTTCATGAATGTCTACATTTTGTAATTTAGCTTGTCATGATTTGAACATGTTACCAGGCAATGACACACATCAGGCCACCTGCAACTGCATCATGACATTGTGGTGGCTTTTGATCTAAACTTCAAAATGATGATATTATTTTGTATTTCGCTTTGTATCAATTGAAGTAAAACATTTCAAAAGTTAAAATGTCTGCCTTGTGGCCATTGATATTACAATTTTACAATAAAAAACAAGTGGGAAGTCTCAATAGTAATTTCCACCTGGTCTGGAGTGACATTTTACTCTTTAACATCGAACATTGACAACTTAAATCAAAGCAGGGGAAGAAGTCTTTGTTACTGTAACAGGAGAGGAAAAATGCATGGCCAGGCCAGGGTTCTAATCCGGGACTCTCTGAACTCTAGATTGATGATCTGGCCAACTAGCAGCTACATTTTTCTCCCTATCGGTTTTAAAAAAAAAATGCCTAATGCTTATTAATTAATACCCAAGGAGAGTTTAAATATGAAGTTTGAGAAAAACCATCCAGTTCTTCTCGAAAAAAAGTGATAACAAGAACTGGACACACCACTGACCATGGCCCAAAGGTGTTTTGAGTGACCATGGTGGTCGAAATACTGGAGGTGGCCTTACAACAACCACCCCCCTCCTCCTGCCCAAATAGGTCGGGACACCAAATCATCATCCATAATCTATCTATCTATATATTAAATATCAACTAGGAAGTTCTAGGTATCAGTGTGGAATACCAGTGAGATTAGACTAGTGAGGTTTAGAGTCACCAACTGATTATATATATAGCGACATACTGAATGACTTCTACATAAATTAAATTGTATACAGGTACCGTAAAAACCCATATAATTTGCACACCTATGTAATTTGCACAGGTACTTTTTGAGGCAGAAAATCCCCAAAAAAACTTGTACTTGAATATTTTGCGTACCAAAATAATTCAAGTTCCGAAAATCGAAATTACATGGGGTTTTACAATAACAAAAAAATATTTGTCAACATAAAATCAGTGAAAACATTACTGTTGAATATTTCACATAAAATCACATGCAACAAGAGGCCCAGAGGGCCTGTATCGCTCACCTGGATATCTAAGCAATCATGGCAAAATATTCTCCAAATGAGATCCAAGGGAATATGCCAGACCTCAAGGCCAATCCTTGTAGCATATCTGTATTTGATTTTTTATGCCCAGCAATTTTATGTATGGTTATGGGGTGGGGATCTCAACTGTTTCCAAGCTGTGACTCAGAAACTAGGTCCCTAGGGTTGTGGCCAGACCCCAGGATAAATTCTAATATCATGACTGCATTTGTCTCTTTTTGCCCAGCATTTGTATATATAGTTTTGGGGTGGGGATCTCAACCGTTTCAAAGTTATGACCCAGGGGTTATGTCTGCAAGGGTGGGGCAGACCCTTGGGTCAATTCTAATACCATGACTGCATTCGTCTCTTTATGCCCAACAATTGTATATATAGTTTTGGGGTGGGGATCTTAACCGTTTCAAAGTTATGACCCAGGGGTTAAGTCTCCAAGGGTGGGGCCAGACCCTAGGGCCATCCTGGAAGCAAATGTGCATTCCTCTCTTTATACTCAGCAATTGTATATATGGTTATATGGTGGGGATCTCAACCATTTCCAAGTAATATTTTTTTTCGGCCCTACCCCTTAGCCCGGGGGGTCAGCCCCACCATTTGTACAATTTTGAATCCCTGCCTCCCATGAATGCTTCCGACCAAATATGATCAATATCCATGGTATAGTTTTACGGAAGAAGTCGTTTAGAGCAATATAGCCAAATTGCCCCCTTTTGGCCCAGCCCTCAGCCCCCTGGGGGGTCAGCCCCACCATTTGTACAATTTTGAATCCCCACCACCTAGGGATGCTTCCAGTCAAATATGGTTCATATTTATCTCTTAGTTCCAGATAGGAGGTCGCTTAAAGCAATATAGCTAAATAACCCTTTTTGGCCCTGCCCCTCAACCCCATGGGGGTCAGCCCCACCATTTGTACAATTTTGAATCCCTGCCTCCCATGAATGCTTTTGATTAAATATGATTGATATCCAGTGCATAGTTCTATAGAAGAAGTCGTTTGTAGCAATATAGTCAAAATGCCCCCTTTTGGCCGGCCCCTCAGCCCCCTGGGGGGTCAGCCCAACCATTTGTACAATTTTGAATCCACACCACCTAGGGATGCTTCCAATTAAATATGGTTGATATCCATCTCTTAGTTCCAGAGAACATCTCTTAGTTCCAGAGAAGATGTCGCTTAAAGCAATATAGCCAAATTGCCCCCTTATTGCCCTGTCCCTCAGCCCCCTGGGGGGACAGCCCCATCATTTGTACAATTTTGAATCCCCACCACCTAGGAATGCTTCCAGTTTAAAGAAATTGTTGACGGACGGACGACGGACGCCACGGTATGGCATAAGCTCACCTTGGTACTTTGGACCCGGTGAGCTAATAATGCTACACTTGAAAAGTTAAGTGTCTAATATATCAAATACCCCCAATTTTTACCACTTCAAATGTTCAACTTCTATAAATTTCTTCCAATGTAGAAGAGAGATGACCCATCTATGATGACCAATCTATAATAAATCAATTCTAAACTGTGTAACACTATGAGCTTACCACACGATACCTACAATTAGCTCTCCTAGCAGAATATTATTGATTTTCAGATTAAAAATAACGTAGAAAACATATACCAGCCAGTGCTTTGCTTAGTAAATATTACCAAACAGTAAATCTGTGCCACATCCGTGTTGTGAATTAATCGATTATTTGGACAGATCATGTGTGAGTTGCCTTAGACGTCATGACATACAGTAACATTTTTACATGGTTTGAGAATTCTAAATAAAACCTTTATAACACCCACAGGTAACCCTCAAATATAAGTAAAACCCTTGGGTGCAGACTACAGTCACAGTCACCTGATCATGATGACACAGGTAACTGTAAATATATTTGAAGCCACCACTAATGACTGTTACCCAGGAACACTAACTGTTGTTTTAATATTTGTAACAGATTTGCATTCATACAAGCATGAAACTTCAAAAAATCTGTTTAATCCTTATATGGTAACCTGCATGTGGCTAAACACTGACCCTACTAATCAATTTTAATGTGCAGCCTGAAATGCATGCAGGTAGTATACCTGTAACATTATGTCTTCATTTACTGTTTCCAGTAGCTAGCCATGCATATAATACAAATAACGATACTCCCCTATCTGAAAAAGAATATTGATAAAATATCCAATAAAGTCATGCTTCAGATCCAAACGGTCTTACCGGTATTTCAATCAATAATCGTTGGCTGTATAAGGTATATATATACAAAGCCGTAATTTCAATAAACTTAGGAACCTAAACTGATAACTCTGACAATGAGAATGACATTAAATCTACAGGCTGTAGATAAACGGAAATATCTAATTTCCGACACATTGATATGAAGACGGATATTGACCTGAAGAGGAAGCTAGGACTGTCGAGGCGTTGTTGTATTCGTCTACCACCATCTGTAGTTTTGTTTTCTTGTCGACGGCTGTTGTGTTGTATAAGAGACAATACCCAGCCGCTCCGTCACACACCACTGTTACAAAACCAATCCAAACAAACAAAATCAGGCATGCAAACAAACAACAACAATACAACATTTCACAACATCTAATATATATAAAATAATATACAGTGAAACCTGTCTAGTCCGACAATGTGGGATACAACATATAGACCAGATATGGCAGGAATGTTGGAATACACAGGTCTCAATATTGGGTATAGTATTTGTTAGAAATAGGATCACAGCATTATATTGGATTAGACAGGCTGTCAGAATTCTTAGGGGTCAGATGAGACAATGTCAGAGTACTCAGGGGTCAGATTTTAAGATTTAAGAATATTCAGGGATCAGATTAGACAGTATGTCAGAATGCTCTGGGGTCAGATGAGGCAAGTTTCACTGTATACAGAAATAAAAACAGAACAAAAAAAATAAAATCAGGATTCAAAACTTAAACACTACAAAAACTGGTGCAATAATCTGATACAATATACCATTGAGCGGGAGCATGCTGGGTGTACGAGGAATTTGCAAACTGAAACTAATGTTATTTTTTTTTAGCTACATTACGTTTGCCTTATCAAAAAGTTAGGGTGGGCTTGCACAACTTTTTTTAGTTTTATCTATATAGTATCTATATATAAACTCTTATATTTTGCAAAATATGTTTACACATTTTCTATGTATAGAATTTCGTTTTTCCAGATGTCAACATTTCATGTAATTTTTAAAAACATGTGCAAAGCTAATAACATCATGCCTGTTTCATGTAATGATGTCTGTGTCATGTAATGATGTCTGTGTCATGTAATGATGTCTGTTTCATGTAATGATGTCTGTAACATGTAATGATGTCTGTGTCATGTTATGATGTCTGTGTCATGTAATGATGTCTGTTTCATGTAATGATGTCTGTATCATGTTATGATGTATGTTAATGTAATGATGTCTATTTCATGAAATGATGTCTGTTTCATGCAATGATGTCTGTATCATGTAATGATGTATGTTAATGTAATGATGTCTGTTTCATGAAATGATGTCTGTTTCATGTAATGATGTCTGTTTCATGTAATGATGTCTGTTTCATGTAATGTCTGTATCATGCATTCACACACTAAAAATTATCATTCAACTTTATACACTTCGCAAATTACAATTTTTGTATGCCAGTGACAGCATACATACTGATGCAGCCCATTACCTGTGGTATGTAGAAATTTACTTTATCTATTAAGTGACCGGTGTATATGTAGAAACACAAAACTCTAACAAACTCCAGGTTAAATTATATACTGTGGGGTTCCTATGACAAATGATTCGGTGTGAAATGCTGATGTCACCGTGGTAACCAAAACATTCTGTGTAGACAGGACTACACTTGATGGGCGATGTTAGGGTATTGGTGTAAATGTGTTCATTATATGACATTTAAAGGCGGTTACAAGATAACATTGATTAACAAAATCGTTACGTCATCTATTTTAATAAATGTACCAGGGAGAGTTTTAGACTTTTCAAAAGTGGGCACCAAAAACAGGTGATTGATTGGGTTACACTTATTTTAGGAATATGTGACAAAACTGTAAAAAATATTTGGTCCCTTGCAAATTTTTGCTAATTTTGAAGAAAACATAAATTTACAGTCAACACTGACCTTCACTCAATAACTGTTGTTCTTGCTAACTGGAGTTATTATCTCATAGACCTTGACAAGTTTCCATGACATCGACAACAATAAATATAGACTGAACTATATATATATATATATATATGCAAATTTTTTCGCAAACGAGACACATTGCCATGTGACATCATCAATAGTAGATGTACATACAGTGTATGTGCATGTGGGCGGAGTTTACCAAATGCAAATTTCCAGCCGTTAGTTCTATTGAACCCATCGATATATATCGTACCTTAATAAGTTTTGAAGATGAAATGAAATATCCTTTTGATCAGAAATATGCATAAAAATGTTATGAACCATTCACAGAAAAAATAAACGGTAAATGTAAGAAATAGTTTTCCATTTTGGTAAGGTCAGGAGGTGATAATTCGATCCAGTTCAGCATGAGTAAATATATCATAGATGGCTTTGCCATTTATTCAATTTAAACAAGAGCTCAAATGGAGTTATAATCACCACATATAAGCTATTCCTTAAACAAACAGAAGCATTTATTTGTTATTTTTTTAAGACATATGTAATAAAATGCTTTATTCCATAATATATCATAACATTGGCAAGAATATTAAAAAGGTAGTTTAATAAGAAAAGAACATGCATGGGGAAAATAAAACCGATACTCATGCATAAATTGAAACTTCTGTCATGATTAATTTGTTGACACATTATCTAAATAAGTAAACAGAAAATATTACTGGTCACCATCAACAGGAATTTTATATTTAATTCTGTCGCTTTACAGCTAAGTTTTTCTTAGTGTGTTTAGAATATATTCTGACATTAACTGTTCTTATATAAAATTTACACAAAAAATCTTATAGGATATATATATTATATATAGACACACAAATCTAGGGTAGCTATATATAGATAGCTAGATATATATAGCTACCCTAAAGTTACCGGAACAAATTAGACTGCAGACATCACTTTATTTTCACAGCCATAAGTCATGAAATGTAGGATGGTCAGTATTTACATGATGAAACATCGCAAGCTACAGAGTGGGAGTCGGGTAGACACCTTGTCTTGTACACAAACTTTTAAAAAAGTATGTGATAATTTATTAGCCCCTTTCTTTGATTAGCAATCCTGGCCTATACTTTAATTATTACTTACAAACCCTACATATCTAGGGATCTAAGTTTTAAATCAAACACTTCTCCTATATGCTTAAACAAATTAAAACATATTTCTGTTGTTATTAGCTGTACAGTATTATCGTAACATTAGCAAAAACGTTGCTGTAGCTACCTGGTCACGTCACAGGTCACATGACAGACGTCAATGACGAACGTTCAAACATAATGTTTCCTTAATCATGAAAATGTGGGGTGTTTTAGAATTTAACATTGTAAATATAACCTACCCTTAATTTTGTTTAGGATATAAATGAAGCACAGTTGCACAAGACATCTTTCACTAACCATGTTTCGGTACAATATGGTCACAGTTAAATGGGTCTACACATACAAGCAACATTTAGACAACAACAACTGTCTTAATACAGCAACAACCTTGTCGCCAGATAAAATCTTCGAAATATTAAAAACAGTAAACAACATCATAAGATGTGTTGTTCATATAATGACTACAATTAAAAAACATTCACCCAAATTTCAGTTTGATTTGTGAAAAATATGGCAAGTTATGAAAAATGCAAATATTACAATTGGATGTGTGCATGTTACATGCAGGTACATGTACTATGGTATGCTTCACATTCAATGAAGTGTCTTCAAACCCTACCCCTCCAAACAACAAGAGTAAGCAACATCAGCAGATATTGTATTTGTATTACTGTATATACTGGACCTATACAAATTCCAGTTCAATATCACGTATGTGAAAAAATAACCAAGTTACAATTTATAGTGAATTGATTTTTTAAGGTTGACAAATGTCACAGGTATATATGTGTATGTGTACACTGATCAAAATGCATCTGTTAATTTACATCCTTTTAACAGCTATGATCATTTAAGGGCGAGCTGGTTTGCTGGTGGAGGAAAGCCGGAACACCCAGAAAACAACACCGACCTGTGGTCAGTACCTGCCGACTGCCCCATGTACATAGGCCACAAAACCAGGACCCAGTGGTGGAGGGCTAGTGATCATAGACGGTCGATGCCTTAACCACTCGTCCACCACAGCCCCGCCATCTTCAGACTGCATTATATTACTCAAAATAATCCTTAAAGTGAGTGGAACAACGAAGTTAGTTTATTTACCCAGTACACTATATAAAATATATAATGTCACACAAACATATAATGGACCCTTAGTAGAACAACGCCCATGTCTGTAGGGTCTGATAACATTCTACACACACGATACATTTAAAAAAAGTCTAAGTGTGTTCACCAATGTACATGTGAAGTCCTATGTACACACATGATACAGCATAAAGTTTAGTTCAAGCACACGTGCAAGGTGAAAATTGCACCGATCCTAACTCATAACACAGGGGTAAAGGACAATGTCAAAAAAGTGTCGAGGAATGTTTACATTCATCTTTTAGGTTTCTGGAGGACGCACCTAGCGGTATACAAAAGCCCTCTTATGATAAAGCAAAGCAAATACCCAAAGGAGATAAATAACTTGAATTGTGAACCCAGGTTTCCATAATTAACTGTGTAGCGGACATCCACAACCAGTTAGCTCAATTGGTAAAGCGTCCGTCTAGAGTTCGGAGGGTCACTGGTTCAAAACCCAACTATTGTTATAAGGGGATACCAAAACTTGGGTTGTAAAAAGTGGTCTCTTTGGGGGCAAAGTCTTAGAAAAAGGAGGGAGGAATGTAACAGAACTGGACGGGGTTGATCATCTACCGCCACATAGCTAAATTGGTATAGAGCGTCCATCTATGGATGGTCCTGGGTTTGAACCCTGGTCTAGCAGTGCATTTTATCTCTCTTGATATAATTGACACTTGTGCTGACTGATTTCGGCCTGCTAGGCAGGTGGATGTCAGAGCACAACTACGTACATTCAATATAGTTACTACATTGAATAAGGAAGTAGATATGGAGAAAAGATAAAGCAAAATTCTGATTGGTGCATACATAATAAAGTATGAGATAATAATACATGAGTGATCATTATATTAAAGGCTTGAAGTAAATATAAGTATCAATTGGTACATTTCAGGGGTAAGGTGAAAATATTCAAAGTTTTGAGGAAGGAAGAAATTGATAAATCTGGATCCATGTTTTACCTGTAGGAGAAGGCTAATAGTAATCCTGAACATTATAGCTAATGTAAGACGGTGATTATATGGTTATGATTCCTATATACACTAAGTCACAATATCAGTCAAAATCAATATCTGTGAAAAATTGAAAAGCAGCTGGAAAATACTGAAAGTTCCAAATTGTACAGTTAAGATGAATCCCAAAGATGGGAAAGGTCCGGGATACCCTTGCATCAGAAAGTCTGTAGGAAGTAATAGTACGAGTCCTGACAATTCAAATGTTTGTATGAGGATTTAGGCTAAAGGATGGCCCTGCAGAGTATATCTAGTGCTTTAATCAAGAAGGCAAGTAGTACATATGTACGTCCTCCATGCTGTAGATTGATGAATAGGATAAGTTTATTCATGTTTGGCAATAGTAGTTTTCAATAACAGTGATAGTGGTTATACCACTAGAAAGTAGATGTATAAGTAGTTTCATACTACTGTAGTGAGATTCTATACATGTATGTAGCTGAACTGGCCATGGGCTGGGCCATTTTCCAGCCACCAGTATAAAGCTCAATCGGTAGAGCGTCTGTCTAGAGTTTGGAGGGTCCCGGGTTTTAACCTGGCTTGCAGTGCATTTTTCGATATATCTTGTTCCACACACAGTTTCTTCTTAGATGATCATGAGGTGATATATATTTGCATCAAAGAAGGTTCTGTTCATTGTCTTTTGTTTGCATCATGCAAAAAGGCTCCTTGTCTTCATCCAAAATGACCAGAAGTCAGGCGCCAGTCAAGAGTGGGCAGATTCTTACATGGAAATGCAAGGATTCTTGAATAAATGTACACATAAGAAACAACATCCAATAAGTGTCAAGGAAGGTTTACATTTATCTTCTAGGTTTTTGGAGGATACCCAGTTACACGTCATCAACAAACATAAGCTCTGTATTACGACGCCACGACGCCACTATAAGTATAGGGGAACAGATGTTGGTTTCGTGGTGGAAGAAAGCCCACATCCCGGATAGCACGACATTGTCGGGCCAATGGCGCGATGCGACGATCACATATCGACCTTGGCCCAACCGATAAGATAAGCTGCATAGCCAACGACCGCATCTCGCCGTTGGCCCAACGGCAGTGTTAAGCTGCATTGCCAATGATCTCATCGCGCCATTGGCCCAGCTGTGGAGTTTAGCTGCAAAGCCAACGATCGCATCTCGCCGTTGGCCCACGGTCGGAAATTAACTGATCATCGAACCATAGTCTAACGGATATCCGGTATAGCCTCGTTCTGAATGCAGCTTTGCTGGAAAAATAGGAAGCGGGTACGTGTTGCAATGTCTTGACAAAAGTAAGTTACTGATGTATCAGCAATTATCTACGAGAAAGATGAAAACGTGTAAATGATAAAGTTGAATATAATATAAAATCTACATTCTATTTTCATTGACAACTCACTTCAATTCGAATTCTGGTTGTTTAGCCCCATGTCCTGTTCGCACCATCTGCCCATATGACATAATTATGGCATGTAGAGCGATGAAAATTGTGATTGGATAATTCCAGATCCCGATTTGCATATTTGCAAGGAAAGGTACTCTTGTTTGGTTGAAATACAAAACGAAACCGCTAAACTCTAAACTGTATTTTAAACAGACAGAAATGTAAAATATACCAGGCGTTGTTACAGGAGTCCAATTTTAGCATTATCAGATGGTGGCCCAACAATATTTTCAGATCATGGCCCTACAGAATTTTCTGCCAGCCCAACGGACAAAAAGCTGTAGGGCCGATGTTGTATGCCTACGTTGAGCCAACAGTACAGTTTCGTTGGGCCAACGTTGGCCCATCAGCGGTGTGCTATCTGGGATGGTAAAACCACCAGAGGGGTAACAACCCTATCAGACATCACACTCTTTTTCTGCCACCGCTGAGGAACAAACCCAAATTCTTTGGAGAGTGATGCTCTGAAGCTCACATTTGATTGCACCAATAGTAGTGATGACTGCCCGTTAGCGATCGCAGCTAACGATCGAGGCACCCCCAGTTGTATACAGAAGCCTTTTTAATGTATGGTAAAGCAAAACAAATAACAAAAGGAGGGAAGCAACTCCTGAATCCAGGTTCCCATAACAGTATTGATATGTATGCGGACTAGTTTCATCCCGATAGGCCGGCCGTCGTCAGAGCACAGCTATTTGGTGACTACACTGCAACTACATGTGTACATGCATAAGTTGGTGGTGGAGTTACAATGATGGTCATGTGACTTACAACTCAATTTGTTTTTTACATATTTTGTTGCAACGATAACCATCTTACATACTAATGACAATTTATTTCACATTACACACATTTGGTACTAAAAATTTGAACTTGTCATACAAATGTATGCACCTCAGCCAATTTTTTTTCACAAATCAATCTGAACTTATTATAGTCATATTAATAAAAAAAAACATCTTCTGATTTCGTCTGCTTTTTGATAATATTTTTTAAAGATTTTGTCAGGCGACACTTGTCGCTTTCAAGTACAACACATTTACAATGTCTATAATGGTACGCCGTCATACAAGCGTATGCCTTTCTTTTTTTTCTTTTACCTTCGATTGTTTGTTCTCTAGCGCCGACTCCATAATTAACCTTTCTTGTTCCTGCAAACAATCCAAAAGTAATATTTCCGGTGAATTTCCCAACTGTTTCAGAAGCATTTCTACTCAAAGTGTTGTTTTTCTTTTGTGCAAAAGCCGAAATCCAATGCTCTGTGACGAAAGCAGCCACAACAAGTCCTATTGCTGCTAAGCTTACGTATATTGTCAATCCGATAAACACTTTTTTAGTTTCCCCCATTTCCTTAGAATTCCTCTAGTTATGCTTCACCTAGGAGCTCTGGTATTCGTAATGGACAGCTACATAGAACAGATAACGAAAGTTGATAACAAACTGTCACACCCAAGAAAAACCGGAAGTTCAGCCCGATAGCTCGAACGCTTAAAATTTAGCCTAAAAGTCAAGCGTCTTGTTCACCTGGGATTGAATGTGACCGCACACCTCTCCACCTCGACGTAGACCTATTCGAAGGAAACACGTTTCGTTGGAGGTCATAAATCCGGACCCTAGTCCATTTTAATGTTGTAAGCTCATACTTCATTAGATTGAACCATATGTAATGTTTTGTTTGGTAAATTGAAAGAGTCCTTATTCAAAACACCGATCCGGTTACACGTGTGACATGACAACAATCAACACGATACAAATCATTAGCAAGTTGTCCAGCCTAGTTTATTCACCAAGGTCTTATCAATATTTCAAGGACCATGATTCGTTATTTGTATGGTACCATTTATATAAGATGCGAACGCATGGTACTTAATATAAAAGACCTCAACATTTTCCAGGGTGATTTTGAATGGGGGGAGGAGGTTATCAAAATTGAACAGGACCGGAATACGTATTATCACATTGCCATGTTAAGTCTTCACGTAATAAAGAAATGTAATGGTACAAAGTACAGTGCTCCAGATAACTTTTGAACATGTGGGGTTTTTCACCCCTACCTCTCCAAAGTGTTGGGGTGAAAACTTAAATTTTAAACCATGAAGTGCTGTAAAAGCAACGTTTCCTGAAAATGTTGAAATAAGATGAATAATTTGTATGTGTTATTCTTATAGTATGCGGTTAAGAATGACTCAAATTCATATTTTTGTGTTGTCTTGACATGTGGTATTATTTTTCCATTTCACTGTGATTGTGTTTAAATGTTTAAACCCAAAACTCAATGAGTTGCATATTTTTTTCGTTTGAATATATATATAGTACACATATCCTTCTTCGTTTTTTATCATTCCATATTCGAACAGCCCTTCTTGGCTCTAAGTCAGTTCAGGTCCTAACATGTTGATTTTCATCAATGTATTGACAGTTGCTGCTTTGAGAGAGCATCTTAACCGTGACTTTAGGCGGTTTTGCACACTGAATGATCGTTCACATTCTATTGATGTTATACACAAGGTTAATGCAATTTGTGCTAAAACAGAAAAGTTTGGAATCATTTTTGAATGAAGTAAAACTACCCGACGATTGTTGACATTTTGATAGCGCCATAATTTAATTTTCTCTCGTGTTAGCGTTTGTAACAGGAGGCATTGATATGCAAGCGTCTCGGTGACTCACTGTAAGCGTATTATAATATGCTAAATTGGACCCGGAGACTGACGCAATGTTCCGGATTTTGCTTGCGTGAATTAAGCAAGTTCATTTTTTTCTTTTGCGTAATTTGTGAAATATCGTACGTGAATACGCATTCACGCAAGCTATCTGGAGCACTGAAAGTAAATTGTGCATTGGTAGGATATGGTATAGTGGATAACGAACACCAAGACCGTTGATTTTGGATCTATTCCCAAATGTAGCAGAACTGGACTGGCCCTGGGTCAATCGTTAGCGACCTGCTCAATTGGTAGAGCGTCTAAGGTTTCGAACCCCGGCCTGGCCGTTGCATTTTTCCTCTCCTATAACATTTGGTGCCTGTGACCAACCCTTGTTTCAAGTACTAGCTATATATAGGTGAATGTTTGACTTGGTTTGTAAATAGTTGTGTCTTCGGAGAGCAAAGACTTCGAAAAAGAAGGGAGGAATGTAGCAGAACTGGACTGGGTCGTGACCAAGTTACTCAATTGGTAGAGTGTCTGTTTAAAGTTTGAGGGTCCTGCATGGGTTCGAACCCCGGTCTAGCCGTTACATTTTTCCTCTCCTTAGTCTAATTAAACCTGATTGGAAACAAAAAGGTATGGGTCATCTGCCCAACCAAATGAGTTTCTCCTGGTACTCTGGTTCCACTCACATTAAGAACACCCCCGGGGCCCCCCTCCACCTCTGCAAGCAAACATCCTGGTCAGCAAAGCATTAATTAAGTAGCTCTAAACAACTTGTTGCTCATAACTGTTGTAAAATACATTTGTAAGTACATGTAATATCTATATCTAAATTGTGCATTTCAAAAATATATAATGCATATGGTAGACCCATAGACAATTAAGTCACCAAGGACATCTCTGTAGGTCTATATAGGAATCATTCATTTCAAAGACCAAGTTGTCTATGATGTTTGTTCGTATTATGTAAAATATTCAATGACAAGTATATAGTAAGGAGCAAAAAAGTGTTTTATTTACTCCTTCTTTTCCTTTATTTTTACACAAATTATCTTCATTAAATATTATCAACCACTGAATATACAATTAAAATTTCTTGGAAAAGGTCAGGTCTATCCAAAGTTCATTAGGTCTATACAAAAATGTTTACCAGTATCTCAATCACAGCCCTATTGTCTATGTTGTATAAATTCTAAGACTGGTATATTGAACAGTATTATAGATAAGGAACAGGGCCTAGTAGCTAGCAGGGATCAAATTGCTGCAGTATATAGCATAACATTTGTATTTGTTCAATGAAATGTGAATTCACTGAGGTATAGAGTTGTCAAACCTCCCCCATGATCATTAGGAAGGGGGCTCCCTCATTTTTACTAAAATTTACCAATCTCCCCGAAAACTCCCTCATTCAAGTCCAAATTCACACAAACTCAAAATCAACATCCTGTGGTCAAATGATCTCCTAGTTACTGCAGGGTGTCTGTGTGTAATGATCATAACATTAACAGGTATGTCTGAATCAAATGAATGCTTTTTGGAGTTATTTTGATACATACAAAGGGAAATATAAATTGAGCAAAGCAATTTCAGTCACGTTTCACACTTTCTCCCTCATTGGAAATGTGAATGGAGTGAGATCTCCCTCATTGGAAATGTGAATGGAGTGAGATCTCCCTCATTTGAGGTTTCAGATGTTGACACCCATGCTGAGGCCTATAATGTCAACTCTTTTTGTCAATGTCTCGTTTAAAGTTGTGCCAGCATGATATATATATTGATAGCATCAAATTTGCATACAAAATGGCATTGATTAAATAGTTCAGATATTTTACTTACACTTTCTCTGGTTTTAAACATCTGTGACTGAACCAAACATAAGGTTATTGCTCCCTCAGCCTTTGTAAGAGCCTTTTTTGAGAGACACTTTTTTTTAAATCTAATATCCTGGAATTTTATTTAAGATCTCAGAAATGTGCATAACATAAATAATTGTACATATTATGACTGGTACACTATGGATTATAACTCAATATTATGATTATGTGTTTACAGGTAATAAAGAACTTCCCAGATGCAGCAATGAAGTATTACACAGGAAGCTTTATATTTCCTTTCCAATGGGATCAAGTTGTAACTGGGTTTTGGCAGAAGTATTCCTTATCAAACAGGTATTGCATCAGCAGCAGCTATGTTTCTTTTCCTTTTTATTTTCAAAATTTCACAAAGTTTTTTTATTGTCGTATTATGTTGATATACAGTGCACCAGTCAAGGCTTTCAGTCGACTCTTGGCATTGAAAGTAAACAAATATGAAATAAATACTGGTATGTCGTCTCAAATCCAAGAGTCAAAGACTAATTTTGGGGAGTCAATGACTAATTTTGGGGAGTCAACGACTAATTTTGGGGAGTCAACAAGTTACTCTCAAGGATTTTTTTGAAAGAAAGAAAATACAGTTGTATCTCCTTGTAAAATTCCAGTGTCTTTTTCTTCTGGTGTATCTGTTTTGAAAAGTTTTCATATTTCATACATTTATAATTAGTTTAACGATGTTTTATCAATTTTAGTAAACACATAAATTCCGAGGATGTGCTGTCACGGAAGATTGTTGAAGGCAAGCTTTTCTCAAAGAGACTCATCAACAAGTCGGCTGGCTCTGCCCAGAAGGTGGCAAACATGCTGTTTAACAAAAAGGCAAAACGGACATGGGTCATTGAGGAATCTGTTGTAGACCCGGTGGAGAAAACCATGGTTACCTACACACGAAACATTGGCCTCAAGGAATTAGCTGTAAGTATCTTACATATGTCTCACTTACCTACACACAAAACATTGGCCTCAAGGAGTTAGCTGTAAGTATCTTGCATGTCTCAAGACCTAAACTGAGGCATTGGCCTCAAAGAATTAGATGTTAAGTATTTGATATGCTTCCAGAACCTTCTCATGAAATATTTGCTAAAATAAGTACCTTGTATCATAGTGGTATGTAATATAAAGCCATCTGGAACCTAACACAAATAAACGTGGCCTCCAGGAATAAGCTTAATAATAATCCACCAGAACCTACACATGAAACACTGGCCTCAAGGAACTGTTTGCTAAATTTCAACATTGCATGATCGATACACTATGTAGTATTTTAGTTCCAATAAGATGGGTTTTGTTTTCTAATGTTTCAGTTCATCAGCAAATAGATTGTTGTAAAATGATATATGAGAATGCTGGTATTCCTGAACTTATTTAAAGATGTTTTCTACAATTTCAGTTGATTGAAGAAAAATGTGTTTACAAAGCAAACCCAGAGAAAACAGATGAAGTCATACAGATGAAGAGCGCTTGGATTGACTCCAGTCATGCCTATTTAGGCAGAATCATACAAAACCTTGTTTATCAACATTTCAAACGTCGGGCAGGAAAGTCAAGTGGTGAACTTCTTGGTGTCTTAACAAAACTATATAGCATGGAAGTGGCCGACCCCACAAATAGCTCGGGTATCAGACCCCTACTGAAAGATCACGACATCACAGGAAAGGCAATTCGTGCGGGCAAAAGTGTCGCTCAGAAGACGCCAAAACTTTGAAGGTGCCTTAATTTACATAGCTGTGTGGATGAAGTAGTCGGATTTATCTTCGGGTGAGGGGATGAATATTTGATTTGGATAAGTTACAGGAACGATAAATCATTTTTGCTCTTTTGGTAGTCAATACCCGGTGTATTTATGAAGAGAAAAAAAGTAATAGAACAATGCTTACAATTAATTAGATCATCTCGGTCAACTTTAGAAGTTTTTATAATTCTTTAAAAAAACAGATTCAAAAAGAGAAGAATATTTTTATATGATTAATTTTTATCCCTTGGAGCTTGTGAATACGAAGGAATGTCAATTTGTATAACTTGTAAACTATACTGAATTCCTGCGCTATAGAATGTTCAAAACAATCTGATTTTTTTGGTTTCAATCACTGTGAAGATTTTTATTAATTTCTAACAAACCTTTGAAGTTTTACGTAACAAAATCTTATAAGAGTTGATTGTGCTAATGCTGCATGGTGTATATATTATCCATGCTTTGTGTGAATCAGTTTGTACCTGTTTTCATCAAACCTGTTTCCTTATAAGTTGAGTGCTAGATTGACTTAAGGAATTATTCCATGGCCATGATGCCATACAAGTTAAGTTATAGGGAACAGATTACACACACAATCTATGTAAAACAGGGTTGTATGGAGCTTTTATACAACGTGGGTTAAAACGTTTGTTTTATGTTCTGATTCATGAAACCATGGATGTGTAATTGTGTATGTGAAAAAGATATTAAGGAATATACATCAACTGTTATTGACAAATGGTAGAAAGTCAATATGTGAGGTTGTGTTGAGATTATTACCGATAGTTTGGGGTGTATGCTGAGTCATCAATCTTAAGCATTGTGACATCTACCTCAATAAAACATAAACACCCACCGCCATCAAGAATCATGTACAGCTAACATGTATTCAAAACATTGTATTAGAAGAAACAGTTATGGTTTTAAATGGAATTCATGGTTTCAAAGTTTAAATGTCATTTTCCCATAATTAAGCATTGCCATTTTGTTTGACTGATGCAGAGTAAAGATGAAATTCTGTAAATTTCTAACTGGGAAAGAGGCTATAATTATGATATACATTGAATGTATATATATAATAGAGACCATTTTTTACCAGTTTGATAGAGATTCTACTGATATTAACAAATGTTGTGTCATTTTTAGCGATTAAAATACCTCAAAAAGCATCATGCATGTGATAAAAACAAAAAACAAATGCAAAAAATTAGGGACTTATACAAACTGCTTCTCTCGTATGATTATCATACTATCAAAGTTTCACAAGTTTGTTCCTGAAACTAATTCACTCAATATTGTTAAAAGTCTTAATTAGAAGGTAATAAATTTCATGGTGTTAATGTACAGTGTAAATTAAACCCCAGGGGAGTTTTGTCTGTAGTATACAGATTTTAATTTGTTTTACAAGTTCATGAAGATACAATCTTCGTAAGATACTGTATTCAGTTTAGTAAGTGCCCCAGCCCTTAAATGTTCTTCATCTTAAAGATGTTTTCCTCGTCAGAGCGTACATTCCTTTCCCATAAATTACAGACTACCTTTAACAGAGTGTCTTTAGTTAATGTTTAAGAATTTCACATCTTGGAACATTCTGCGATTGTTCTTATTTTCCAAAGTTCATAAACATTTATTAGAAAAAGCAATGTGCTCTAGTTATGCAACTAAGTGTAATTTTATAAATTACCTTTAAAGACTGAGTGTGAGATTTGTGACAAAATTGGAAAAGAGACCAAATTTTCGATTGAAATGGGTCCATGAATACGTGATTTCATTGCATTTCTATTACACAGATCAATCCCAAATATTTATATTACATTTTCATATCTAGAGAACCAGTCCGCTGGTAGATTTTGAAAAAATCTGCTAGCCCAATCAATATCTACATAGTAGATATTTCCATATATCACTGGCCTTGACAGAACATCTACATTTTTTGCGCTCTGCATACAATTCGGTCCAAGTGCATTAGTTTATCGTCGAATATTTCCACTTGAACTTGTTTCAACTGGGATATGCGAATGCGGCCCAAGTCAATTTGATGTCATGTCAGTTTCAAGTCAGCTGGAAAGGGGGGGGGGGGGGGGGGGGGGGGGATCATGTGAATTCAGGTTATTTTTTTTATGTCAATTCCCCATCAATTTCAGGTCAAGTTAAGATCAAGTTTTGGCCTGAAATTGAATTTTCTTGCTCATTTTAGGTAAAATTGACCTGAAAATTAGACCTGAAATTAACATCAAGAAATGTTGTCTGTGTATGGTGTAAATAGTGGATATGTATATTTCAGCTATACATCTGATTTGTATACTAGCTAGTATATAATTTACAATTGCAAAGCAAAATATTAAAGTTAACATGGTTTTAACAGAGAATTAATTCAATTATATAGGGAATGAGATGATTATGAACCAAAGCCATTTTTTTACAGGGCAGCTTAGAACATGTGCTTGTGTGTGTCACCATTTTAAATACCATTTTTCAATGAGTGTCTGGTTTGACTTAATTTTATTCATAAATGCTTTTACTTTTCAGGGACAGATACAACTCGAATGTGTTTATTTTGGAGGTTTATGTATACAAGACAAACCTAAAACAACTTTTGTTATTATTTTACCTGGATAATCTAATGTTCTGATTGTATTCAAAATCTGTAAATGAAAAATTAGAAATTTCACAATTATTGTGAAAGTTCGCTTTTGAAAATTAGCTAGACTGAGCAATAGTTTTTCAGTGTAGAATATTGCAAAAACTATCAAAATGGAATGGAAGCTATGATTTCATTTTGTGCCTATGACCTATGATTTGTGACAAAATGTTTATGTGTGTGCTTGTGTGTGCTTGTGGAGAAAATTATTAGTGCTAGCTAGTGACTGATGTCATCAAAAGATTGATTTAACTTTGTTATGAACATGTAATAAAAAAAAATATGAAGTAAAACAAGATTTTGAATTTATCTTTAAAGGGAAAAACCAGAAGGGAACCAAGATTTGGTGACGGGTATACTTGGACCTAAACTGAGGTGTTCAGAGTGATTTAAACACATTAATGGGGTTTAGATCAACTTTTGGTAAATCATATAGATATACTATGAGAAAAATAACCAGTGATTGCATTTAAATACAAATCTTACTATAGTGATTACTATTTGATTTATTAGCTCACCTGCCATACCGTTGTGTCCGTCGTCCGGACGTCCGTACGTCAACAATTTCTTTAAACGACTTCGTCTTCTTAACCACTTATTGGAATTTAACTAAATTTGTCTGGAAGCATCCCTAGGTGGTGGGGATTCAAAATTGTACCAATGATGGGGCTGACCCACCAGGGTGCTGAGGGGCAGGGCCAAAAGGGGGAAATTTGGCTATACTGCTTTAAGCGACTTCTTATATGGAACTAAGAGACGGATATCAACCATATTTGACCGGAAGCATCCCTAGGTGATGAGGATTCAAAATTGTACAAATGATGGGGCTGAACCACCAGGGGGCTGAGGGGCAGGGCCAAAAGGGGGAAATTTGGCTATACTGCTTTAAGCGATTTCTTCTCTGGAACTAAGAGATGGATATCAACCATATTTGACTGGAAGCATCCCTAGGTGGTGGAGATTCAAAATTGTACAAATAATTGGGCTGAGGGGTGGGGCCAAAAGGGGTTATTTGGCTATATTGCTTTAAGCGACTTCTTCTGTAGAACTATGCCATGGATATTGATCATATTTGGTCGGAAACATTCATGGAAGGCAGGGATACAAAATTACACAAATGGTGGTGCTGACCCCCCGGGCTAAGGGGTGTATTACTTGGAAATAGTTGAGATCCCCACCATATAACCATGGTATACAATTGCTGAGTATAAAGAGAAGATTGCTCATTTGATTCCAGGATGGCACTAGGGTCTGGCTCTGCCCTTGGAGACATACCTTAGTCCCTGGGCCATAACTTTAAAACTGTTGAGATCCCCACCCCAAAACTATATATACAAATGCTGGGCATAAAGAGACAAATGCAGTCATGATATCAGAATAGACCCGCGGGTCTGACCGATCCCCTAGGGACCTAGTTTCTGAGTCAAAGCTTGGAAACAGTTGAGATCCCCACCCCATAACCATACATAAAATTGCTGGGCATGACAAAATCTAATACAGTTATGCTACAAGGATTGGCCTTGAGGTCTGGCATATTCCCTTGATCTCCTTTGGAGAATATTTTGCCATGATTGCTAAGGTATCCAGGTGAGCGACACAGGCCCTCTGGGCCTCTTGTTTATAGAATATCCTTCCTGTTTATTTACATATAGTTGTTCCTTATAAACGGGTACTGTAGATACTGTAGACGTCCTATAAATAGGTTGCTCCCTCACTTCACAGGAACGGTCCCATTTTTACATGAGAATAGATTAAACATCTCGCACACGCTTTTATTCTGAAAACGGGAGCATTATGCTATCATTTTATGTAGCGTTACAAGGGTAACGTCGTTAATTTTATTACACATCATACACCCTTGATGATAGCGCAGTGCTCCGTGTTCACCATTACCACTTAATTTCACGGTAGGAAAGTGTCGAGAGAAAAATCAGTCATCCATGTGTGATGTAGAATTTCAACCCTACGAATAAGATTTTTGAAGTTTGGCACTCCGCAAAGCCACACGATAAACTTCGGGAAATGTTACCCATGTGTTGAGATTTCTGTCTACAACCCGTAAAACTGATGAGTTCTATTAATCTTAAAGTCACCATTGGACGTGTTAAAAAAATACTATAAATGCTGGAAACTTTATGGATTAGTGTCGGCGATTAGGAAATGTTTAGAAAATTACGAATTCAGGGACTATATACTTTTAACCGCCCTGTAATACCAGTAAATATTGCACTATTTTCAAAGACAACTAGGGGTTCGTACGTTTTTTTATGACATGCTAAATAATAAAAGAAATCTCAAAGCTAAAGGTAGAGAAAAATGGGGAGAACTCTGACTTTAATGATGATGACTGGGTCAGAATACATGTATACTTGCTGCCTTTCCAAGTTACTGAAAATACCAAACTTCAGTGGTTACAGTATAGAATCATCCATCATATTTTAACAACAAACTCATTTCTTTTCAAAGCACATATAGTAGTCAGTCCACTCTGTAACCTTTGTAATATTGAAAGAGAAACCATTGAACACTTGCTTCGGGAATGTGAAGAGGTACAGAATTTAGTACAAAACTTAGATAGCCTGTTGGAAGCACTATATATTCCTTTTACAGTTAACAAACAAACTCTACTGTTTGGTAAGATTGATAATAATAACAATCCTTGTCCTAAAGTGGATAATGAAATTATTTTAATCATAAAGCAGTACATTTACAAAACAAGATGTTTACATCAGACACTGAATGTCAATGCCTTGATTTATGCCTTTATGGATCATTTCAGTGTGCAGAAATATATATCATAAGAACTTATAAGGGGGATGTGGCCAAAGATAAATTTTGAAACGGATGGAGAAAGTGGGAAATGTTGCTACAGATAATGGGATGAAATGATAAGATGTTGTTTGCGCATTTACATTCATTTTTGCAGTATGCTTCTCTCAAGCTCTGATATACCTCCTCCTTAATTGCATTTTTTTGTTTTGTAATTCAAATATTTTCTATTGGAAATTTGATTCGGGGCATGAAATATATCACTTTGAAGCTGTGTATGTACATGTGAATTGATGCATACAACAACTAAGTGGGTGATTGTAAAATGTTTGTAAATCTGAAATGATGATGTTATCATTATGAATTAGTGATGATGATGATGATGATGATAATAATATGTGGATGAAGATACATATGGAATGATGATTGAAGATTATGGATGATGATGATGAATGGTGATGATTGTATGATGATGGTGATGATTGTATGATGATGATGATAATTATTTGTTGATGAAGATACATATGGAATAATGATCGAAGATTATGGATTATGATGATGAATGTATGATGATGGTGATGATTGTATGATGATGATGATAATGACACTGATGATGACACTGATGATGATGATGATGAGGATGATAATACGTTGATGAAGGTACATATGGAATGATGATTGTATGATGATGCATGATGATGATGGCAATGATGATGATTGAATAATTATATATGAAAGATGATGATGACGATGATGACGTGGAATGATGATGATGATTTTGATGTTGATGATGATAGTTATATTATGATGACAATGATAATAATTATGATAATGCGAGGTGTGTGTATGTGTGAGAATGTATTAATATCCTGTTTATGTATATGTATATGTAATGAAAAACTTGGGAAAATAAAACCATTACAAAAAAAAAATGATGGATTGCTAGCAATCGCCATATTGCTGAGTTTTACAAACATCTTCCTCGATACTCCAGAGGCGCTCTATGAGGAGTGTTAGGCTGGATCGTACAGGATCGTAAGCACAAACATGTAATGCCATATATTTATCATCGCGTGGCAATGCTACAGCCTAAACCTTCCATTTGAAGGTGGCAGTCATAGCTGCTATGAATGCCATTGTCGGATTGTTGACGTCATTATGATATGATTCTCCGTGGGAGATGGTTGTTCTGTTCATCGAACAAGCACGCCCAATACATACAATAATATTGTGTACTTTTATGGACAAATTATATTTTCCACGAGAAAGAAATACTCTAAAGGAGGTAAATTATTCTTGAACTGCTTCCAGTTGTCATTCATAACCAATATGAATGCCAACTGTAAATGACAAACTCGATATGAAGCGCCAGTCCTGACCATAGTTCTATGCTTCAATGTACTTAAATTCGACAAAAGTGGAGGAACAATTGAAAGTTAAAATAATGTATCAAACTAGATATGGCGTTTCCCACTGTTTGTTATCGGAGTTTAACTTCGGGTTTTATGTGTGTGGTGTTAGGAATCTTGAGATATGGTTCGTTATGACCTTTGAGATAACCAGACGGCTGTTCCCAATGGATTGCATTCGAGATATCCGGCCCTAAGTACACCGGTGTTCTGAAGATGGTATATAAAACGGACATGGGACTGAAGAGGCAGTTGTCACGTAGAGTCTCCGTCGTTTCTGGTACCCGCCCCTGCCGGGTGCTAGGTCGTGTTGTGGGCGTGGTCACTGTCTTGGCGATCGGATTTCTGTGCGGACATTTCATATATCATTCCTTCGTTACTGCTAAACACGTGATCACTGACCCTGAGCAGTATGTCAAACGAGACGGGAGTAAACGAACAGTACATATAGATGATACACATATACTTAAATCAACTCATGGAGCACCGAAAGTGGCTCCCTCTAAACAAAAGATGCCACATACGGAGAATGGGTTCCACTCGCCGCCGAAGGAAAGAGACGGGGTGGAAATAAAGAAAGACATGAGTGTTCAATTTCGTGACTATGTTCCAAGGAAGGTTTTTGTGAATTGTGGTGGAACATTTCCGGTGACTTTAGACTTGTTCCTCAATACCTATCCCGACGCTCACAAGTACGACCTGTACACATTCTTACCAGACGAGTCATACAGCTTGTTTTATCAAACATACAAGAGACATACGCTTTATACGCCGTCGATCGTCTCTGAAGAAAACACAACCGTGGAATCCACCAACAACGGGTTCGCGAGCATGGTTGAACAGCGAGACATGATTGACACCGTCGACCTTCCAAGCTGGATACTGACTAATCTGCACCAAGACGACTACGTCATACTCAAGCTTGATAGTAAGTTCGAAAAGGTAATTGTGAAAAATATCGGTTCAAAAAACGCCATCGAGTGGATTGACAAATTTTACACGACTTCTGAAGATAACGAAACCATTGCCGCTTATCGCGACGAACTTGGGAAATTCAATAAGCAGATTTCTTTTTGGGATAACTCAGCTCTGACATACTCCGATTTTGACACCGTTAACCCGCCCAGCATCCCCAAGGGACTAGGCACCGTGTTGTCACAGTGTGTAGACCCCACAGAGTCGGAAAAGTTCGGTTTGTTTCTTTTCTCTGAACAATTCACAAAGCATGTCAATCAAACTGTGAACTTGTTGATCACGTATGCTGGTGAACGGAAGGTAGGCGTGTCGGTATTCCTCCCACGTGATTTCTTTCGTTCAATCCCGAGTCGGTCGCTGCGAGAATTATCCGAGATAGTTACTCTCGGTCTCTTCATTGGTAAGGAAAATCAAACGGGTGATGGAACTAACACAACTGAGGAAGATAATGAATTTAATACATATAGAAATATATATGTTGAAGCTGCCAGCCAAGTACATCATCATACAGAATCTACTCTCCAATACGTCATGGTCTCCTCGACCACAGGAGCTGATGTGTGCCGCAGACTTAGCCAATCTCGACAGGTGATAGTTTTCAATGAAACCAAGCACATCACACACCATTCACAAACCGTCTTACAGAGTAGCACTCTCACCATGGATATGATTGGGCGAAATCCTGGAGAAATTCTTGCCGTTGATTTGATGAAGGACAATGCTGCTATTATTACACTGTACATGACGAAACGATTTGAACCGTGGTTGGTACCTGCTTCAAAATGTCAACCCCTTGTCAATAGGAAGTGAATCTTCCCCAGGTTGAGTTTAAAATGGTCTGGGGTGGATGTTGCGATATCTGTGCTGTAGCATTCAAGTGAGGTGGCACTATAAATGATACCGTTGGAAGTACAGTCCCACTACAAACAGAACACAATACAACTCCAACACACACGCAGGCATACACACATAGGGAGATATTACCAGGTGGCATAGGACTAGTAGTTAGCGCCTGATAAGGCAGCTCCTACGAATTCCTCAATATTGTATTGATTAATGTATATCTATGCGTATTGTATTGATTGTATAAAATTGTATATCTATGTACTGTAAAGCGCTTTAGAGTGACTTATGTTAGCTAGGTAGGGCGCTATATCAAATGTTGTATATTTATTTTAATTTATATAGCTAAACAATTTATTGTATTTAGGTAGATTCATTTCTTTTCCTGTTTCTTTGAATAAGTCTGTAAGATTTCACCACACGATTTGAAATACTCTATTGGTAATTTACGGAAAATCATATATTAAATGAATAAAGTTTTACCATGCTTATTAGAATGACGGGTGATGTAATTTTCACTAACGCGGTCCTCTTGCTGAGAACGTAACTTTTCTAGAATTTGACCTAGATGTGCAAAGCGGATGTTATCGATGAAGCAGACGAAACGAACCCTTCAAGAACACCCAGGTCTTATTCGCTCGTGTATTTTATCAAGGGTCTCGTGTTAATCTGTACTTTGTCCATATCCTCCCCCTACTTTTATCGATTTCGAGCTATAATCATGGTTTCGCAGGCACTTTAGTATCCCCTAATTTTACAGGAAAATAACTTTGTCCATTCCGTCACATACTCTTTCTCTATTTAACATTTTCTTTTCAGGAACTAACGTTTTCACGAAGGTAGTAATATATATATGAAACTTTCCATAGATATGATCCATCATTAAAAACTCATCTCAATATATCACTACAAACTTAAGATAAACATCAAAATCGGAAGCCAAAGGTCAAGCATTTGTTCTGTTTTCTTCCCTTCCGTTGATTTTTTCCGTATTATTCTTTTAGATGGTTTATGTTAATTTGACTGAGTGTTATTAAAGTAATGTACCAGATAATTTGAGTCTCGTCCTTTTTATTCCTACTTCAAAAGATTTAGTTCAGTTGCATCCAATAATCTCCTATGATTTTAGTTTCGCCCACTTGAAGATTAGTGATCCCGTAAAATGCGGGATCCATTCTCTAAGTTTGAATTGAAAGATTGGTCCAATTTGTTTTTTTCAATGTCGGATTCAAGACATGGTTTATTTCTATATGATGTGTGGCCTTTCTACCTTCACATTTACCTACAAAGCAGTTGAGAGTTTTACAGGGAGTATGTTTATTACGTTCTGTAATTTTATTGTTAGTTTCATTCGTATAATTGTTTCAAATTGCACTGAAAAACCCTTTCTCAATTGTACGGAGACATTTCGACGACACGTTTTATCAAAATATTTTTATTTTCTCAGGGAAAAGTTAATCCAGATTTCAAAACGCTTTATCTATTTATCTATATGTTATACTCCACAGAGACAAAAATGGCTCTAATGCTTTATAAAACGCTATAGCCCGAAATGTTAATTTACAAAATTATTAAATGAATGAGAAAATAATACTTACTTTAATCACATACCTGTTGAATCTTGTTATAGTAATACAAGCAATTTTCAGACCATGAAATACAACGTTCTGTATTGCACATGTGCAATACGGAATGTTGTATTTACCTACTAGCCGGAACTACTTTTTATGGGAATCCCCTTGTCATGGCGAACTGAAGTTCCCGGTATTTGCAAAAAATATCAAAGTTTATAAAATCTTTGTATCGATCTCAACCAAATAAGGAAGGTATGTGATAAAAGCAAGACACCACACTTGTGTTTTTCTAATGAATCAGAAAGCACGAATTTATTGCGCGGACGCATATATTCACTCGTGTGCTCCACTCACTCTTGAATATATATTCGTCCGCGCAATAAACTCGTGCTTTTTGATTCGTTAGAAAAAACGGCCATTTCGTTTCATTGGTACCATAAGTCAAAAGAATAAAAATATCAGTCTAAAGTATTCAGAAACATGTAGAAATGAGCCCCTTATAACACTACATATTAAGAAATATTAAAAAAAATATTTCCTCATCATGGTATAACAACTCAGTAGAGCTTTACCTTGTTACGTGACATCATTATAGAAAATATCTGTGTACAAATAAAAGACGGAGAAAACATATGCAAGACCACACACTTGTGTTTTTCTCCATCGAGAAAATAAGGTTTTACCTACGTGCTTCCTCTATGCGTATTCCTTACTTCGTATCTCTAGTTATACTTTTATTTGGATGTCTGCTCCTTGCATCAACAGTTCCACCGAACACTGATTATATTGGTCTTAATTCCAGTAGATTAGTTTAGTTCATCACCCATTACCTCCACAATCTTTTTGTTAAAAAGTAGTGTGGATGGGAAATCAGAAAACACCCTGATATTTTAAGGAATATCGGAAGTGTGTAAAGTGATACCAATTCTGTATGGATGTGAGGCACATCATCCTAACCTGATACCTTACAGTTATCACACACAATCGGAATGAGACAAAAGTTACCCATTGTGCCAAATAATAACTGTGATCTTGGTCAAAAGATATTGAGTGTCTCAGAGGTAATAAAAATACCAAAAACACACCTTCAGTACATTTTGTATTAAGACAACAAAAGTTTACATTATTCAATATCTTGTACAAGAACGAATGCATCACAATTTTCAATTTGCAGAGAAAAAATCTTGTGAGGCGTTTATTCTTGTTCAATGCAATCAAATAGTATTTGTTGGAATTGGTTTTTTTTTAAATCTGAAAGTAAACTGTCATGAGGGATTTTCCTTCGCTTGTCGTAAATAAATGATTTTCTGTATTCACATGTTAGGCAAGCCATTTTACCAGATTTAAAATTAATGAAAATGATCTTTCTCATGTAAAATATATCTGAAGTATATCGGAGAATAAAATCTCACCTCAGCCATTGATCTATACAGATTAATGTAACACACACACAGGGGTAATTGCGCCTTCAAAATGTGATAATAGATACAGTATGCCAAAAACGGTGTTAGTTCAAATAGATCTTACATACTGTTGACGGGGAGGAGCATAAAACCCTCGATTATGAAATTATAAATTTAAAGAAGTACTTCTAAATTTCAAATAAAAAAAAATGATTTTTTTCTTTTCTATTTTGTGCCGAATTTGAGATGTTTTTCACTTAAGTTTAAAAGGTGTGTGTTTAATACATCGTTTGTTTCTAAGCATATTTTACGGCATTTATACGCCATTTTGTTAGGGTTCCATGTCACTCTATTTAAGTGTTTTACAAGAAAGTCTCCTTCTAACCGTAGGTGATAATACAGAACAAGTACTGACCCCACTTTTCCTTTCTGTTTACAATATAAATGCAGTCTGGGCGGTAATATATACCCATAGAGACCATCCAGGTGTCAATAACATTCTGTCGTTAAGCTGTATGTGGGGAATTCTATGGCAAGCCAACTTAACATTTATCCAAGGAGCAATGTCAGGTCTGTATTTCGACATTGCTCCTTGAATAAATGTAAGGTAGGCTTTCAGTAGAAATCAATAAGATAATTCAAAGCCTAGTAATTTATATCTTACATCATAATGTTATATATTTCTGTTAATATCTATTTTCAAATTGTGTTAATTAAACCAGAAATAATGGATAAACCATGAGCAACGTGCACGCACAACCTTCACGATTTGATGGGTAATAACACCTTAATTATGACCACCGTCTTAACTTAGCGTATCTACTGTTATTCTTAACAGCAATAACTCCAGTACACCGGGTGTCCTACATTACAAAACACTATATACATCGTTGTAGGTCATTATTAGGTCTGGTGGTCTTTTTGCTGTAATCGAACATGGAATAGAATGCATAACATCGCTTAAATGTAATTTAAAATATGCTGTTTCGTAACAAATAACCAGCCCCCTACATGATGGCATTGTCAAAAGAAATTGTAACCCCTGATAAGTCATATTTAAAGACCCGATTAAACATCGAAATTTCGTTATGTAATTTATACTTGCAGTTAAGCTATTAAAATGGTAGAAAGCGACGTTAATGAAGTCAGTAATAAGACATTAAGTTTGGTGAACTATCTTTATAAAGACATCGACATAATGCCTGCTTTCAGGCGAAGTTAACGTCGTTGAGTACTATTTTAATAACTAATGTACAAGTTCAACACTTGTATATCAAAATTACACGAACTCTGATCTTTAATGAGAGTCTTTAAATAATACTTATCCGAGGATTGAACTTTCTAGTGACTATACTATTAAGGGGGGTTTGTTGAGCCTTAACAAAGTGACACAAACAGGCGCATCAATTCTGTACTTATAATTGTTTATCTGTGATTACTTTGACCAAACAAATCCATCAACTGAAAATGAGGTGTTTTCTATCAAACGTCATTTTTTGTCAATAACTAAGACAACAATTACCACAATGCAAACAGAAAAAGGCATTGAATGTAAACAACGTTATATCAGATCAAATATTATAATTTATATACTTTCGTAGATATTAATACATTTAGTAAAAACAAGAGGTGATATTTAGATGACTTATAACATTAAAGTAATACTGACGCAATACGTTAATTTGTTATAATTATAGCTCTGATCAGATGTTTTTTCAAGACATAAAAAAATCTGGTAAAACGAGTTTGAATTTCTCCCATAAAAACTATGCTTTAGGAGCTTTTGTTTTAAACACATGGTTTCAATCTTTATAACTAATTGCCTATTTATTGACCTATTTCGTTACACACATTAGTGAGTCATATAATTTTAATTATTAAATGTTTCAAATTACCATTTTTAATAAAAAAAATATTTTTTATCACAAACAGACAGCCACATTACCTTAACATGGGCCGTAAATAATCATTCCCGAAACTGATTAATTAAACGTCCATTTTCGCAATAACTGTATTTCACTGAATTGCCATAATTAGGATTTCTATATTTTATCGTTATTTTTTTAATTTATCATATGTATGAAACCCAGTATGTATCATACATCTTGGATCTATTCAATATTAAATATATATATATATATATATATATTAATGAATGGGCAAAGAAATATGTTATTTTATGTGCATGTAATTGCGTGTTTGCTATTTGTTTATTTGTTAAGTTACATGACAGGTACGTACGCCCTATGGCCGTTGTACAATAGCTACATAGTGTATGTAGTATCGTCCAAAACAGGTGTAGGAGAATATTTTGTCTCACCTTTTGACAGGTGAAAAGGTCGTATGGTCTACTAGTCTGTGGTGTGGTAATTGATTAAACAAGTACGTGCATTGTTTTCCTGACGTGTCTTATGACATAAAGAGTGACGATAACATCTAGTGGCCCGAAGCTAGCGTTAAGATCAGTCTATCGTCAGGAAGAACTCGGATCGCGATGTGCAGTTTTGGGACGTAAAAACGGTTAATAAATGCATAGTAAGAGGATCATATAACGCCGTTAGATGAGAAAAGTACGGAATATTTTTTCCATGACTTTTTTTCCCGGAAACAAAATACATGATTAAAGTGATGATTGTGATGTTATACATTCGTTTAGTAAACATGGAATATTTTTTAACCATTTGGTGGTGATGTGTGATATATATTGTTGATTATATACCGTCTAATGTTGTTCTACGTTATTCAACGCGAATTCTAAGGACGACAGTGCCCGGATAGGTACATATGGAAGATGAGTAGATTGTTACAGGTACGTCATAATTAATATGGTCAATTTTATTTGACTGTTTTATAATATTATATTGCATTTGATTTATTTTACAATATTAACAAAAGAATTAGACAATGTATTTCACATTTTAATAGCTTCATTTTTCAAAATATAACCATTTTTAATTATTTTTATATATATATTTGTCACCATGGTAAACTTAACGTATATTAATTGGGTAAGATAACCTTACTAGCGAAATAACGGTAGTTTACCTTCAAACAAATACACTGGAGAAAGGAAATGCACAACACAGTCATAACTTTATATAAACATTATGTAATATTACCATTTAAAGCAAATGTATAAAATAAGGAAAGAAAACGCTGGTATTTACAAAAGTCTTGGATCAGTCTTGAAAAGTTTCCATTATTAATGGGTTTTTTGTTGGTATATTATTCTCGCACTAGAACTACCACTTATATCGGTTGGACAACCAATTACCATTTTTAACCCATTTTAGATGGAAATATTTATGATTTTAAATTTATTTTATTTTCAGGTCTAGAATTATCATATTTAATGGATTACCGTCTGTTGATCCTAGCCTCTTTCCTGTTAGCTGTCGATGTCAAAGGTCACACATTATTTATGCTATCCAGCGACCCGGGACAGATACGTCAAAAGGTCCAAACGATATACCACACACACAAGCAGGAAATGACAAGACTGCCAGTGAAATCTCTAAGTAAATACATCGACAAACGCCAGATCCACCATTAACGCATATTCAATATATCTTTGTTATCATCATGACTTTGTCATAATCAGTCGTCTAGTGCACTGTTCGGAACCAATCGTGTCCTAACTTGAACAAAATGATGGACTGCAATTTTACAATGATTAAACATGATATCAAGCGTTCAGCCTTAACCCATAAAGCAGAATTGATTTCAAGTGAAATATATAGAAATATAATACCATTTTGTGAAACGGAAATGTAGAATGTATCGTACATTATATTTTTAAGTAGTGTAGGCCCCAAACAACCAACGTCCGATGAGTTACTACTCTTCTTTTACTCTGCCCTTTTGTGTTCACTTATTTTTTACTTTCATATCGTTAAATTTGAAACTAATTAATCCAGAAGACATTTAGTTAAATACAATTTTTGAACCTATAACATCGTGTCTTATGCGAAAATTTTAACATTATTGGCTGTATTAACTGTTTGTAGCCACGCGGCCGTCAGCCATCCGTCCAAATTTCCACGAGCAGTTCGTGCTACCGAGCCGAGAGATGATGGTGAGGAAGCAAACCCGTCTAGCTGGTCTGTCGCTAGGGACCATCAAACAGATATGTACCAGGTACCCTGACCTAGTCACACTCAGAATATAGAAATATTGTCAATTCAGTTTTAAGCATCGTAGAAAAATGAACACCAATAATATCAAATGTGTCGTAATTTCGAATAAGTACAAAATATGTATTGCAACAGTTTGTTGTCAAAAAGGTGGGGTCAATTCCTATGCTTAAGTTCTCATATGGTCGGCATTGTCTCAATTCGGCAAAATCAGACCCTAGGGAGCTGAGACCATCATATTCAATACTGTCTGCAGTCTGGCAACGTTATTGCAAAATATGGAGAACAAAATAGTTCCGTTGGCCAAAATTGGACCCCACCTTTCTGTTGATTCCAAATATACAATGAAATAATTTCAGTAATGGTAATTCGTTTTTTTTTACTTTCTGTTAAGTACCGGAAGTACTGTTTATGAGTTGCTAGAAAAGCCTGGATGGCAGGAAGCCCTCAGGACTGAGTTTGGCCACGACTGTCAGGACCTGAGTGCTAACCTTACGTGTAATGCACTCAGTCGGTACCGAACCATAGATGGCTCATGTAACAATCCGTTCCAGCCCACGTGGGGTATGGCGGGAACTCAACAAACACGCTACCTCCGTCCAGTCTACAATGACGGTAAGAACTACTATACTGATTTATTTAATGTATGTTAATGCAAAAGAAAGGAAAAATACAAGAAAAATCCACGCTTATCAAGACCTATTTCATCCTGTCTTTTTTCCTTCATTACATTCGATCAACAATATAGCTCAAACATGATTTATTGATTGTTAAATGTAACAAAACGGTATACTTACTACTAACATATCAGTTTATTGTACATGCAGATTGGACAATTGAATCTGCCAATAAAGAAATGCATCGCGCAGGTATTTAGTGATATAAGCGACAGTAAAATACCCCCTGATATCTCCTTGTGTTACAGGTATAAATTCCCCACGTCTTGTGGGAAGGGACGGGATACCCCTCCCCAGTGCCCGGATGATCAGTAACATCGTCCATAGCTCCAAAGGGTTCGTTCGCCAGGACTGTCATCTCTCAGCTATGGTCATGCAATGGGGACAATTCCTTGACCACGACATCGTCGGTACGCCTGTGCTCAAAAGTAAGTATAAACATGTCTGCAACGGAAATCACATAAACGTAGGTCTACTAAGAACCGAGTTATATCATTTTTTATAAAACCCTCAACATACTGCTTCTTCAATGATCTACTTATTAACGTACAGGAAATTATCTCTAGCTTAATCTGAGAAAGGGCAATGGGAACTGTCAATGCTTGGATACAATATACAATTACACGGGAACTTTTATATGATGCACCTCGTTATAGTTACCACCTCGATACGCCTTATATTTCTTCTTTTACACTTCCTGTATATGTTTCGATGTTATGCAAACATTTTGATGGACAGATGACCACATCAAGACGAGTCGTACTTTTGTACTGATAAATCGAGCTGCCTGATTAACAATTAGTCATAGACCAAGCATTTCAACTATTTTTCTTATGTATGAGGGTTCCTTATTTTTGACTTCTCTGTGTTTTACTTGTAGAAGATAATGGTTCATCATACGAGTGTTGCGAGGCTGATTCTTCCTTGTGAGTGCACTTTTCTACTAAACGAAAACGTCGAACGGCAGTTGGGGCATTGACCCTATAAATTATTTTATGGTTTTCGAAAAGAAGTTAAACAGTTTTTGAATTGGAATAATTTTATTTGTAAGCCCGTATTCTAATCTTAAAATAGCATGTTGAAATCTTATTTTCAGTGAAGGTTGTTTTCCTGTCGATATCCCCCCTAACGACGACCATTTTGAAGGGAAATGTATGAACATGGTAAGGTCCGCACCAGCAGTGGGACCTGACTGTGCTATAGGTTAGTACATGGCGTGTATATGAGCAAAGGACCTGACTAAGTGTACGACATTTACGAAGATGACAAGGACTAAATCCATTAGTGGGACTGGAATGCACTTTAATAAGAATAGGTCGTTTGAGAACCTGATAATGTTAGCAGTAGTACACACCCAATCACACGTTGAACTGCTTGTATTGTGTGGGTTCATTTTAATATCTCAGATTAATATAATTAAACTACGGAAGTTGTTATTAAAGTCTTATGGTTGATAGTTATACGCACATAACAAATAATTTGATTTTAAATTAACCAGTAGGCTACACCTCAAATTTTTCCAATTTATAAATAAAGGGGTTACACGCACCACCCGAAAGGTTCCAACAGCAGTGTAGACCTATTAGGATTTCCGACGGCTTGGCTCCTTGTATCCCCGATGGGTCCTAGAAGGACGAGACAGATGTATGCAGTGTAATATATTTATACATAGTTGGCATACCGTATCTATTACCAGCTTTTATAGGTGCACTCACCTGTGTATGTGTATGGTATGTTCCTCTTTCCTAAAGTGCCATGGATAAAGAAGCGACCCGCAGTTATTATCATCATTATGTGCAAAGCTGTACAGAACGGTATAATCATGTTTTGGTCGTTACAGGTGCACGGGAACAAATGAACAAGGTGACGTCATACATAGACGCGTCTGCTGTCTACGGTTCTTCTCGGGAGGAAGAGGCCTTCTTGAGAGCTTATAATAGAGGTATCGTTTGCACGCCTAATCGTTCCCATCATGTAATGAAAACATTGCCAGACCCCTTTACGAGATTAAAAAGGCAAAACTTGTTTATGCATGTCAAACAAGGTATTAATGGTACCTTCTTTCGCTACATTTATATTTACATTTATTTGTTTGTTTATTGGAGGGGTTGTAAGGTCTTTCCTTTTGTTTACTGGAGGGTGTGTAAGGTCTTTCCTTTTGGTTATTTGAGGGGGTGTAAGGTCTTTCCTTTTGTTTGTTGGAGGTGGTGTAAGGTCTTTCCTTTTGTTTATTTGAGGGGTGTAAGGTCTTTCCTTTTGTTTATTGGAGGGGTGTAAGGTCTTTCCTTTTGTTTATTGGAGGGAGTGTAAGGTCTTTCCTTTTGTTTATTGGAGGGGTGTAAGGTCTTTCCTTTTGTTCATTTGAGGGGTGTAAGGTCTTTCCATTTTTTTATTGGAGGGAGTGTAAGGTCTTTTCTTTTGTTTATTGGAGGGGCGTAAGGTCTTTCCTTTTGTTTACTGGAGGGTGTGTAAGGTCTTTCCTTTTGGTTATTTGAGGGGCTGTAAGGTCTTTCCTTTTGGTTATTTGAGGGGGTGTAAGGTTTTTCCTTTTGTTTATTTGAGGGGGGTAAGGGCTTTCCTTTTGTTTATTGGAGGGGTTTAAGGTCTTTCCTTTTGTTTACTGGAGGGTGTGTAAGGTCTTTCCTTTTGGTTATTGGAGGGAGTGTAAGGTCTTTTCTTTTGTTTTTGGGAGGGGTGTAAGGTCTTTACTTTTGTTTATTGGAGGGGTGTAAGGTATTTCCATTTGTTTATTGGAGGGAGTGTAAGGTCTTTCCTTTTGTTTTTGATGATTTCATTTCCCGTTCCTTGTATGTTGACGTTGTGGTCTGGATTTTGTTCTATTTTAATTGTTTTTCTGGTGTATCAACAAGGAATGTTAAAGGAGGGAGACAACCGACTGCTGCCACCTAGCGGCAGAGACAACTGTATACAGAGAACCCCAGCTGACGTGTGTATGACTGCTGGTAACGTGTCGAATCATTAATTCTTAGTGTAAAAATGTCACTGATCAAATACAGCAATATTTATTTTTTCTATTGATACAAATAATATTTTGTTATTCTTGTAAACACACGGGTAAACTTACTGACGAAACTTTTTTTGTAAGTATGATATTTAAACAATTACAACAACAGTATAACATGTTAAATAGTAATGCAAGTCAATATAACATATTCTTTATGCGTCGTTCAGCAAAATGACATTTGTCCTCGTAAAAAGTGTATTGTTGCCATCGTTCCACGTTGAAATGTGCACAGTTGATAACCTACTATTATCCATTCAGAGAATATGTTTTGTTTTTTCTATTTTTCTCCAGGGGATGACCGCCCCAATGTCGTGCCTTCATTAGGATCAATACACACTTTGTTCATGAGAGAACACAACCGGATAGCCGCCATGCTCGGCGTTCTGAATCGGTTCTGGGACGACGAGCGGATTTTTCAAGAAACTCGCCAAATAATGTCAGCCCTATTACAGCATATTACTTATTACGAGTATCTGCCGTTAATCCTCGGCAAACGGATTATGGAATACTACAAGATTCTTCCCACAACTGAATACAAGGCAAACATATACAATACGTCGATCAATGCCGGAATAGCAAATGTCTTTGCTGTGGCAGCGTTTAGATTCGGTCATTCACAAATTCCTTCAATTCAAACGTTTTTGGGACCAAGAGAATCTTACCGGCATGACTTCCGGATCGAGACTACGTATCACAGACCCTTCTTCGCACAATTCAAGAATGGACAAGGAACGGAAGACGTACTGAGGTGGCTCGTTAAAGACTCACAACCGGAAACAAACAGGTAAACTTTTTTTTTGACAAGAATAACTCATTATTTGTAAGAGCATGAGTTCCTGCTCCATTCACAGTCTGGAGCGTGCAGATGCAGAGAAATCCCATTCGAGAATCGAATCAAGGGAGTTGCTGGAAATCTTTTTTCTAAAACCTCAACCACCTTTCATTACTATAGCACATGTGAACTCAAAGATACTGTTTCGTATCAATATCATTTGCTACACAAGGAATACCGTCATAAAATGTTTTACATTTTTGAGAATTACTACGAGAAACGTGCAGATGACCCAATACCTGTTCTGCTGAGCATGTCCTTTAATTATGCAACATACCAGAGTAATGATCCATTTGTCTTTGTGCACTTAACAACATGTATACGTACTTCCATGCTACACATCGAACGAAGCCTTAGCTCTGTAATGTCAAAGCACGGACTTAGATCTAATTCCGTGGTCAAAGTAATGTGTACTACTTGTTCCGTTAACAGGGTGTTTGTCCGGGGCGTACGGGATCAGTTATTCTTAAGGAACAACGTCAGCCTTGATCTGGCGGCTATCAATATTCAGAGAGGGCGTGACCACGGCGTACCACCGTACAATGCTTGGCGGAAATGGTGTGGCCTAGCCCCGGCTAGGCACTTCGGGGTGGAACCCGACGGACTTATCCACCACACGATAGCCTCAGCCAGACTACTACAGCGGGCCTACCGGTACACGACTATTTTTGTATAATAATTTTAAAAGCTTACAGATAATGATAATCCATCATCGCCTTGATGATAACCATATATCATTCTAGTAGAATGTTTTCTCGTTGTAATTTCGGATGCTTCTTGAATAGAAAAGTGATACTTGAGAAAGTAATCGCCGGAAACAGACTCCATGTTCATGTTCGTAAAGCAAGATTACAAGTATTTGGGAACGGCGAAATGTGTTATCATAAAACAAACTTGAAGGGCGATCAATATTCTAGAATATTTTTGTCTAATGTTTATTCGGTATTACATTGAGATATTTACGAATTCATTGAACGACGAATCGTCAAGCATCGTTGGTTAAATCTCCTCGACTCCGTCCGCTGTACCAGTTTCTATACTTTGACAGTGATCCGGACGACATCGACGTCTTTCCCGGGGCTATATCAGAACGCCATTTGAAAGGGGCCAGTGTCGGACCAACATTCGCCTGTATCCTAGGTTACCAGTTTCAGGAGCTCAAGCAGGGAGACCGGTTCTGGTACGAGCGAGCACATCCCATCACAGGTTTCACAGAGAGTAAGTCAAGTCGAGCCTCGTACAAGGATTTAGAAATGTTTGTTGTCATGGAATCTGACCTATATCTCAATGTGGTTTGGTTGAGGTTTGCTAGATCTTGTCTAGTGCCGTCATTTTATCCTTAATATACTATTAAAATAGTGTTCTGCCGCAATGCATTGAATCTTATATGTGATCGGTTGAAACACTATTGTAGTGTTTGTAATTGAGAAAGACTTATTTGCGTATTTGTTCTGTAAGTGCTCTCTGAGGGTGTTCCCTATAATCATAAATGACGACAAATAAAACATCAAAAACTAAAGGTGTGAGCTCATGAGACCAACTCCACCTACAAATGATGCTCAAATCTGGTTTCCTTCTATTCACAGGACAGCTGCGGTCGATACGAAGAATGAGGCTATCGAAAATTCTTTGTGAGAATTTCAATATTACACCGTTACAGAAAAATGTGTTCCTACTTCCAAATAGCAAGTAAGTTGATTAATGTCATTCATTAAGTTTTGTTCGAATTGATGTTACAGGTACCAGATTTGGTACCGCCATACACTTGCAAATGCAACGTTTCAAATTGTTGTGATGTAAAAGGTGCAACAGATACGATAAAATATATGTTCGAACTGATAATATCATATCATAACATTATGCAATACTTTCAGGGTTAAGTCATCACACCTGGTGCCATGTCACTCTCTTCCGGACCTTGACATCCGCGCCTGGCAGGACTACAGATACGGGGATTCACCATCCGACGGGAAGTAGACGACTATTTGCTAAAGACATAATTCTGTTAATGTTTGGCATCTGTCGAAATTCTAATCTATGTGGGATGTTTAAGAATGCATAGTATATCAACAAATGTTTAACTTTTGAGAGGAGAAGTTTTGTACAACCGGATTGACGTACAGAGGGCTGATAGGAAGCACTCCTGACTGTGTCGGTACTACTGTGATTCGTGTAGAAGCCGAATCTATGCTAGAGGACGCTTACTGCTTCTTGTTGACATATCGACATAAATCCATAACGATCGAATGAAATGCCAAGGGTTGGTTTCATCGTGAACTGTGTAAATTGGTGATGTGCAAAAAAAGATGAATTTGAAATGCAAAACTAAGTGGAATTCTTGTTATGGAATCTGACCTTCTACTTCCTAATACAAATTCAAAGAATGTTGTTTGGATGATATTTGCTGGATCCTGTCAAGTGCAGTTATTTCAATCTGCATTGACTATTGAAAAAATGTTCTACCACAAAACACATCATGTTTATGTGGTCTTTCTATAATATGGAATCGCTCACTAAGAGGACGAGGTACATTTGTATACATGAGGATTGCTTGCTGGAAACCCTCTGAGTAAAGGTTGAGAATCGATTACTGGTTAAAGTGATTGTGGTATGGAATTACAAAGGCTCAATTCAAATGTCATTCACTCCCCGTTTATAATTGCTAAATGACATGCAAGATGTTAACAGGGTGGAAAGCCCTCGGCTGCTAACGTGACGCTCCTTCTCATGGACTTATAATCAACATACGTCTTTACATTGCAGCTTGGTCAGCGGTTATCAACACAACAATGACAAGCCTTTGACCTTGCTTTTCCGCTCTGCAAGTAGTGCAGGATGTATGACGCATCGCATTTGTCAAGATCTGACACATACAGCAAGAATACCCCGCTCCGTCTGGTCAAGGTGTGACTGCAATATATACATTTAGATAATTTACCACATATTGACGGACAGTGTGATGGGAAGATTGAGCGGAAGTTGTGTCGTGTTTCTTGATGCATTATTTACCCCTATAGGTTGACACTTTTGACCACTTTAAAACTACATGTATATGTTAAAGGGCACTTATCTTATTGGATCGCATTCAGTAATTGGATACCTGGAATACCTCGATGCATTTTGTGTTTAAATGTTTCCCTTAGAGAGCAGTAACATGACGTTATGTATAATATTGACTAATCAGAAGTTTCTCTTTAAATAGTGTTCGTCCAGAGAATCTTTACATTTATATGAACATTTAAAAAAAATATTCTTACAGAAGTATCAAAATTAAATTTTATCAAGATACCTTAAAGGAATATCTTATATATTTTGTACATGGTGTAAATAGTATGGGCGAGTGTTTCCTGTACTGACGTCCGCTTCTAGCGGTCGCTCTCACCTGAGTTTTTTTTTTATTGGAAGTAACGACAAAGTGAATGATCGACCCAAAGCGCCTGACACTTTGACCCCGTCCTGGCCTTATCTGTCTGGTATAGCGATCAATATCAATGTCGGAAGTTATAAAACTTACCTGATAGGGTTATTATATCATATTTTTACAATGTATTATGTGACAGATGAGATCGACAACAGATTTAATCACGTGAATGCATTTTTTTTTTTTTTGCATTACCACTCTGTCATCACCGACAAAACTTTCCAATAATAATACGAAGAAATAAAAGACACAGTAATTTCCTATTTTTAATTGATACTGCTCAATAAATAATATTGGTATCTACTGTTGCACAGACATGTCAGCCTAAAGCTAATATATGAAACATAACTTTATCTTACGCAAATTAAATCTTTGCACAGACAATATGCTTATTGTAAGATTACTCATTTACAAACTATTACGTATTACTACTACCCCAAACACCAATTCACACATTTCTAAATGAACTTTTTAAATCGTCTTCTATTACAGAATGCATAAGAAAATATATAATATTAGATTCCGAATTTGTTGTTGGCTTGTGTGATCATAGCTGAAGTTAAATATACATGTTTCTCATTGTATATGAAATTGCGTGTCGTTGCTCATTTGCTGACACTGCAGTTGTATTGTCCACACCGAGCATCACGCTCCAAATCAACACAAACAATCACTGCATTATTTCTCTCAATGTCAAACCAAAAGTTCACAAATCAAAGTCGACGAATTACTAGGGTGAAAAATATATCACTTAAAAATGTTTGCTATGACAATGGTTTGTATTTCGTGCTTCAAGTCAAAATCCACTGCGAGGGTCGCAAACATTGTAATAACTGTCTGGACCACACTATTTTTTCTTTACACTCTACAAACATATCATTTATATATCTCTTGCCACTCCAACATCAGAAACCCTAATGTCAGTCATGACAATGGGTCAAAAGCCACAATAAGTACGTAAGGATCGACATAGATTCACTTAACTTGTGTCTCCTCGCGGTATTCTCGTTTCCCCCACTTTTTAAGAGTTAAGAAAATTGTGAATATAAGCGGAAAGGGGCAAACCAATTATAGTCACTTTCACCCGACAGGTCACACAGGTAAGGGTTAGGGTTAGAGTTATGAATGTGATATATAAAAACTGTAACTTTTGGATAATGAAATTAGTTAAAGAACATTTTCAATAGATAATCAACATTAACCAATAGCACCACTTGAAATTCGGAATTCATCAATGCAGTTGTACGCGATACAATAATTACTAAATCAATTTTTACATATGGTCTGTCATAAACATTACATTTAATAACAACTCGATCACCTTTCATTCCCAGATGATTGTCTTCAATGCCAAGGTCATAACAAGGGGGTCCAATACCGAATAATTGTAATGCCCCAGTCTCAGAACTAATGATTGCTAAAGTCGAAACAATGTAATACAATGTAATAAATACCCTGATAGTTCGATGGTTGCTAATTATGTCTAAACATTTTCTTTATGTCGGTAAATAGTTTATACATCTTTGTATAGCACACCCAATGGAATGTTTACGTGTGAGAACAAAACTCATTCTGACACCTTCGTCACTTAAAAATGAAAAGAAATATAAATAAAATTAAAAAAAAGCATTAGAAACAAAATGCACAGAATAGTTTTAAAAATCAGTTCGATTTCATAAATTAAACATGTATTGAGTAAGGGACTGAGTGTTTGATAACCCTCGTATCTTGATGCCCTCAGAATTAAAAACTAAAAACATTCTTACGCTACATAATATAATCATTTAAGTATGATGATTGTAAATCTAAAAAGAAAAATATATGGAAATAAGGATTTGTTGATCAAGCATGATTCAAATACTACAATAATGTTTTATGAGGCTATTGGAAATAAAATACAAGAAAATATCTTAATAGCAATGTTAAACAGGTATTCAATAACATCAAGAAACGAAACGGAAGACAGCCTCTAATCATAGTTTTATAAGTTTTTCACAAACTTTCTTCTGTCTCTGACGTTTTTTAGACAATGTAAACAATGTCTATTTAATAATTATCGTAATACACTTCTTGAAAACCTTTTCAAGGGTCTCCATATATATCTATCCTTTGTTCAGAGTTTTATCGATATTGCGTTTGAATTATGTATTTTTTACGCTTCGGTATTCTATTGCTGTTTTTCTTAAACAATATCTGGTTTTGTCCATATGATAACAATATAAAAGTTTTCCGTCATTGTCTTAAGATTTCCAGTGACACAGCATTCATCGCACTTTGCAGTACTAATACAGTGACGAAAAAGATCCACCTGATAAGTACTAGGAGAGAAAATCAATTTACATCACGCACTGTAATACTGTAGACGTTTGACTTCGTCACCATTCACCGCCCAGAGGACATGGTTCTTGTCCAGGCCAATTGCCTGTGCACTTAGCTCGTCAGTGAACACCGTCCTGATGAACTCCCCACCAGAACTGACGAGAAGGACGCTGTGATTGTTACAGTCGGCAATGAGAAGATTACCAGCAATGTCAAAGGTCACATCCCAGGGGTCAAATACAGCTCCTGCTGCTGGTTGGCCATCTCCTTTGTATCGGAACAACTCTCCAAACTCTTTGTCCATGACAAGAACTTGCAATTTACTATTATCGTCATAGCTCTGCCTTTCTACCACAGCCACGTTCTGTGTCAGCCGACATTCTGCTATTTTCTGTGGCAAACGAACCATGGATTGTCCAGGTGTCTGCGTTTTCGTACTAAGGAGATTTTTTCCTTGCTGGGAGAATTTGGTCACCCTTTGCGACATTCCTACCAGGATTTGATTCCCTATGGTAACACACAGGCATATGGGCTTGTTCTTGCAGTGGAATCGCAGATTGGGCGTCCCCTGTGTATACTCCATGATGCTTGAATCGGCGTCAGAGCACACCCAAATGTTCCTTGTTCTGGGTGATATGCTGATATCTGTGATTCTCACGGTGAACTTGAACTGCCTCCGTACAATACCTTTCTTGTTGAGCAGTTCCAGAATGTCCGCATATGAAATCCAAATTTCGTCGCTACCGTTGGGACATATCTTATTGCCTATTCGTTTTGTGTGAAATTTGCCCATGATATTGGTTTGGGATAGGAGCGTGTACTTCGAGGCAGGTCGCTTTATAGCTGACGCCCCTGACTTTGGTCGTGCAGACGTTGGCTCCTGCACTGGTGGTGGTAGCTGCGCTTTAGACTCTGCTTCATCGGTAGACGACGGGTCGTTGGGGACAAGAGTCCCTAACGCTTGTTCTAGATAACAGCGGTAGTTTGTCGGTGCTTCAAAGACTGCAGTATTCAAACTAGGGCTTTCAGGTAGGTTCAAAGCGAGGCTTCGGAATGTCTGTCCAGTGTCATATAATGCAAGTACAGATGTGTCTTGAAGCTGTGTTTTGCAGTCGTGAAGTTGTTTAATGAGTCCCTCGTGACTGTCTTCTAGACGTTTCTTGTAGTCTGTCATTAGGCGGATGTTGTCTTCCTTTATATTTCGATACTGCGACAAAGATTCAGCGATCAAAACGTCAACTTCCTGCTTCAGCTTGATCCCTTGTTCTTGAACCTTTGTCTTGAGCGTGTCAAAGTACGTCGAAGTTTCCGCCATTTGTTTTTCTATTGAGCAAATTTCTTCTTTGATATTGGGCAGTTTGGTATTTTCAACTTCATCGATAAATTCGATCATTTCTAATTTCTGCTTTTCGGCTATATCATTTACCTCAGTCAACTCGTGTCCCTTGTGACGAGTAGCAACACATTTCATACACGCAAGTTCACTGCAATTATCACACAAGAACTCTACGATTTTCCCTTTATGATGAATGCACGTGCTCTGTCCTTTCTTGCGAACAGGTACTTGAACTGAAGCGGCCATAATGGTTTTGTAAATGTTCTTTCGTTTTGGACAATTGTAGAAAGTTAATTTGTTTAGCTCCTGTTTGCGTTCATTGTCATTCGGTTTGTTCCTGAATGTTCAACTGTTGTTCATGGCAAACTTCTGAAAATAAAGGAAAAGAAAACCATGCCAAAATCAAATCTGAAAGATGAACGTATACACACATATGTGATTGAGCATTTAAAATTTGGTAATAGTTACTGTAAGCCAAAAATGAATGACACTGCATCATACAGCTGTTTCGTCCTTTTAGACTCATCGGTGATGCTAAAGACCAAAACATTGGAAATCACCCTCTCCCAATTTTACATCTAGATGGGCTCCGTACCACGGCCAAAAAATGTAATTTAACATTGAAAAGTGAGGGGTTTTTCGGCATGACTAATAGTATAGTTTTGAAAAAACATTTCGAAAAAAAAACGTACCTCGGGGGACTTTTATGAAAAGTAATAAAGACGAAATGACAAAATATTCAGCGGGGCTAGGCGGGACTCGAACCCCGGCCTTATTATGCTATCGCTCTAACCGACTGTGCTACCTGATCAAGGGAACGGTCCTGGCCAAACTGCGCTTCAGTTATACCCATAGCTATATCAAGGGGGGTGGGGGGTACTCAAAATACGAAAAGACTCACTCAGTTGAAATGGTTATGTATTTTATCACACCGCCATTTTTAGCCCATTTTCATAAATATTAAGCCGTCAGAATGAATATTTTGCGATTTCCCTTCAATTAAATGTATTGGCGATGTTTAAATGTTACGTCATAGTTAAAAGCATATTTCATTTTTTCCTTCATTCTGCATATGTTTTGGAACACTTTAGACATTGTTGTTTTTTATTTTCATTTTTTAACCTTAATTTTAAGTACCATTGAAAAGTCCGATATTGACAAAATTGCCAAATGATGCAAACAACGTTTTCAAAAAAGGTGCCTCTTTTCCCGTATTTCTAGTGTCCATATATGCAACAAGTTGGGCTGATTCAGTTGATGGTAGCCACGTAGCTGAAACCTATTCTAGCACTCATTTCATAAAATACTAGTTAATCTATATATTATCTTTATGTTTGTAAAGGTATAAAGGATGTCATAGGAACGTTGCGCGTTGCACTGTATCCTACAGATGTTTGGGAACACGTTAAACATTAATTTTCATTATTTTGATCGTTATTACTGGTGATTGGTTTCTATTGGACAAAATGTCTCTTTGGCGCATTAAATGTTTGGTTTGTTCGGCTTTCTGATTGGTCCAATAGCTGCTTCCTACTTTGTATTTCTCAGAGACGTTATGACGTCAAAAGTTGGATGAACTGCTGGTGAATTTCTTAACGTGTATTTCTTTTCAAGAACAGATCTATCCTTGATATCTTGTTCGTGAATACTTGAATTCATGATAATGAAACCTTTTTATACATCACTGCTTTTTGGTTAAGATACTGATAAGATCTTATTTGACCTACGTGACTTATTTTAAGCAGTATTTAATGAGAAATAAGCCGCTGTACAAATACAAGTGAAAAATAACGAGCTTCGAGGTTATGTTGACTTATTGTAAATATGTAAGATAGTTAATATAGAAGTCCAAGGATATTTAACATGGAAAAACATATATATATTTAAAAAAAACTGACTTCATTATTTCTAAATCCTTTTCGCGAGATTTTATGTTGTGTTTATAATTTTTTATTATATAATATAAGGCTTCTGCAGTGCAATAAAGGGGTGCAATAAAATTGATATTGAACGTGTGCAATAAAGATGCAAATGAGCGCGCGACACCTCGGGAACTAGGTCGTATTCCTACGCACTACTACTACTACTACTACTACTACTATAGTATAGGCTTACTACAACATGGCTGACGTAAACATTGGGGATTCTGTTCGAATTGGCGGCAAAGGTAGGGGCACAGTACAAGAACTTGTTCCAATGGGATTTGCAACAGTTTTAATCGAGGGAAGTGATATTGAGATTGACTTGCCAGGTGATCGGTTAGAGCCAATACCCCAGACTATGACTCAGTCGTCCTCGCTACCACAAAAGCAGACGACACCCAACCAAACTCAAAGGTTTGTTCCGGTCCAACAAACGGAAATTGGGTCATTCATTGAACAACAATCAAATAAGAACACTCTACTGAAAACGTGGAATGACATGAAAGTATTGAAAGCCTTTTTCGAAACTCCAGAAATCAACGAATCCCGAAGTATTCAAAACATACCCCCTCCCGAATTATCTCCGTTGCTTTCCCAATTTTTCATGAGTGTCCGAAAAGTGGACGGTTCTGAATATGAACCAAACAGTCTCAGATCTATGATGTCAAGCTTTGATCGCCAGCTACGCCGATTTAATTATGGTCATGCTATTATTACTAGTCCCCTGTTTGCCCAGGTTAGAGAAGTGTTGAAAAGTAAACAAAAACAGTTAAAACGCGATGGAAAAGGTAACCTTGACAACCGTAGTGATGCTATCAGCGACGAGGAGATCGACGTTTTGTGGAGAAAAGGTCAATTTGGAACTCAAAACCCTGACGCTATTTTACAGACACTTTGGTTTTTCAATACAGTACATTTTGGTTTACGGGGATCAGCGGAGCATCGCGATATGTGCTGGGGGGACGTTACACTACAAAACCACACTGACGGACATGAATATCTAGAGTTTACGGAAAGACAAACAAAAACCAGGACAGGGGAGAACACCCGTGATGTACGCAAAGTAAAACCAAAATTGTGGGCAAACACTGAAAATCCCGAAAGGTGTCCTGTTCATGTTTACAAATGCTATGCAGATATGAGACCTACGACTTACTGTAAAGGATCAGATCCATTTTATATAGCTACTACAACAAAAAGCTCACCTGGAAGTCATGAGACTTGGTTCAAGCGCCAACCCGTTGGTATCAACAAGCTAAAATCCATGATGCAACGTGCCATAAAGGGAGCAGGAATCCAAACTGACAAACACTTGTCAAATCACAGTGCGAGGAAATATCTTGTCCAGAAATTGAACGATAATAACATCCCCGCTAACCATATAATGCAAATTTCTGGTCACCGAAACATTTCTTCTATTAATAATTATTCACACATCAACACGAATCAACACAAAGAAATCTCCAAAATACTGCACGGAAATCCAACAGCACCTGAGACCGGATGCAACACAACATCACTGACACAACAATCAATGGCGTGTAACCAGTCAACTTCCTCTGTTGTCAGGGTCCAGGGCGGTTTCCAAAGTATCTTTTCAGGTGCTGTCACAGGAGGAAACATACAAGTTCATGTTTACCAAGGACCTCCTCTGAAAAAACGCGCCCGTGTTATAGAAAGTGACAGTGATTCTCAGTAGGCCTAATATCCAACACATGTGTTTTCGGTTTCCGACGACCTTCACAGTGCGCGCGCTCTTACACTGTTCATGACGTCACCGATGAAAAAAAACAGTTTTTTTCCGAAGCGAAAAAAAAGAAGTCATATTTTGTAAACTTTTATTATTTCAATTGTTATCACAATTAAAATGATCGTTAAAAGTAAAACTGTTGGCCATTTATTATTCTGATAAAATTCTGCGGACTACTTTTGTTAGCGGAACATGCTCTCAAATTAGTATATGTGATGCGTCCTTTCTCGTCGTCATTGCATATAGAGACGTTAGTATTGAAACCACTTATGTAGGTAGGTTTCTCGAATTATATAATAAATAGAATCTAACACTCGTGTTCATGTTATATTGAATTTATTGAACTCGTATATTAATTTCATATGAAACTCGCCAAAGGCTCGTTTCATATGAAATTAATATACTCGTTCAATAAATTCAATATAACATGAACACGAGTGCTAGATCCTCTATATATTTTACCTAAACACCGGAATTAGCAGTTATATGACATACCTTTACAGTAGAAATCTAGACCGTTTTTTGGTGTCTAAATGAATAATGTTCACGTTTAATAGGCTGATAATCTATTCATTTTAATTTTAGTAAGTTAAATCCTGAATAAAGACGAAGATGTAAGCATTATTTTTCTAGTCCAGGTATATGCAATAAAGCAGGTTACAAAATCATCAATTAACAATATATATAATGTAATGCAAGAAAACCTAATTGGGGATTTCCACTAAACACGAAGTAGGATTTCTCTACTTTCTAATTTCATATTATTACTGCTATTTTCATTTCGAGGGAAATCCACATTTGTAATTGCCCTAATAATATCTTTCAGAAGATGACTACTAGATTTCACGTAGTCATTTTCGCTACGAAATGATAATATAATGTTTTTGCCAGTTTCATGTCTTCGTTATAAATATGAGATAGATTAGCCGTTCTACTTTCGTTTTAAGTTAACATACCACAACGTATGATTATGTGCAGAAAAATCAGTTTTTATGCTGAAATAAACACCAATTTCTCTTACACACATAATATCCCAGTCATACATCTATCTATGATAGCTACATGTACTAACATTTCATGTAATTTCAAAATATTTCAGAATACATTGGTATGCTAAATACCTGAAAGCATTATCATATATATGTACATACATAACACACACAAAGATGTCTGACATGAAGTGTGTAATTCAGTCAGTATATTTGTTGAATGTGAACACGATCAATCAAATCTTACCTGATAGCATTAAGTATTCCTTTTCAAGAAACAGAGCTGAGTATACATACAAGCGTGACTTTGACCCTGGACTTTGTCATACTGCTACGGTGTAAACAACGACTGATACGCCCCTTCTCGACTGATACGCCCCTGCACGACTGTTGATAATGACATAATACATGCTATCGATTCTCGGAACTGCTAACAACGGGCATACGGAAGCGGGGTGGTAACATAGCCCTAACGGAGACACGTGGTTTAATCTTTGTTTAACTTCTCTAGAATTCTCCTTCTTATCATTCTTATTATTTTTATGTTATTACTGTAGTTTACTTTTGCCATTGAAGAAGGCCAGGATGTCGAAATATTCGGAACTAGGGCGACATTTATTATATTTTTATCATTTTGCCCATCGGAAATCATCTGTTGTTTATTATGTAAATTGATTCAATTCACTTTATAAAAATGTCTGTAGTTGATTGATATTAATTAATATTATAAGAAGTTGAGATGTTTGCGCATTTATGACATATTTTCCAAACCGAAGTAATTAAAAAAAACTTTTAGGTAAAAAAGCAATTAAAATTCTATCACGTGCCTACAATGTCATACATAAAATACATATGCAAGACCACACACATGTGTTTTTTCTAGCGAATCAGAAAGCACGAGTTTATTGCGCGAACGAATATATTCACGAGTGCACGGATACGTCCGCGCAATAAATGAGTGCTTTCTGATTCGTTAGAAAAACACAAGTGTGTAGTCTTGCTTTTATCACATACCTTCCGTATTTGGTAGAGATCGATACAAAGATTTTATAAACTTTGATATTTTTTTGCAAATACCAGGAACTTTTTAGTTTGCCATGACAAGGGAATTCCCATAAAAAGGTAGTTCCGGCTAGTAGGTAAATACAACATTCCGTATTGCACATGTGCAATACAGAACGTTGAATTTCATAGTCTGAAAATTGCATGTATTACTATAACAAGATTCAACAGGTATGTGATAAATTTCGTGTAATATGTTTAGAGTATTACCTCATGCAAAAACATACATTGTGACGTAACCATTTGACTTCATAACATTCCGTTGTGTTGTTAAAAGACAAAATATTAAAAAAAAGTCATAAGTCAAAATAGCGAATTTGCAAACTTCGCAATGACCAGAAAATACTTTTTCACGAACACATACATGCATTCTGGGTAGTCGAATATGAAAGGAACTTTTATCATTTTTCATTTTATGAGAATTTCTGACATGTATCCTTAAATGAGAAAATCAGAACTCATAATCTCAAAACTCTTTTGATATATAGTGCTGTAAATGTAATCATTCTCGCCAGGTCGAATTTTCGTGGCGTTCGCGGTAATACTTTTCTCGCGAAAATTACAACTCAAGTATTGCTAGTGAACTAACCCATTCTTACCATTGGACTTTGTACCAGGACCCGAAATCCGCTAGATGCTGTGGGACAGTAACAGCAGTAAAATATAGTAAAGTCTGAGAAAGTGAAACACAGGTAAATATCAGGTATTCACAGGTGAAACGCAGGTTTTATGAAACAGTATATAATTAACTTCCGATTGTCTGTTCACCATCGTGACTCTAACCGGAAATCAGACCCTGGATTATAATACAATTTTAATTAGTATAGAGTACGGACAAGAATATCCGGAAGTTTATTTTTGTATATCAAAATGTGAATTTATACTTATTTGTTAATATATATGTAAGACGAATACTGATAATTGATAGAAAATTTGAACAGTATGTACATTATTTAAAGGCGATTATAGACGCCCATGTACATTGTATGTATATTTATATATATGTTTATGTCATAAAACTTTGAAAATATAATAAAAAAATAAAAAATAAAAAAAAACTTCCGATTGTCTTATAAACAACACCTGCCTATTGTTGGTTAATATGTTGGCACTCAGAGAACATCCCTATTCAGGATAACTGCGAAAATTGGAGATCGCAAAAATAAGGTTCACATTTTCGTGTCTCATTTTAATACATACAATCGTAACTGTTAAACATCCGGATAAACAAAACTGCATTTTTGATCACATCCTCTTACAATTTCTAATACACAACACCTATCCTATTTTAAATGCATGTTAAATGCAATGTTCTTAAAACACATGTTCGTATCTTATTCTAATACATATGTTCGTATCTTATAAACACTTCAATTATAACCACAAGAGCAATTTAATCATCTTAATTTAAAAAACGTTCAACTTTATAAACTCCACAAAAATCATCAGTGTTTATTGTAATTTGGAGACTGCACGAGGTGTCTGTAAGTATTCTAACCGAACGCCTCCATCTCGGATTCTACATTCGTCCTTATTGTTTATTACACTTACATGCACTAGAGTTTAGTCATGACATATATAAAAATAAAATAAAAAAAGGACCTGTCCGAAACCTAATCGTCCTCTATGATACTACAGTGTATAGATGCCAATCAGGCTCCGGACTGGCCTTTTTTAAATTCTTTTTATTTATTTTGGTAAAACTCAAACGTCTATTTTACAACATATCGAAGAATAGCCTGTTCAAATCACGCACTAAGGTACTGTAGACGTTTGACTACGTCACCGAACACCGCCCATAAGACATGGTTTTTGTTCAGACAGATTGCCTGGGTATTCCGCTCGTCCGTGAACACCGTCCTGATGAACTCCCCAACAGAACTGACGAGAAGGACACTGTGATTGTTACAGTCAGCAATGAGAAGGTTCCCAACATTGTCAAAGGTCACATCCCAAGGATCAAATTCAGCTTTTGATTCCGGTTGGTATTCCAGCATGTCTCCTTTAAATCGGAACAACTCTTCGAAGTTTTTGTCAATGACAATAACTTGCATTTCTATATTCTCTTCATGGCTCTGCCTTTCAACCACAGCAACGTTCTGTGTCAGCCGACATTCTGCTATTTTCTGTGGCAAACGAACCAATGATTGCCGAGGCTTTGACGTTTTCGTGCTCATGAGCGGTTTACCATGTTGTGAGAATCTGACCACTTTTTCTGACATCCCCACCAAGATATGATTCTCTATGGTAACACACAGACATAGAGGCTTGCTATTGCAGTAGAAGCTGACACTTGGCGCCCACTGTGTACACTCCATGATGCTTGAATCGGCGTCAGAGCACACCCAAATGTTCCTTGTTCTGGGTGATATGCTGATATCTGTGATTCTCACGGTGAACTTGAACTGCCTCCGAACCGTACCTTTTTTGTTCAACAGCTCGAGAACGTCCCAGTATGAAATCCAAATTTCGTCATTGTCAACTGGACATATCCTATTGCCAATTCTTTTTGTATAAAGTTTACCAAGAGTGACGGTTTGGGGCAGAAGCTTGTACTTCACGACCGATCTTCTGGTAGTTCTCGCTTTTGACATCGATCGTTCCGATGTTGACGCCTGGGTAGATGGCTGAAGCTGTACTGTCGACTCTGTCTGACCATCAGATCGGTCATTTGTGACCAACGTTCCTAATGCTTGCTCCAGGTAACAGCGATAGTGTGAAGGTGGTTCAAATGAAGTGGTATTCAAATTTGGGTAATCGGGTAATTCCAGAGGGAAACTTTCGAACACATGCTCAGCGTCATATAGTTCAATATCAGACGCCTCTTGAAGCTGTGTCTTGCATTCGTGTATCTCTTTATCGAGTCCTTTGTGGCTGTCTTTCAGACATTGCTTGTAGTCGGTGAGTAGCCGGATGTTATCCTCTCTCCGTTTTTGACAATGTGACACAGATTCGGCGATCATACCGTCAATTTCCTGTTTTAGTTCCTCCCCATGTTCTTGAACTGTTGTTCCTAGCTTATCAAAGTACTCCGAAGTATTCTCTATTTGCTGTTCAATTGCCCCTATCTTTTCTGTAATGTTTTGCAGTTTATTATTTTCAAGTTCGTCGATAAACTTGACCATTTTTGATTTCTTTTGGTTTACGATATCACCAAGTTCGGTCAACGCATGCGCCCTATGTCGAGTAGCAACACATTTCATACAGGCGAGTTCGCTGCAATTTTCACAAACGAATTCTAAGTTATTGCCTGTATGATACATGCACGTGATCTGTCCTTTCTTGCGAGCAGCAGTTTGACCTGCAGTAGCCATGATCGATTTGAAAAGATTTCCGCTGAAAAAAACAACAACAATATTTTGGTAACTGCACAGCCAATTCGAATAAGATTATCAGATTATTTCATGCCCCGGGTTGTAGGATAAGGACATTCAACTCAAGAGGTTTTCGAATTGGGTAAAACACTTTTTTTTTCTCATTCCAATCATCTGAATTAGTTCACAAACCATAAGAATATTAACGCATTTTGTTCATGGACACCCCTTGCATATGATAAAACATATATTTATAGACTTCATTTGGTTTCAACACAAACGATTGAAAAACAAAGATAACGCTATAAAATGACTGTTGTTACATCATATGAGTGCAGATATGCTTCGGACAAGATAACGTTGTTGACAGAGTAAACAGATCATACCCATACGAGCATTGTTTGTTTACATAGTGTTTTACGTCCTTGCTATTGTCAAAGTCATTTAAAGGGCAGATTGACCTGATATGTATATTACATAAAACATTGATTGTGGGTTTTTCATCGAGGAAATTCAACCTCAGGTATTCAGCTATATATAAAGAGAAGATATACAGTTAAACAAAGAACGTTCTTGACCTACAAATGAAAATTAGATTCTCAAAAGAACATTAGCTGTCCCAATACATTTCCGGTAGAATATGATGCGAAAGAAACACGACTTACCAGGTGAAGTTCTTGCTTCTTTACTGCTATATCACGTGACTTTGTACAACGCTTACTTCCGTTAAGAACCTAAACGTTCTCGACCAATCCCTTTGTCAGGTTACAACAAGTACATATAAATAAAGCCTTTATTATAAGGATGGACCCCAGCCACGTGTACTATGTAGGATAGTCTATGCCTCGCATCCTATAATGATGTTATTACTATATCTTTATTGTTTATCAAATTGCTCTAAATACAACATAGAATGCAAACTTGTATTACAGTATATTTTATCCCGGCAACCCTGGGTGGGACTGGATGGGCCGATCCACCACGCTTCGACCACATTCTACTTCGACGAGCCATCCGGAACACGATTTCTTCAAGATTTTTTTTTTTTTTGTAAATGATATTGATATATGCATCAAATGCTCATACAACAAACAGATATCTATGTGATTGGAAAATATTGATACCCGACAGTAATATTTTATATTGCTATTCAAAATGAAAAGTGCCAGATAGGCTGGTCCGGTAATATAAAGACCAATTGGCCAATATGACCTGCGTGCAAAAAGGAATAACCCTGCTTGTACGAGAATACCTTACCAAATAATCGCGATAAAAACATTGCAGATGTCAGAAATCTATAAATATCATGGAAATCGCGATATTCGGAGCTAAACTGCATTACTGCATACCGGGAAATTGTCGATGTAAATTATCTGTTGCCTTTCCGCCCTCCGTATTGATGGCGAATTTATTAATACTGTGAATTTAAGTTAGCAACATAGTAACTCAATATGAAGGGAGGAATTAACACTGGGTGAAAATTGGTTTCATGGGCGAAGGGCGAAAGTTTTACTGGGCGAAAATATCTCGGTATACAGCATGTAAAACTGGAACGGATATAATTCTTCGTTTCTTCTTAACATCGTATGCTGATTATAAAGCGTTCTTTTGTGATCTGATGATCTTGTCTTGGGCCTGATCGGGACCTCACCTAACATCGGCGAGTGTCGGCCCAATATTCGCATGTATCCTGAAATATCAGTTTCGGCAACCCTAACTTTGAATCGGTTCTGGTACAAGTGTCAACATCTACGCACATGCTTTTCGGACAGCAAGCCATGTACAGGTTGAATTTATAAAAAGATTTTGAAACGCTTATTGTCATTAAATCTGACGCATCACTCATACAGAGAATGTGATTGGTTGATGTATGCTAGGTATACACGCTGTAACAACCTGTAACAAGTAAATTAAAAACTTATAGTGATAAATGAAAACGTGGCGTCAAATAGCACAGCGACATTGGAATACTGTTTCGTGTCTTTGGAAATGTTCAAGGACATGTCAGCTATATACAGGCGGAAGGTCCATCGGTAACGAATATAACACTACTTTTAAGGGCTTCACCGGGGGTTGATATTAAGGACCCCTTACCACTGCCAAAAACAGTAACTATGCATCGGAAACTGATTTTTCTGGGCTGACTATGGCTTTGGAAAATCACTTCTAAAACGATACATTGCGGGATTTTATGAACAAAACAGCAGAGATGAAACGAAACAAAAACAGTGTTCTGAGAATAAAACTTCAGCGTGGCGTGACTAGATTGGGGTTGGACCCAAAATAGTCATACTGTCAGATTCAGATAATTGGTCAACAGATGTGCCCTTGCCCAATTGCGCTACTGTTATATATCCAAAACGGAAGGAAGGGGAAGACAAGCTATTGTAGATACGAACAACCACAATGGTGGTATCAAGCGTTTCTTCTTAAGGCATCTTTACTGCTTCTTTGTCAGTAGTATATCATGTTCACGTCTGTTTATATTCAATGTACAATAAGCCAACGTCACTGACGTTGCTATCGACTTCTTAGTCAGAAATGTATGCGAAATATATATCAGAGATCTAATATGCATGTTTCATTCCCTGAAATTATTTGTGTTCTTCTAGGCGTTGATTAATTGTAAAGATCATTAGAAAATAAACTCCTTCAGATACCGCAATAAAAACATAAATAACCAAATGATTTCTTTGATAATTTAATATACGTTAAAATTTGTGGGGAAAAAAAGCACATTCAGCTTGAAGCTATCACATCAGACATTGCTTTACAGGGATATATCATTTATGTTTGACATGCTATAGAATGATTAGATGACTCGGTTCTGTACAGTGGGCTGTTCACTGGAAGTGGAGGCAATGCAAATGATCGACCCATGGCGCATGTCACTTTGACCCCGTCCTGGTATCAACACCAATATAGATATCGGTCGTTGTAAAAGTTATCTGTTCAGGATATTGTCACTATAATGATTACATTTCATTATATTTACATTTGCTCTTCATCCTTCCATTGCAATGCATTGAGAAGGCAACTGTTATTATGAGACTTTAACAGCATTTGCTCTTCTAACGTCATCAATCTCTATTGTGACGTCATCAATTTCATTGTTGTCAAGACTTAATTTGCTGTTTAAAGAACAGTTCGAAACAACTGAATAAAGCGTAACTATTGTATCATAAAGTAAATATAAATAATGAATATTTTAGGAAATAATGTTAAAGTCCTATTTTAGACCCGGGCTTTATTAAGTTTGTCATCAATAGCAATGTGTGTTATAGGGTCAAACAACATTTGCTAAAACATACATGGCTTAAATTTGACATGTGAGATAAGATAATATATATATATATATATATACATGATTACAAAATATGTATCAATCCATACATTAAAACAGATTATGAAGTTTTTAATTACAATTTGTTATTATTCACATAACAAAAAACTCAAATAAACACAGTTATGACTACATGTTGCTAAACAGAGTAAACATATTCAGCGTTAAGCTTTTGCACCAAAATTGGAAGCAGCTTATAACTATATGCTGACAGGAAAATAATTCATTTTAGAATTGGTAGGTAGGTAACACCAAACATCCGACACATTTTATATCGGTCTTAAACAGCATAGATATATAAGGTATGACATAATCGAAGAGTATTCACGTTCTTTAAGTTAAAAATTACAGCAATGATCAAATCGTTGTAAAAATTGAATAAAAAATGATCAAATCGTTATAAAAATTGTCCGAACATGGATCAACAGAAGTTGTATGATTACGCTTCGTGGATTCATACTGTTTTCCTTGTCCAATACTCCCTATCAATGTATATGTACACTCAGAACAATATGACCCATGAAACGTTACACGTCAAATTCCAAACAATGAACATAGGAATGAATTCGAAAATTTGTGATATGGCAACTGGAAGTCATAGATTAGCATAACTCCATGAAGTGGGGTTTTTCTGATGATGTTCGAACTAATTTGAGATGATAGAGCAAAAATGAAGTTTTATGATTTCGCTATTTATAAGAATGCTCAGAGTCTTCAAAGATTGTGGTAAACTTAACCAAACAATTGGGTGAAAATAAAGGACTAGTTGTCCGAAAAAAAATGAAATACCACAAGTACGACAGATATCTTAAAGATGCTCTATATTGCAACGTTAAGAACCTTTTCCTTACTGCTCTATTAATATATCTTACCTCTGTTCCACATATTCTTTATTGACATGCCACACGTGGTGTGTCCTACAAGTTATGTCCTTTTTGTTTGTTTTTGAAACAAAATTCATATTTGTTTTTGTTCGTACGCAGTTTAACGTCTGCGCAACATCTTTAGTCATATAAAGATGGAACTGAATCTAAAACGTTTACAGCGGTTTTTTGGCAATCGGTACCTGCGATACCCGTTACTAAAACTACAGAATGACTTTTAAGTTAAACAGCGCACATATAGTTAGTTCTTTTCATTTTGTATAACAGTATAACTATGCAGACCAAACACCTGAACAATTGTCGGAGAGGCAATATGCGAATCACAATCACGCACTATAGTACTGTAGACGTTTGACTACGTCACCAAACACCGCCCATAGGACATGGTTTTTGTTCAGACAGATTGCCTGTGTACTCCGCTCGTCCGTGAACACCGTCCTGATGAACTCCCCAACAGAACTGACGAGAAGGACACTGTGATTGTTACAGTCAGCAATGAGAAGATTTCCAGCATTGTCAAAGGTCACATCCCAGGGGTCAAATACAGCCCCTGCTGCTTGTTGACCATCTCCTCTGTACCGGAACAACTCTCCAAACTCTTTGTCCATGACAAGAACTTGCGATTTACAATTCGCGTCATAGCTCTGCCTTTCAACCACAGCCACGTTCTGTGTCAGCCGACATTCTGCTATTTTCTGTGGCAAACGAACCAATGATCGTCCCGACGACTGCGTTTGTGTGCGGAGGAGAGATTTTCCTTGCTGGGAGAATTTGGTCACCCTTTGCGACATCCCCACCAATATTTGATTCCCTATGGTAACACACAGGCATATGGGCTTGTTCTTGCAGTGGAAACGCAGACTGGGTGCCCCCTGTGTACACTCCATGATGCTTGAATCGGCGTCAGAGCACACCCAAATGTTCCTTGTTCTGGGTGATATGCTGATATCTGTGATTCTCACGGTGAACTTGAACTGCCTCCTCATCACACCTTTCTTGTTTAACAGCTCGAGAACGTCAGAGTAGGAAATCCAAATTTCGTCACTGCCGGTGGGACATATCTTATTGCCTATTCGATTCGTCTGAAATTTCCCCATGATACTGGTTTGGGGTAGGAACGTGTACGTCACGGCCGGTCTATTTAAAGCTGTCGCCCCCGACACTGGCGTTGCAGTTGTTGACTCTCTCTTCGGTGACGGTAGCTGCGGGATTGACTCTCTTTGACATTCCGACAGGGCATTCGTTGTGATGGTCCCTAACGCTTGTTCTAGGTAACAGCGATAGTGTGTCGGTGCTTCAAAGACTGCGGTATGTAAATTAGGGATATCGGGTAAGTTCAAAGCTATGGTTCGGAATGCATGTCCGGCGTCATGAAGTTCAATAACAGACGCGTCTTGAAGCTGTGTCTTGCATTCGTGTAGCTGTTCTTTGAGTCCTTCGTGACCGTCTTCAAGACATTGCTTGTAGTCGGTGAGTAGCCGGATGTTGTCTTCCTTCAGTTTTTGATAGAGAGACAAAGATTCGGCGATCATAACGTCAATTTCGTGCTTCATTTTGACCCCTTGTTCTTGAACCTTTGCTCCAAGCGTATCGAAGTACTCAGAGGTACTCTCTATTTGTTTATCTACCGAACAAATGTTTTCTTTGATATTTGGCAGTTTGTTATTTTCAACTTCGTCAATAAAACTGATCATTATTATTTTCTGCTGTTCGGCTATATCATCCAGCTCAGTTAACTCATGGCCTCTGTGGCAAGAAGCAACACATTTTTTACACGCGAGTTCATTGCACTTTTCACATAAGAATTCTACAGTCTTCCCATTATGATGAACGCACGAACTTTGTCCTTTTTTGCGAACGGCTGATTGAACTGCAGCAGCCATGATGCCTTGCTCAATTCCTTTAACACTATTTTTTATTTAAGAAATGCGACCTGTTCTTACCGACTGTCTATACATATTCCGTTTAGTTCCTGAATTCCAACACTCGTACAGGACAAAACTCTGAAAAAGAAACAAACAATATTTTGACCTTTTTAACCTGAATATTTCACGCAGACATAAACTGCTGGAAAGATAATAATCACCGAACTGTATCATTGCACGTAGCTCACTTGTTTGTCTATATCGATAAAACGACAACAGACTTGGCCGTCTAAGAACTATTTATAATACAAGGTTCATGTGTGTCGAGAATCATGTTGTTCATGTTAGCCTTGACAAAGACTGTCCATACATGCAACCAGTTGCAGGTCCCTAAAGCTTTACCTCTCAACCGCTTTGTTTAAAAGAAGACTGACCAGTCTGTCTGCCTCAATGACGTAGCCCTATTCAACAGAAATGCTTCCTCCTATAAGCACGTATTCATTCATTCATTGGGGTACATATTGATCAATGTATAACCCGCTTAAACGGCAAAGTAAACAGAGTTCAATACTGTGTAACCTGATAACATGAATATCTTTCGATAGATAGATATTTCTTAAATAGCAATCTTAATGTAATGTTTAAATCGTGTTTATTGCATATCATAAAAAGAATTGATGGGACTTGTTTTTAACTAAGCAACTTCCCCTTCCGAATACATACAAGTTCGAATTATAACAATAGCAATGATTTTAAAACAGTAATGATCACATTTTCTACAAAACATTTGTATAACTGGGGTGGAAATGGGAGAGCATCAGCGAGATATGGTTCATGTTTAATTTCAGTTTCAATTTTGTAAGACATTGAAGGGGAAAGTAAAGTCAGCCCCTGATGTAAATATATATATAAATATTCCGTCTGATGTACCTTTCACTTATAACGCAGATGATTACACAACAACCTTCAAACAATACCCATAGCTTTATGTTCGTGTCTGTATTGCTGTATTGATCGGCCCGACATGCTGGTTATGCTGACAATGTAAAAACATAATTCGCCCTATCATTCAAATTCAGATACACGTAGACGGAAGACATTCTGATACAAAAACCGATGTCTACACTCAAAAATGATAATAAAGCCGTCATGCAAAAGAAACATTACCTGTCGAGGTATATCCCGAAAATATGTTGCGGTACAAAAGCAACTTATGTGAGCTACCCAGAGAAGCACCAGCATGGAGGCCGTTGTAACATATGGCTTCTGATGACGTCAGCTTCCTGTGAAACAGACAACGATACCGTCCAATCAACGTGTCCACTTGCAACCTGTCTTTGCACGGGTAGAGCGCTGACTACTACAAATCCCATTGATAATCATGCTTCCCTGGTATTTCGACACCGGACACGTGTCGGCAATTTATTTTGTTTCGCAACATGCTTTAGTAATTTAAATAATGGGTTAAAATGACTTCTTAATCTAACCTATAATTAAAAGTGAACTGTTGTATATTTATCTCATTAATACGACCATCTGCCGTTTAATTTACCTCTTAAATCGTATTCTATATTTAGGTATAGTGTCACGTGATCTAGTCGCGTAGGATCGATAGGTATGACGCTATATTCGGTAAGATGCAGTCGTAACAATACATGCATATCATGTTTGTTTCCATGTATAGTTAAATAGCGAATACCAATTGCATATTATGTGCAAATGTGGCATTTTCATTCGTGACCGTTTTAATCAAAATCGATCGTCTGCGTTTCATAAAGGGGATTTATGTAGGTTATTAACATATTAATCTCATGCCAATCACAGAACTTCTACATGATGCAATATTCCATTTTATAGAAGTGTTTGCACAATCTAGTCCGGCCAAAGAGATCAATATATATCATTGATTAGCGAACATAACACGACTGCATTGTTAGACTGACCATTCCGTCGCCATGCAACGGTAACATTATAACATCACGGAACTTAAGAGAGAAAAAATAAATTGGCTTAAAGAAAGAAAGCCACAAAAGACCACACCGGCCGAAAGTGACATTTGTAGCTTGTACAACGGTATGGGTCGTAATAACAAGTACATGATAAATAAATAGAAAACGAAACCAAAGGAAGTGGAGCTGTTAAGTGTCCCACTAACCAGTTAGTAATTGGGTTTCGTTTCGCCATCCCTCAACTCCTTACAACCATGTGTTTATAAAGACTATACTAAGATAGCCGAGTCTTGCTTCACTTTCTCCAAAGATCATGGTATCTACAATCTGGCCACATCTTTGAAAACATATATGTAGGAAAGTCTCATTTTACTCACAGACTTAAATATTAAGATACCACAAAATATTTAGCATCACAATTTTGACATTTACATACAGTAAGACGTTAGGGGTCACCGAAGTATATTCTTAAGATTAAGTAAAGGTATTGGTGGTCGAAAGCACCTTACGTGGCCGTCAGAGGAGTGTAAGTTGTGTGTAGGTTGGTCGTATAGGGTTTAACGTCCTATCATTAGCTAAGGTCATTTAACGACGTAGTGGTAGGGTGGTGCAGTGGATAGCGCACCTGCCTTTCACCAAGGCGACCGGGGTTCGATTCCCCGATCGGACGTGAAAAGGTATTGGGTCACCTGCCCGACTACGTGGGTTTTCTCCGGGTACTCCGGTTCCCATAATAAAAAAAAACCCGCGCGCTAACATCCGGGCCAACAAGAGTGAATAATGTAAGTTGAAATTACTTGTTTCATAATTGTTGTAAAATAAAGAAAGTTTATTTTAAGGCTGTGCCTCCACTTGTTGTGTATGCGTACATGTGTGTATGTAGCTGGAGACAGGGTAAGTTGGTGCATTTACCTCCTTGTGATAGCGTGGATCTGATGCCGACTTTATAAATGGGCTTTTTCCTACGGATAACTATGCCGAAGGCACCCATCACAACATTCCGCCCGGTCGCATTATACTGACAACGGGTGACCAAGTTGTTGCTTTTACCCTAACGTCAGTGTACCCAAATCGATACCGTACCCAAATCGATACCCAAATCGATACCGTACCCAAATTGATACCACATTTAAAAAAGTGGTCAAAAATCCTCGTTTGTAAAATCTGCGATATTTCACTTTCAGGAAGTCCCAATGTCAATATTTACTGTTGATTCAATATTGTTTTCCTGTATGCAGCAGCTTTTTTTTCTGCGAGAAGAATTTGAAATGTGCCAAGTCTCTCCCAGAAGCATGCACCCCGAGCCATACGGTCGTGCGACAGCTATTATTCTCATCCCTTTTAGTATTTTAAGACCTTATCAAATCACCTTTTGTCATATTTTATGTTAAAAAAACTAAACTAATCAACAAAAATGAGAAAATGTGATTGCATCTTCTTTTACTTCAATTTTGTGCGTGTACCAGCGACCTGACTCCTGTTGGTCATCGCCATCTTGTTTACATCGGACTGCACATGTCGGTCAAAAAATCCGGATTTGTTGTCTTAGAGATGGGAGACCCATTTTCCCGTATGCGATTAAATGCTGAACGTTCAGCAGGGAATAACTACAATTTTTCAGAAATTTTGTATGCCCTATGGCAAGCCAAGTTGTCATTTATGCATGGAGCAATGTTGATCCAGTACATAACCAAATTATATAAGATATCTTATTTAATTATATAAGATATCTTATATACTTTATGAGATATCTTATATACTTTATAAGATATCTTATATACTTTATAAGATATCTTATATAATAAATGAGATATCTTATATATTTTATAAGATATCTTATATACCTTTCTTTATAAGATATCTCATAAAAGATATAAGATATCTTATATATTATATAAGATATCTCATAAAAGATATAAGATATCTTATAAAGAAAATTAAATGAGATATCTTATATCTTTTAGAAGATATCTTATATAATATATAAGATATCTTATAAACAAAATTAAATGAGATATCTTATATAATTCGGTTATAAGATATCTTATAAAGAACGAGATTTGAATTTGAGATAATAAACCCTCCTCCACAGCGCTCGGTAAAGCATTAAATCGAAAGCCTTAGTTTCGTACGTATCTCTTAACCGGAAATGAAGTATGTGAAAGTGAAAGTAGGAGTTTAATGCCACCAAATAGGTCTGGTTATAGCGGTATTAACATTATTTTAAAAGGTTAAGCTTTATAAAGTAGATGGGGGGTAAGTGGTGGAGAAATGGATGTTCCTATGTATTTCATAACTGAAGGAAAACGATCCTACTGCATGTATTACTTACAATTTATTCATTAAAATGTTTTATCTTGATTTTCTTCACGGATTTCCTCTAAATGTTTTTAAAGAAATTTGATAAAATTGTAATATTACCCGTACAAATTCACAGACAGGTAATTGACATTAAACATATTAGGAACATTTATTAATTGTTTCGGCTGCTTATCACAGACCGCATTAAAGCCATTTTGGTCTCTGTGGAGTATAACATATAGATAGACATGGGGACATTTTTTTTTATTTACTGTTTCAGACTGGTCATACACCTGTATTTATTATCACAGACAGGCTATGTATCTTTAATTATATTGTTTCAGATAAAATTGTTTTAACTATCACAGACATTAAAGAACATACTTATGTATTTGTAATTCTATGTTCTATCAATATACTGTAATGTAAGGAACATTAATTCATTGTTTCAAACTGGTTATAAACTTGTATTTACTTATACTATTACAGACAAGAAGTAATATTTCATTATTTGATACATATGTATACAGATAAGTGATATTTCATCATCAGGTGCATGTTCTTTAAAGTCTTTGAGATATTGATCACTTATAAGATATATTTTGTAGAGATACAATTGTATTTTGTGACCTAAAAGGCATTTCACACAAGCCAGATACATGGTAACACTTACAGCATGTCTGTAGTAGTAATTACATGTGTAATACCTGTCTGTGATAGTATATACATGTGTAATACCTGTCTGTGATAATATATGCATGTGTAATAACTGTCTATAGTAGTAATTACATGTGTATTACCTGTCTGTGATAGTATATACATGTGTAATACCTGTCTGTGATAGTAAATGCATGTGTATGATCTGTCTGTGGTAGTAAATACATGTGCAATACCTGTCTGTGATAGTATATTCATGTGTAATACATGTATGTAGTAGTACATGTTTAATACCTGTCTGTAGTAGTATTTATGTGTAATACCTATCTGTGATAGTATATGCATGTGTAGTACCTGTCTGTAGTTGTAATTACATGTGTAATACCTATCTGTGATAATATATACATGTGTAATACCTGTCTGTAGTAGTAACTACATGTGTAATACCTATCTGTGATAATATATACATGTGTAATACCTGTCAGTAGTAGTAACTACATGTGTTATACCTGGATGTAGTAATATATATATATATAATATATTGCTGAGCATCAAAACTTGGATACACTTTTGTTAGAAAGACTTGTCCTAACTCAGTGCCTCTTGTTTATTATAAAACACAACAAAGATATCTTTATAAAGAAATATTGAGAAGGTTATATAATGATTTGTATACAGATTATACAAACTAGTAAACAGGGTAAATAAGAAGTGGTTTACAGAGTATATAAAGAATGGTATATAGAGAGTGGTATACAGGGTACATAAAAAGTCCTTATTTATTTAGTAAGGGTATCCTCTATAATACAGCCTCATTGCATAAGGTACCTGTATTTATCATCTCTATTATATATAGTGTATTGACTCATTTTCCAGAAGATACAATGTACATGATACAAAGTATATACATGGTATATTTCCGGTAAAGAGGAAAATAAGACATTTCATCTTCAAAAACCTGTAATTGTAGCATATCTCAGGTCTGAAAAAAACAGAGGCAAATCAGTCACTGGGCCAGAGCATTTGGGTGCCAATAGAGGAAGTTTGGGTGTAAAGATAATTAAGATCCCCCACCATGTAACCATCTGAATACATCCATGCTTACATGATTGGCGCCAGGGTCCTGCCCTGCCACAAGGGGCTTATAGTCCCCAAATTTTACATGAAATCAGTAAAGATCCCATCCAAATGCTGCTGGGCATGCAGAGGAAAAACACTCATGATACCAAGATAGTCCCTAATGGAGCCCACCCCATCCCTGAGGACTTACTCCTTCAGTCATAACATGGAAATTGTTGAGATCCCCAAGCTGATATTTCCTGTATGGTAAGAGGTAATCAACAACTTTTAATGAAAAATATTATTCCAGGTGAGCTATTAATAATGTGCCTGTGCTTCTTGTTCTTGAGAGGCCACAATAAGGGAACATAAATGGGAAACTCCAGCACAAGCAAACATGTTATATTTCCTGTGCATGCAATCAATATGAACCAATATCAGACAACTATTATAAAGATGAGGTACCTTACCTACAGAGAATATGGACCTTACATATACCTCATGTATATGTGCATGCATACAAGATGTACTTGATGTATAGGTGTAATCTGATGTATAGAAGGTATATATATACCTGATGCATGGAAGGTGTATATATATACCTGACCTATAGGAGGTGTATACCTGATGTATAGAAGGTATATATACCTGATGCATGGAAGGTGTATACCTGACCTATAGGAGGTGTATACATGATGTATAGAAGGTATATATACCTGATGCATGGAAGGTGTATACCTGACCTATAGGAGGTGTATACATGATGTATAGAAGGTATATACCTGATGTTTAGAAGGTGTATATCTGATGTATATGAGGTGTATATCTTAAGGTTTTTTTTTTCAATTGTCGCCCTTTTACTCTTGGGGAGGGGATACATTTACATGATGTGATCATGTGGACGCTAAGGGCCTGAGGGGCGGAGCCAAAAGGGGCCAAAATAGCTCAAACAATAATTGTCTACTTCCAGATCCAGATATGTTAAAAAACCTTCTCATGGATGGAAATATCCTGATGTGCTTAATCAAAATGTGAATTTCACAACCCCTTGGGTACTAATTCCTCCCTGGTGAGGGGCAAAATTCCCTGCTATACATATATATATATGTAATTTTTATTTTTGACATATCACAACAACAAATAACAATTGCATTACAACTCAGGTGACCTGTTAGGCCCATGGGGCTCTTGTTTTAAAGTACTGTATTAGTTGGATGTGTTGATATTGGCTTCCACTAATAATCCCACTACTTACCTATAATTAGATGTGGGTTACAGGGACATGTCACATGCTTATTAAGTGTGCTGCAAAATATATATATATACTGTGATGCCCATTCATTATATATAATATCTTCCATTGTATATATAAACGAGTACCTGGTAGTATTTGACATGTCCCTATAGACTTAAGGTTATGGAATTATGCACTATAGAAATATTCAAATTTCAAATATTTCATATCAATATGGATTGAGTGTCGGTGCTATATATTTAAAAAAAAAACTGTTCAAAACAGTTGATTCTCAAACAGAATTTGTTCTGTATCAAAAAAAAAAATGTTTTTGGGCTGAAATATCTATCCTAGATGTTATTATTAAAAAGAGTTATACAATACTTATCCACAAGTTTTTGAGTCTTGAACCCAAATGTTAAGCACATGTATCAGTAAACTGAATATTTCTCTTGGAATCTGCTTCAAACTTTGGGGGAAAAGTCCTATTTGTACCATATGCTCCCCTGAGTGATAAAATTAATTTGGAAAAGGAACTGAAATACAAGACATTCTTCATTTTTGAAATTATATCTAAGTTCCCTAAGTTTATGATCTAGTGCCAGTCACTTTTCATAAATAAAGATGATGAGATTAATTTAATATAATAAAATAACCTTGCTATAGTGATATGTACACATATATAGTATAAATATATTTTATTATGAATTTTTTCTTGGACTTAAAATTAACCTAGAGAGGTCAAGTTAGATCAAATGTAAAAATAAGCAGTTAATGTCCTGGGTATAATAAATTGTATTTCATTATAAATATTCTTCGTGTATTTTAGATTTGCTTATATCTGGTAGATTGCAAGATTCTATACCACCAGGTCTAAATTAACATATAGGACAGTCTTTGAAAAATGGGACAAAATCTAAACAAGCTACTTGGGGTGGGCGACTCACTGAGGGTAGGTTAACTAATTTGATTGGTTTGGAAGAACACTGAACAGATGTACATGTCCTTTACCTGTTAACTCACAAAATACATGAACACAAACTTTAAACCATGAATTTATAACACAGGAAAATCAGCAGAAATCAATAAATTTTGCTTACAACAAAGAAGACAAGTGATGTGAATGATAAATGTTGAATCAACTAACTCAGCTTAGCTTTCTGACATCAACTATAAGACAAGACCTCATTAATAATATAAACCAAACCCCTCCCCCCTCCCCAAATCAAACCAAACTAGAATTCTTCAACGAGGCTGTGTACGAAAAATAACATAAATCAAGATGAATTTTAAAATCTCACTTTATATTTGAGTATGTGGTGACTGATTATGACAATATTTCTGCGCTCTTACCGAGTTTGGCATCATTACACCTTCACAATATAAATCCTCAGCAAACTACTTTCATTTGTCTCATTCTGGTTGAAAATGACGTACAACAGATTAATAAATGACAGTGATTCTCACTAATAAGAACTATATCTAAACCTTTGGATTTTAGGCCAACGAAACTAAATTGTCATTTGAATAAATAAACATGTAGCAACTTCACAGACATTTTCTAAGTTCTCAATGGCTCTTTAGAACACTCGAGTTTCTTTCGGAAAAGTTTATAACTCTGGATTATTCCAGCCATTTTAGAATATATTAATGTGTGATTCCTAACACTAATATTTTAAAATGTATGCGTAAATATAATAATTAATATTTGAATATATCAACTAAAATTCTATATTGGTGTTAGTTATACTTCCTGTTGAAAAATAAGCTAGTTTTACACAGCTCCCGTTTATCGGACTCGTGATCTAAGTACAACGGGAGCAGTCATTTTCAAACATTTCTTCTTTGTCGGTCTCGCGAGAGTCTCGTTCTTTATAAGATATCTCATAAACTTTTCTTTATAAGATATCTTATATCTTTTATGAGATATCTTATATAATATATAAGATATCTTATAAAGAAAATTAATTGAGATATCTTATAAAAGATATAAGATATCTTATATAGTATATAAGATATCTTATAAAAGATATAAGATATCTTATATATTATATAAGATATCTTATAAAAGATATAAGATATCTTATAAAGAAAAGTTTATGAGATATCTTATATCTTTTATAAGATATCTTATATAATATATGAGATATCTTATATAATTTGGTTAAGTACTGGATCAACATTGCTCCATAAATAAATGACAACTTGGCTTGCCATAATGCCCCGTCCTTAGGACAGAACCCATTGTCTTCCTCACCTGGGCGAACGTTCAACATCAAAGCCAAAAGCGAGGTGTTGCCAAGCAAGGCGCTCGGAAAAGTAGTTAAAAATAGAAAGAAATATGAAAATCCCAAATATTGCAATGAGTGCAGCAGATTTATTTTGGTCTTTTAGCAAATCCCCATTCTGCAGGGGTTTCTACATAGGTCGCCACTTACGATACACATGTAGTGGGTAACAACAATAAGTGCATTCTATTCCCAATCCCCGACCTGCAGCGTTGAATATGATATACAGGCAAGTCACATACCTACAAAAATCATCAATGCCTACAGGAAAGCAGTAGGGATGACAACTCTGGAACTCATTAAAAAAGAAACACTCACTTGCAAAAAAGGGGAAATAACCCTAGTAAGAAACCTGAAACTCCAAAAGAATATAAAAGGGTAAGGAACCAAATAAAAGAGGGCCACACGGAAGCTAAGAACTTTGAAAGGGAACACTCCATAAAAGCTAAAGAAAACCCGAATGCGATTTCGAGCTGTATAAAACCAAAATCAAAAACGGAGGTATGTGTTTGAGATCTTCATAATGATCAAATAATCAAAACATCCCCCAAAACAAGCAACGGTAATGAAAAGGCGAATATTTTTAATAAATCCTTTGAAAGTATAAAAGAAGAAGAAGGTGATATCCCAACAATGGAAGAAAACGATTTATACTTGATATAACTTACTTGGAAATAACTAAATCGCAGGTTACCATGAGTTAAAGAAAGACAAATCTCAAGGAGCTGAGAAATCGTTGATGATTGGATGAAAGCTCAGATAACTGCCATATACGAAAAGGGAGACAAATAAGAGGCAAGTAACTGAAGGCAGGTGAGTCCAACATTAGTCTTTTTTTAAAACAATGGAGACACCTGTAAGGGACCATATTGTTAATTGCATTTGTATGAGAATGAACAACAGGTTAACACCAAGACAATTTGGTTTCCTCTCTGGGAGATTACAACACTATAGACGTTGGAAATGGTTGGTAAATGGACAAAAGCGCTGCATGTGGGTTTATCGACGGACTGTATATATTTAGATTATAAAAAGGCATTTGACAAAAAAATGCTGTTAATCATACAAATTCTGAACTAGAATTATGTCAGTGTGACATTAAAGATGCTCACCACTTAAAAAAATGCTTCAGTAACACACTGACCATCAATATCTACAATAATAACTCAGATATGTGTTCTGTATTCTGCTAATTGAAAATCAGGTCAAGTGATGATGTTGCCTTTGGTATGATGCCTTAATAACATTTCTCCCTCTTCTCTTTCTTCACCCTCTTTAAGTGTGATGCTTTGTTGCTATTTTCATTAATTAGCATTCTCCAATGATGTGACATGAGCATTTACGTGCAGAAAGGCAATCGGTGAATGGGTAATAAAGAATAGGTGCATTGTGTGCTTGTGAAATGAAGGATAATTAATTGATGCATGGAGAAAAGAGACAGTGTACTCCTTTACTTTATTTATTTTTTATTCATAATAATAATTATTATTAATATTTGTAGTGACTTTATTTACTGTCATTGAATATACAAAATCTCACAAAATGTTCTTGGAATATATTTGAACTATATTTCTCAATGCGACTTTACCAACGTAATAGTTATTTCCCTTACACCGGATTGGATACTATTTTGACACGGCGCGAATTCTTGTCAAACAGCAGCGGCAGTTGTGTCATGTTCTTAAATTGTTACATTTTCATCAATAAATACACCAGAAATATCATGCTGTGTTACAGAATTGTTTGATAAGCATACGCAGTTCACATATCGTCTCGTCTCATTACCGTTATCAACCAAAGCACGATATGTCATATTACGTTCCCGTTTGAAACATCAAAATAGAGGTTAAACTTTATCACTCATACGGTTTATAGGTATATATATTTACTTCTTCTTTCTACAGATAGCGTCAATGCTTGACAGTCTTCACATGTGCTTTCTCAAATCATGTGTTTCACACGTGACGCGTAACACTCCTCATCAGACCTCAATCCGAGTTGCTAAAACGCTCAAACTTAGTGCACGAATTTCACCACCACAACACTCGTAGAATGCACCGTAGATTAACATTTTGTTTTCAGCAACTATTTAAAGTATGGATTGTTATTTGGAGAAGAGTATCAGAAGACTTTATGTAACCCACAGGTGAGTGTCAAGAGATTCTACTTTCTATTTACAATAACGACATTATATAGCGGAAGCATGCAAAACTGAAATATGCGCACGCACCCCGAACGGAAGTGGGTCCGTCATTTCGTTCTCTTGACAGAATTAATAAAAAATCATATGTTACTTTGAATCAACAGATTATTGCAAAACAGAACACTAGAGTGGTACAGTGTAGCTAACGGGGAGCAGTCTGACCGGAATCAAGTATCTTCAGGAATTCAACAAGGATCAGTTCTTGGACCAATACTGTTTATAATCTTTGAAAACGATCTTCTGGGCATGGTAAACTCGTCTAACTATGTTCCTGATTGCAGATGACATCAAATTAAAGACATCGCAATATTTAAAATCGCCGAGCAAGAAGAGGATATGTCAATGGCTATTACAATTACACCCACACAAACACATGCATATTGGTAAACTACAAAGGAACAATACCCATCATACCCCATCAATAAAGTAAGCTTGGCACACACAGAGTAGGAGAAATATCTTCGCAATACAATGATTCTAACCACTTATTTGAAGATTTGATTTTGACGTTTTTACGTCCGCTATTACGCCCTTTAGTTTTGTATTCTTCATAATCAACGTTATTTGGATAACTTGCTTTTGTTCAACAGCCCGAGCGGTATTTGTAATACAAATTAAAAAAAAAATCTTCTCCATTGCTTTGTTGCGATATCGTTCATTTCAAATAGTGATAACTCGCTAACATTTAAGATTTTTACACCATTTCTTGATCATTTCATTCATATTGTTACCAACTATACCAAAAACACGTTTGTAAAAACCTGTGAAATTCTACAGATGCAGACAAACGAAATATGCTTGAAAAGGTTAAAGAGATATCATACACAGCTAAAGAGGTCGAGTGATTATAAGAAGAGCATTTCGTGGTTAGAATCAGGACCTGTTTGTTTAGTGGAATACATTGGTGACGGAAGAGGTTTCACAATACGAGAATGTAAATGTGACGGAGCAAGAGAACATCGATGCAGTGAGCCATTAAGACTCCGACATCTCGATCGGTGTATCAAGATGTGGTTTTAGAAGATTCTGGAGATGTCCCGCATAACCTGAAACAGGTGTAGAATTAAAAACTCGGGATCGACAGGACCCTCAACCTTTCAGCGTGCTATGTAACTATATTAGTATATAGGAACACAAACACAACCAATCATGTTAGGACCCCATATTTTTACACTGGAACGGCTCCTTACTGTCATATTTCAGATTTGTCGCTCATATAAGGTCGCTGCTTGACACTGATGTTAACGAAACGGAGATTAGTGGAGACTCTCTTGTAATAAGGTCAGATGAGGAAAAATCTATACTGAAAGCAGTTCGCCATAAGTTCCCAACGTCAACACGCGTCCTGTGTTCTAGACACATTGAAAAAACCCTGCGAAGACGCCTTATTAAAAATATTGGCGCCAACAGCACACAGCAAAGCGAAATTCAACAGAAGATATTTTGAAGCGCTGGTATTCTTCATTGAGCGCAACCAGTGGGGAAGCATACATGTATGATGATTGTATGCTAAAGCATACACTGAAATTTGCAAGATTTTTTTTCTTAAACATATGTTTTTATTGATTTCTTTTTTAATGATTTATATGGACAGTCCGTATCAATCATAAAAAGGAATGAAATAAAAACAATATTCTTGAAAATTTTAGTCTGATGAAATAGTGTTGTTATGCTATGTCAATACAAATGGACAAATCTCAAGGTTTATATAAATCAAAACTACTGCGTGAAGTACAAGGTTGATTAATATTCATATAAATAATCGGATTTTTATTACTTGTTAATAATATGACTAAAATGAGTTCCCAGAACGCGGGAGGTTGCTTCTAGGGCCTGGTAGTATTTGTTTCCCAGCTATAGTCCCTCCCATACCCTCCCCTCCTGCAGCGCTACGCGCCTCGGACGCTCGACCCTCTGTAAGCATAGACTCCTAAAAATGATTTGCTACGTCACGGTCCCTGGTTCACGGACCCTTCTCCCTTTCCCCTTCTTGTCGGAAGGGATATCATCCCTCTTTCGCGCACACATTGGCATGCTGCCTACAGCAGGCCAGTATGAAGTTGGAAACCATTTTTCCAAAAAAAAGCTACATCAGCTGCTTCACTTTTCCCAGTAAAATATACTGTTACAAGTTTCCGCGTAAAGAAACTGTTGATCGCGCGCTATTAATACTTCTTTCTATGACGTCACAATAGGCGATATCGTCACGCGAGATTTCCTGTCGTCATTGTCACTGTTGCTAGCGACGAAGGAAGCTACAGTTTATAACTAGACGTGCGAAGAAGGTTATTATTCAGATAGCATTCAAATCAGGTCCAGAACATTATTTAAGGTACGTACGATTTCAGTATTTTCATTTTTCTACATGAATATAGTTGTTTTGATTCAAAGGAAAGCATATGAGTACTCATTAATCATACCTGTCTAAAGCGGAGTTACTGTTTAACTCATCAATCATGCATGTATAAAGTGGAGATAATGAAAATTGACTTCACGTTCCATTGGGGTTTTTTCAAAGCTCGCACGTTAGATAGAAATTGTTAAAATTGTTCACAACATAATTGGACTTAATGGCCCCTGCCGCATTGCTACATAATACCACAGGAGTGAGATGAACTCCTTGAATCACACCATCAGGTTTGACAAAAACGGTTTACTTGTTTCTGGAATCTTTTAACATATTGTGATAATATTGCAAAATAATTCGTCAGTCTGGAAAAAGAGGATTGAACTTAACAAAATACACCATTGGGATTATTTCATGTTTAGTTTGTAATCCATTTCATCTATCCACTGATTTATTTGGAGTGGATGGATGTTCCATATTGGGTTATCATTAAATTACAAAAACAAAAACAAAAAAACTTCATCTCATTGTCGGATCTTTGACAGGCCCTGTATCCATGAAACCGTTCTCATGCTCAAACTCGGATTCTGTGCCGAAATAAAATTTCTTGTTTCTGTGACTAATTTATAAAAAATCAATGCAATAAGAAATAAATTAAATTACTCACCGAAATTGGAAGTCTAACGCCCTGAATGACATGTAAAAGTACAAGCATTTAAGATTCTGTTGATAATTTGTAAAAAATGTTAGGAGGACGAAAATCCGAATGCTGTTTCTAATGTTAACAGTTAACGTGTAACCGTGTTACAAGATTTACGCAATTCACAAAACAGTCAGCTTGGTACAATATCCATGCTTGAGAATGAATACGGGACCCGGCCTTTCTAATCACGATCTCAGACAGATAGCAAACAATCAAAGCCGTTGTTTATGTAACTGTTGTTTATTTCCAAACACTCGGAACGTCTCTAATGTTCCGATATATTTCCTGTTTATCCATCGACGTAACAAGGTTACATTGTGAACATATTGCAGGTCAGGACAACTTAACATGTAACACCATAATTCGCAAAAGCATTTCATATTTATCTTTAATTAAGATAGACGTAACATATATATTTCATTGATAGTGATATATCTCTAATAAAAAATATAAAAAATATCTTTGAACCAATTGAAAACATCTCTACAGTAATTGTAATAAAGATATCTGTAACTGATACATCCCATATGATAAGGACTATAAGCATATCTAGCTTTCTGACCTGAAATACGCGGTTACGTCCCCTTATTACCTGCCGAGGGAGAGCTAGGTGACTAAACGCAGTCGCTACCGCGGGTCCGAGTCACGTCACGGCACCGTATTGTATATTTGAGCTTGTTTCATTCTACTCAGCTGTAAATGAGTATGTAGTTGAGCAGTGCTAGAAATGTTGAATGCAAACTGTTAGCGCCGAAATGGCAGCTCCGGCTACATGCTCCCCAGGGAGTTGAGAAAGATATTGACTGGTTGTAAAGGCCCTATAACCACGGATAACAATTTGTGAACCGCCTTGAGACGACCTACGAACTAGGTTGTGATAAAGCGGTATATAGGAAACTCGAATAAATATTATTATTGTTTATTTCTTTAATAGCTATCTCAATTATCCTTACGTTCAGATACACCTATGCATCTTTTTAGAGGCTATTGTATCAATAATACACCTGAAATATTTTTAATCACACTCACAAATGTTTCAGAATTTACAATGGAAGATGAACAACTGCGAGAGATTGCACAGCTTTTGTTGAAAGATGTAATAGAGAAAGCTGTTGATAAAATAAAAACCGAAAAAATGGAAATGGATGAAGGTCTTGACCAGGGGGTAGATGACATTGTAGGGCTGACCATTGGACGGTCAATCAACGCCATCCGCGAAGGTCAAAGTTCACCAACTGATGATAGGATGGAGGGATTGGGTGGACAATTGGATAATGCAGTAGACAGCATTGTAGGACTGACCATTGGACGGTCAATCACTGCAATACGCGAAGGGCAAAGTTCACCAACTGACAATAAGATGGAGGGAATGTTTGGACTTAACAAAACCTTGGTTACTGCAACACCGGAAGTAACATCTAGCACAACAGGAAGCAAGCCTCTTGAGATTAAAGACGAGCGAATCAAACAAAGTGCTGGAGGAAACGATAACCAGCCTCATATTTTCACCTCTAACCCCGTCAAAGGTATTTACCTCTTTAGCTTTAAGTACTTAAATATTTCATAAAGTGCGAAGGAATGACATGTCATGTTCTTTCAAAGACGTTGTCAAAAAACTGTATTTCATTTATTATTAATGTTATTTAGAAATCGTTTAAATCGAGTTTGTTCATACCATTATAAACATAGTATTGCCTTTTAAGTTTTAATCAAATATTAAATGTTCGAATTGGTTTTCTTTTCGGTCCTAATTCTTAAAGACGACAAGCCGACAGGACTCAGTGCGACTACAACGCATGCGCAGATGAGACAGGGCTCTCACAAGAAGAATGTACTGGGACGATTGTTGGACAGAATAATCAAGGTAAGGTTACTGTCCGACTTCTATCGATGAACATTTTTTATTAGATTATTGATCAATGTCTTACCATTCTAACAAAAACTCAAAACTAAAATGTATATGATTTCTGAATAAACATCAAACAATATCACCACTACATGTAATTTCATAGAAAGGGTTGTTCAATTACACGAGAAATAAGTGACTTTGAACGATGTTGTCAATGCCTGGTTGATATAATAATTACTTTAAAATCAATTGAAGTAATACAGAATATCAATACACCATGGAAAGTACGTACTAGTTTGATATAATTTATGTAACGTTTTATTTTAGAGAGACAAGAAAGAGGCCAAGGAATTTAATGCTGCTACAGCTGGTGAGAATAGTATTCATTCGGAAAAATTCGTTCAGATCTGGTCTTTCAGTAGATAATACAAAAAAAACCACAATCAAAATGAATCAGAAAAATACTCAAGCCATTCCGCTTCATTAAAGTCAATGGTCAAACCACTAGAAGTGTTCCGAAAGGAACAAAAAGAGGAACACTGGGGAAAGGCCCGAGTGGTTTTCCAAGCAATTGAGTTTAGCCGCTAGGAAAAAGAAAAAAAGAAGTTGTTTGAGGCAAATCAGGCTCCGGACCGAACCTTTTTCCCGGTGCCTTTTGACTGTTTTTCAGCATTCTCTCTGATTGTAGGAAAGGCTCTTGTGGTTATGCGATTACGTTGCTTCAACATTCCTAGTCTAATGTTACTGTACGGAATTAAACTTTATAAAAAAAAATATCAGATCAATCAGTCATTTTTGTTCTCACTTCTTTTATAAAACATCTTATCATAGTGGTTATATAATGTGACTCATTTTAATTGTCCAATAGGTGGCAGCACCAACAGCTCAGTCGGTGGAAAGAAGAAGAGTCCTTGCAAGGCCCACAACAAGAGAGACTGGATACGTAGAAATCTCCTGTGCTGCTTCGTCAGACAAACAGCCAAAGTTGAGCCATTAGGCCTATTTGACTGAATACATCAAGAAAAACAAGTCATGAACATTATAAAGAAAGAAAGATCCTTTTTAAACAATGGGCCGGAAAGTCGGAACATGATGTGACTTCAATATGATTAAGTAATATTTATATAAACAAATAGAATAAAAGTTGAATGATGTTGATATCTGTGATTTTTTATTTAAATTTGAGAGGTCAATGTGGGGTCAACCACAGCATTTGCCTTTATGTCATTTAGTATTTAATGCATGCAAGCTGCATATTATAACTTTGTGTATTTTACTTCACCAGTGTTTTAACATACTTCAACCCTGTGACCTGGAATATAGGTCGAGGTCATTTCTTTTCTGAACTTTTGTTTGCACCATTGCCAGTATGTTTGCTGTTATAACGTACAGCTTTTAAGTGTTTAAACTTATTTGGTCTGTATCATCTTGAGTTTAAACTTCTATGTTGAAGGAGTGCATTTATAGTCTATTGGGATTTAGTCTTTGTTTAAAAGATTCCAGGGTTTCAGCGCACACAGTGTTGTTGGGTAGGGAATTCCAGTATCTGGTTGTTCGTGGAAAGAATGAGTTCCTATATAGTTCTGTGTTGGTAGCTTGCTGTTTAAAGTTCAGACTGTTTTTAGTGCGCATTCGTGTATTTGTGTTTGGATGTAGATGTTGGTCCACAGGTATAGCCACTAGCCCCTCAATGATCTTATAAAAGAGAACTAGTCTCTGCTCACGTCTGCGTTCCTCGAGTGGTGTGATTCACAGTTCATTCAGCATAGATGTAACACTGCTGTCTCTTTTATAGTCGGCACAGATAAATCTCGCAGCTCTGCGTTGGGTCTTTTCCAGTGAGGTTGTGTGTTTCTTTTGGTATGGGTTCCAAATTGTGGCACTGTACTCCAGGAGTAGTCTTATTGGAGATCGGTATGCTGTTAACTTGAAGGTTGATGGACATTTCCTCAAATTTCTTCTTAGGAATTCTAGTGTGGAGTTTGCTTTCCCAATAGTTCTGTTGATATGGGAGTCCAATCTGAGCGAGCTGCTCATGATTACTCCTAGGTATTGGTTTTCTGTCACTTCTTCCAGTACGGTGTTTTTGAGTTGTTATCTGTAGGTACTTGGTGTTCTACTTCTGGCCATTCTGAGTATGTAGCATTTCTTGGTGTTGAAGGAAATGCCCCAGTGCTCGGCCCACTTCTCTAGTGCTTTCAGATCAGATTGGAAATCAAGATGGTCTTGGAAGGTATTGATCGACTGTACCAGCGTGGATTACTACCGATCCTCCAGATAACTGGTACACACTGAGACTCCAGGAGGTGTGGGGTCTCGTCGATCTTCTGTGCCCTGATCTTCAAGGCAACCCAACCACAATAAACGACAAATCTTATTTTCTATTTCATTGTACATTTATTTTTCTATATTTCTATAATTATTATGCTAACTTTTGATGGGTTATCTTATCATTGTTCGACTGGTACTGTAGTGATTAATAATAATTTGAAATAAAATAAAATCAATCAGGTTTATATGTAACTTGCTGTTGTTTAAGCAGATGTATATTATTTAAGATAAAGGAAATTTAAACGGGAATCGCGTTGCCATGAGACTCTAGGATGAGCGCAATATAAAAGACAGACAGACAGACACACTGATAGACACTCTGATTAAGAAACAGACGGACAGACATCAGAATTGGAACAAAGAAAAACACATCTGAATAGTTGTGTAGAAATTTCTGATGATGTATATATTTTAGACATTAAGTGGTTGATGTACTGGATAACTTCAAATGATTCATTTTACATATCCAAAAAAATATTTGAAAATATATTAAATCAAATTAAATGACCATAACTAACCTATCAGATACTTTTAGTTACACTAATCACGTGATATCAACGTCCGCATATTGTAGCTGAGTAACTAATATCAGATCTAGATCAGGATAGAAAATAAGATTTTAGAACTAATAACGTATCTGGTTGAGAGAACTGTTTACGTCAGCAAAATTTAATTCGCTCAGTATTCATTTTAAATTTACACATTGTACAACAACGTTATGTTTCAGTTTTATCGCGTAAACTATAAAAAAAATCTCATAGCAACGAGTAGAGTTTTATCAGACAGATACAGATCACGTATCTGTTGAAATTTTAACGGAAAACTACGAATATCGAGTGTCATATGAATACAGGATACTTGTTACATGCTTACGGAATTAATGTATATGGCTTTATATGCTTTAATCAATACGTATGTCTACAAGGATAGTTTAACCTTGTAGTAACCGATTATAAATGGATGTATGATGGGTGTTTCTTTAAGTAACGTATCTGGTAGGACATCTGGTATCTGGGATCGATAAAAGAATACACCTGCTGTTACCCACTGCATGTATCGTTAGAGCGATAACATGTGGGAACCTACTGCAGAATTTAGGATTTGCTTCTGTGCCCTCTACTTGGGGGTGGTCGGGTGGTGCAGTTGATAGCGCACTTGCCTTTCACCAAGGCTGCCGGGGTTCGATTCCCCGATCGGACATGAAAAGGTATGGGGTCACCTGCCCGACCATGTGGGTATTCTCCGGGTACTCCGGTTTCTTTCCACAATGAGGGCCAACAAGAGTGATTAATATAAGTTGAAATAACTTGTTTCATAATTGTTGTAAAATAAATAAAGTTTATATATACACAAAAGCGATCAACATAAATCTGCTGTACCCATTGCAATGTTTGAGATATTTATATTTCTCTCTACTTCTAACTACCTTTCATTTCCTAGCGCCTTGCTTGGCAATACCTCACTTTTTGCTTCAGTGTTAAGGCAGGTCGGTGGGTTCGTCTCCTGGTCGGGACGTTATTGTTCCCTGCTTGACGTATAGTACGGCATTTAAGGGAATGGCAACAGCTGGTTCATCCGTTGTCAGTACAATGTGTCCGGGAGAAATGATATGCTGGGTGCCTTCGGCATGGTAGTATCTCAGCGAGATAGCACTATAAAGTCAGCATTAGATCCGCGCTATCACAAAGGGGCAAAATACCCCAACATACTCTGTCTCCAACACACATACACACATGCACACGTTACATCACACACACGGAGGCTAGTTCTTAAATGACCTTAGATGTTGATTGGACGTTAAACAAAATAAAACTTAAAAAAACAGAACTATCGTATTTATATGTATATTGGCTATATTATAGGTGATGGAAGGATATATGGCGCTTGATAAGTGAGAATTGGCGACCAGTGCCCGTGGATAGAAAGGTGTCTACACTGAGGGACGAGATGTGTTGCATCATGGGATTACAATCGGGAACAGATTTCACTACTTGGAATGTGCCCGTATCGCATATATCCAATTACATTTTTGTTTTGTGTTTTCTTTGCGATAATGAAGAATTGAAGACTCCTGGTAGTGCAGGCATATTCTTAGCTGTCCTTATAGCATCCTAGTGGAGGCATTGAAAAAGTAATGACCTCTGTTACAATTGCATTTAAATTGTTACAGTCTATACAAAATATATAGTTGCTATTGGGTATATTTGAGATAGACGCCCGGGTGGTCAATATATCATGATCACTACCGGACTGTTCTGGGTTTTATCGGGCTGGGCGTTCTCGGGCTGTAATTAGAAGTACCGCCGACAACCTAGTCTCGGTCAACAAGACGCTTAATCACTTGTAATTCTATGTTCGACGATCACACAACAAGAGTCTGATTGAACGAGACTATCGACAACCGAACTAACCGAACCGGCGACAACACGCGTGATAATAAGGTAAATGGAGGGTAGTGTAATATATTAGCATTTTACGGGAAAAGTAAGAAAAGTCATAGCACGAGACCAATTATATCAATAGATATTTACGCTGATAATGCATCTTGAAGTCCAGTGTCTTGATAAAACAATGCTACGAGTCCACGTGTATTTTGCTGAGAATTCCGTTTAGATCTACCTTGTGTAATTTTAACTGATGGTTACCCGGTAAGAGTGTAAGAATATATTTCTCAAAATTACACGGATTTGTCATAAAGTCATATTCAGAGCTTAACTTGGACCAATCAATCGATCTTATTGGTGAATATTCGATGTCAGTGATCATATTTTCAAGGTCAAAAAAACGTTATTAATTATGGATCCGGTTGTGAATCCACAAATGATGCTAGGTCGAAAATGTTTTTTTCGCTGAAGACAACATACTCCAGTTGTTTTAAATAGTTGTTATCACCTGATCACTAAGCGATACTCTTAAAAAACAAAATATGATAATTTATTAAATATGTGAATGGGATATACTTACTTTATTGTTTTATTCAACTACAGGATACTCTAAAACGTTCAATATACTGAACATTATTTAGAGGCGTCAGAGAGATCGGTTATATCTATCACAATTTCTGCAATCACTGTTACTGCACTCATTTATTTTTTATGCAAATTTATTTTATACCTGATTACAATACAATAATTATATATTGTGATAGATAAATTGTTATAACTTGTTGTACATTTTACCAAATAAAATTGAATTGATTTGATGATAGGTGACAATCAATGATCAAATAATCATCTAAATATGATTTGTACAATTGTTCAATTTTGAGTCCAATGTAGAGAATTCCTATAACATCAGAGGCCGCTGGTCGGTTGCTTTTTTAACACGACTGTGTTGATAGTTTACTTGGCGCTTGTCAAAAGTACCTCGCCATGTTAAAAGTCCTGGTTTCTGTATTAGAAATTACATTTTAATGACTGGCAGCTAAATCTCAACAAAAAGAAATCTGTGCATCTGCAGCGGAACTGGACTCGGTCATCATTTAGAAATGTTTATAAAGTCTTTGAGCGAATTGCTATAGGCATGCAAAAACCTCCTTGGTCACTCATTTAGAACTGAGCTTAACCTATAATCGCCAGCGATTGACCGATTCCAATTCTGCTTCATGGCATTCTCATGCACTCACTTCTTTGCAACAAATTTAATTTTCATTTTATAAGATTATATTTTATTTTGCATGATCCTCTTGGTACCTATACATGTGCTTGTTCGAGAAGATAACGGAGAAATAAAGAACATACCAGCAATTTTAACATTCCATTGATGTTTCAATGCGGGCTGCCAAGATATCCCTCTGGGATCTTGTTTATTTTATCATTAACAGGATTTTGTCTTAATCTCTACAGATGAATGATATGATGGACATCATATAAGAACTTGGCAAGGAAATTTAACCTAAGGAAAAGACGGAAAAGAAAAAGGAAAAAGAAGAAGAAAAAACCAGATCGGTCCCTTGGACAACCTTTGACCCTGAAGAGGATGAAACCTGTGAGCTATGGCACAGTGCTGTTCATTCTGGTGAAGTTCATGAACTATGTATTAGTCGTTCCTGCAGGTGCATCGTTGGAACCCAAAGGTATAATTAGCGTACCTGGGGGAAGAGAATAACTTATTTATAATAGTTGAATTGATCCTGAGGTCTAGCCCCACCCCTAGGGACTGAACACCTGGGAAACATAACATAAAAGTCTATTTACTGAAATGACTTACAATTAGCATGCTTGATCTGCATTTGACTTTATTGTATATATCCAAGATTTCATTGTTACTAAATTCAAGTGTGAGTTTAGTTGCTTAGTAAATGTATTAATGTATATATAACATTCTATATGAACTTTTAAAGATTTAGTCAACTACCAAGTGTAATTTTCGCCTAGTGTTGAACTTGCCAATGTAAATCTAGTAACTTATGCCGAGTAATAATGTATCATGTTTGTCATGTCAACAGGCCCACCGAGGCTGATCAATATGCCCATCACTGACCTTGACTACAAGGAGGGGGAGACAATGAAGATTAGCTGTGACATGACTTCGAGGCCCCGCCCCATACAGTATTGGTACAAAAGTGGACGCCAAATGTGGCCACATCACAATCCAAGGTAAGGATACAGTGGTTGACCCCTACAAATGTTTTGTAAACGGAGATGGAAAAATGCACGGCCAGACTGAAGTTTGAACCCAAGACCCTCCGAAATCTGGATTGACAATCTACCAATTGAGCTACCTGGTCACCGACGATCGACCCAGTCTAGTTCCGCTATATTCCTCTCTCCCTTTTTTAGCTCACCAGTCCGAAGGCTTTATCCAAAGAACTAAAGGGTATAGAATCTTCATATTTGACTGTTGGCTTTCTGAGATAGAGCCTGACAAAGTTTGAGAATGAAAATTACTTTGACCTACTTTCAATGTCACAGGTGTCAAATATGTCAAAAACATCAAACCACTTCTTCTGAATAATCAAAAGGCATAAAGTTATAATATTTGGCTGGTGGCTTCCTGGGAAAGAGCTCATCAAAGTTTGCGAATGAAAATGACCTCAACCTACTTTAAAGGTCACAGAGATCAACAACATTTTAAAGGATTTGTTCTTAAGAACCAAAAGGAATGAAGAACCAAAAGGAATGGATTCATAAGATTTGGCTGGTAGCTTTTTGGGAAAGAGCTAACAGGAAAAAAAATATGTCCAGCAACTTCTGAAGAAGAATCAAAAAGCATAAAATCTTATAATTATATTTGGCTGGCAGTTTCAACAGATGAAGCTGACAAAGTTTGCGAGGGAAATATTTGTAGTGCAATATAATATTTAATGAGAATATTTTGCTATGACTGCTTAATATTCAGGTGAGCGATACAGGCCCTCTGTGCCTCTTGTCTTAGTCTTCACCCCCGCAGACATCACCGTATTTACAACCCTTGTTCGAGTATCCCCTTGCCAAGCATACACCCAGTGCTTGAAACAAGTGTTGGTCACAGGTACCACTGTAACATGAGAGGAAAAAAGCACACAGTCTAGTTCCGCTACAATTTTATCCAGAAACTGTTTACTCTATGCATGGTGTGCCAAACCCACTGTGAATATTCTTCTCACAAATCAGTTGTTCCCTTATGATACCTCAGACATGGTATGGAAGGAAACTGGAGTACCTGGAGAAAAACCTTGTGGCTGGGCAGGTAACCCCATCCCATATCATGTCAAATTGGGACCAATAAAAGTGATTTTTACAAGATGACAAAACTTGTTTGAAGATAGTAAAATAAATGAAAGTTCAGTATAGAAAGAAATCAAGTTGTAAAAGGTGTGTTGCCGTTCTGCCAGTTATTTACAGTTGTAGAGTATTCCCACTTACTGTGTAGCTGGCTTGCCAAACATTGGTTAGTTTATTAACATCATTTACACCAAAATCTGTATCGGGGTATGTTTGGTAAGACAGACAATCTCCTCTGCTGAGATATTGCAAACCTAGTACTTTCAGTCTTACCAAAACACATCACCACATGTTTACGGCCATGAGTGGAATATTTGTACTTAGTTTGGTTAAAATCGGCTCAGTTGAATATAAGAATTCGAAAAATGTGCCAGCTAAATCTTGAAATGCAGTTGGAGGCGATTGAGAGCAGCAAGGGGATACCCGAACCTGGGTTGTAAATAGTTGTGTGTGTTTGGGGGCGAAGGCTTAGAAAAAGGAGGGAAGAATGTAGCGGAACTAGACTGGGTTGATCATCAGCGACCAAGTAACTCAATTGGTAGAGCGTCCATCTAGAGTTTGGAGGGTCCTGAGCTCAAAGTCTGGTCTGGCCTTGCGTTTTTCCTCTTCTATTTCACGTGCAAACATGTTCTGATTCCACACACTAATGCATACCTTTGATTCCAGGTATAACATCACACGTACAATGCTGGTCATATCTCAGCTACACTTGAACGACTCCGGCGAGTACTCCTGTCGCGGCATAAACCAGTACGGCAGCAAAGAAGTTATATTTACGCTGAATGTTCGACCAAGTAAGTTCATTTTACAGTAGAAGTTATATTTATACTCTGAATGTTCTATACCAAGTACAATGTACTGTAAAATCAGATATCTTTGTGGGCCTCAAATTCTGTGGTTATCACAAAAAATGCACCATTTCATGAGTACATTAACTTGTGGATCAAAAATACCCACAAAAGCAACTAAAATACTTTTACGGGTAGTTTGACACTAACATTCAGTTGTAAATCTTGGGATACCAGAAAACCATGTTCTCTTCTTACCTTATTTATTAGGAGACTGTTCTTGTCTCATTTAGAAAACTCTTCAGGCCAGTTGTTTCAAGGTGTTAGGCTGTATCACTGCTGTTTAATGACATTTTTCAACCTCTGATAATTCGGTCAATATACAAGGATAAAAGCGTGTAATTTTGCATGTATCTGTAATTTTAATCTACTGAATTTTTTTATATCTGGAAAGTTTTTAATATTCAAGAATTGTGTAAAAAGGTACACAAACAAAAAATTGGAAAGAACTGCACAAGGATTATAGGTTTTGCCTTCTAAAATTTCCATTCTAAGTATTTCTCACTCAACTCTGTATTATAGAGGACAAAGCACGAAAGGCAGATCAGCAAATGACCATTGTCCCCTCCAACATGTCCGCCACACTGGGACAGTCCGTCAGACTGGAATGTAGCCTCATACTTGACCAGGACACTCCAGAGCATGTTTCGTGGGTCAAGCGTGACTCTCTCAATCAATCTGTCACCAACGACACCATTATACAGGTAAGTACTGATGACACTGGAAATCGTATTGTCCTTCTGTCTGTATTTTGGTACGTCTTTTGGGGCAACTGAAAGTGTTTCTTTTGTCCCATAATATTTATTCAACTTTCTTTATTTGACAGCTATGAAGCAAGTTATCATAAAATTATACTAATCATTCTTGCTGCCCATAAGAGAGTGAAGAGGGTGTCTCAATATGGGAGGAAACCACAGTACCCAGAGAAAACTCCACAGGTCAAGCAGGGTTGTCTGGCATCCTCGATATCCAGGGGTATCGCTTACTTTTGCTCTCTACACCCCTGTAATATGTCATAGCGAAAATGAAGGCACGTGGCTAGCTATTTGATTGGTATCGGGTAAAAACAACTGACCAATCACTAGGCTGATACTTGTTCTTTGAAGATTACAAAGGAGCGACGCCCGACTTCAAAACCTGTCATTTTTTACCGTTACGAGACCGTGAGATTCTTTTGATGTACATCAAAGGACCAAACTGGTATTCTTGTCTCATCCACATATTGCTGCACATATTGAACCTTCGATTTTGCTATGACATATTCCAGGGGTGTAGAGAGCGAAAGTGAGCGTAACCCCTGAATATCGAGGATGGGTGGTCGGGTTGCGCAGGAGATAAGGCACTGGCCTTCCATCAAGGTGGACAGGGTTTGATTCCCTGATCAGACCTGAAGAGGTATGGGATCACCTGCCAGACCATGTGGGTTTTCTCTGGGTACTTTGATTTCCTCCCACATTAACTCTTTCTGTATCCTAATTATGGTACGGAATCTGTACTGCTTATTGTTACTAGACTCGCCCTTGCATGCGTAAAAATAATGGCAAATTATCCATGTATTTTTTTGACGAAGTGTAAATCCTACAAGAAATGAACAGGTAACTGTGAACTAGGTCACTTAAGTCGATACTGACATGTAATAACCGTCATTCTGTTTCCACGATATTATCTCGCTATCTTGTAGACGAGTGTGTCGAACACTGATGAATCACCTGTCCTGCACCTGTCAAACCTTACTAAAGAGAATGAAGGCTTATACACCTGTATCATAATTAGCGTGGGAGTGGAACACTGTCACACCTGGCTGTGGGTTACATCTGAGCCAGGTAAGTTTTTGACTGTCACACTTAGTGGTGGACACACCTGAACCAGGTAAGTTTACAACAGTCACAATCAGGTATATTTGCTATCGTCTTATATTCCCTTTACTGTGAGACGATGGAATTGTGAAAAATTGAACTTCACGTCAGATAAACTGTTACCTTTGTTTTACTTGAGTTGCTTTAAAAGAAAAATTGCGTCACGTTAAAAAAACGTCACTTTCTGTTGCAGTGGAGACATCTATAATATATCCAGGACTTCAAAAGAACACCATGCTGGCTGTGTATGTCGTCATACCTGTAGTGACACTTGTCGGCATTGTGGCTGCCGGAATTCTTATTTATTGCAAATGGAAATCAACAAGACTATCCCATCAGGGCGTGACATACTTTACCGTGGAGAAATCATCCGATAGTACACATGATTTGGTGACGTAGTGCTCTGTCTGTTTGGCTTAAATGAAAAGTTTTGAAATTAATGATTGCCGTCAACTGTCCCACCTACAAAATCTAACTTTTCTTAACCTGTTTTACCGGAAGTTTCTATTTCAAAACCCTATGTACATGACCAAAAAAACCTTTCAAATATAAAATAATACAAAATATGTTATATAGTTAAGTAAAGTTATATAACAAGTAAATGCCTTTAGTACTATACATGTACAATTCAAAAGAGAAAACCTTAAAGAGCAGTTTTCTAAATGATTTTTAAAAGGTTCTATAGCTTAGGCAAAATAGATGTGTTGTTGGCAGGTCAAGCCAAGTGATTCACACTTTCAGTGAAGATGAACACTTGCATGCCTAAAACACACATGCATGGATGTATTTAGCCGTGTGCCATAAGGCTAGATGTTAGCTCCTATTAAGACAATTCTTGCATATTGTAATTTGTAAAACATCTTAGACTGGCTTATTCTAGCCCGACAGGGTAATACATCAATGTGTTTTAATGATAACAATAAAACTGGTAAATTAATTTCCATGAGGATATTTTTTGCTGCTAGGAAGGTCAAGAGCAAACTATTAATTTTGAAGTTTGAGTACCAAAACTAAAAAATGACTCATGTTTCTTATATTATGTAAAGTTGTACAACAATTAATTATATGATTCAAAATTCTTCAAATGAACAAACTCTTTCAATACTGAATTTATAAGTACTTGTCATCAGCTGTTATTTTGGAAATAACCATGTACCAGATAAACTTGTGAATCTCATATCCTAGACTTGTGAATCTCACATTACAGACTTGTGAATCTCACATCACAGACTTGTGAATCTCACATCACAGACTTGTGAATCTCACACCCCAGACTTGTGTATCTCACATCACAGACTTGTGTATCTCACACCCCAGACTTGTGAATCTCACACCCCAGACTTGTGTATCTCAAGTCATAATGTATTTGAAAATCATATCATACACACATGTATCTCCCTTCATAATGTGTGTATCCAACATCATATATTACGTTTGTATCTCATGTCGTACACATATGTATTTCACAACACACACTTGTGTATTCAAACTGAACATTCCATTTCATACTCTAAATTACATTGTTTTCTTCCTTCTTGATCAAACTATGGTTGCTTGGTTGCTTTCGTGTACCCAAGTAGAGGGCACCAAAAGTTTGATTAAGAAGGAAGAGTACAATGTAAATAAAAAGATCCTAGATTTTGCATTGGGTGCAGCAGATTTATCTTGGTTGCTTTCGTGTCCCCAAGTAGAGGGCACCAAAAAAAATAAAAAAAATTACAGGGGGTTCCCACATTAGCGCCCCCTTACAACATACAGTGGGTTACGGAAGGTTTATTTCAGTAGTTTACAGACTATTTTTCCTAATACACCTTGTTTTTGGCCTTGGTGACGAGCCTTAACAAGCAAGGAGCTCAGCCAAGCAAGGTTATAGGTTCTGTCCCCAGACCGAGACAAACTGAATTTGTCACTATTTACTGCCCTTTGCCTGATGTTCAGCTTCAAACTCTTGGTGGTAAGGACTGGCCCATTGTCAGTATATTGTGATTCGGCTGAGTGTCATGTTACCAAGTCCCGGTTACAACATTTCAGTGATCTGACACTTAGAAATTACCCTTGAGTGACCCAATATCTGTGGACACCATCTTCATATGGGTAACCTACAAACAAGGATTTAAAAGACCATGAAACATATTGCCCTGTGTGTTAGTACTCCAAACATTACATTACATCTTTAGGTTGCAAAATATTACCAATTGTTAAAGAGAAAATCTAGATTAGAACAATTTCAGCCTCCTTTAATGGATGAAAATACAGATTAGAGCACATTAAATGTGAATTTTTAAAAAACATGTGAATGAAACAATAATATCTTAATCACTCATTAAGCAAACATAAATGTTTAAATTACTCATAAATAAAATACATGAATATTTATATATTCACTAGTAAATGAAGCATGAATATTTAAATCACACATAAATATTTAAATCACTCATAATTATCCCTGTTTCAGTAATATGTCTAAAAAAGTCCCAGGTATATTTACTTGAATCAAAGTGTATGGAATAAACACTCAAATTATCACAATCAAATTACCACAATCAAATATGATTGGACGAATTTAATTTTCTGTATATTGTTTTGCATTGCATATATTTAAGAAATAATGTTTTAGCAAATGTTGTTATGGTCCTATAACACACATTGCTATTGATGACAGCTTAATAAAGCCTGAGAGCTTTATGTAAGTTTGTCAGCAATAGAAATGTGCGTTATAGGACCATAACAATATTTGCTTAAATATTCATTATCTATATTTACATTTTGATAGAGTAGTTACACTTTGAACAGCAAATCAAGTGTTGACAACAATGAAATTGATGATGTCACAATAGAAATAAATGATGTTTCAATAGCAAATGTTGTTATAGTCTCACAACAACAGTTGTCTTCTCAATGCATTGCAATAGAAGGATGAAGAGCAAATGTAAATATTGTGGTGTGGAAATCCATCAATGTGATAATCAGTTAAAATTTAAATGTGCTAAAATCAGTATGTGTACAGTAATTATATGCAGTAAACGCATCTTGAAGAAGACGTTATTGTGTATCTCAACAACGAGAACCAGTACAAAAAAACTGGAGAAAGAGCAGTTGATTTGAGATACCATAATGATCTCAGTTGGATATAGAAAAAAAGGGTGATTCAAGTGTACAAAAAAAAGGGTGATTCAAGTTGTTTTTTTAAACTTCATGAATTTTAGAAACTTGTTGTGATTGTTGTCTGGTACTCGTGTCATAATGTTTGTTCATTTGAGTAAACATTACATAGTATATACCATAGTATTTATTTAGTCTATGTACCTGTAGGTATGTGTGTGGTACATGTACCTGTAGGTATGTGTGTGGTACATGTACCACACACATACCTTCTGGTACGTGTACCACACACATACCTTCTGGTACATGTACAACACACATACCTTCTGGTACATGTACCAGAAGGTATGTGTGTGGTACATGTACCACACACATACCTACAGGGACATGTGCCACACACATACCTACAGGTACATGTACAACACACATACCTACATGTACCACACACATACATCTACCACACACATACCTTCTGGTACATGTACCAGAAGGTATGTGTGTTGTACATGTACCAGAAGGTATGTGTGTGGTACACGTACCAGAAGGTATGTGTGTGGTACATGTTCCTGTAGGTATGTGTGTGGTACATGTATCTGTAGGTATGTGTGTGGTACATGTACCTGTAAGTATGTGTGTGGTACATGTACCTGTAGGTATATGTGTGGTACATGTACCTGTAGGTGTGTGTGTGTGGTAGATGGATGTGTGTGGTACATGTAGGTATGTGTGTTGTACACGTACCTGTAGGTATGCGTGTGGTACATGTACCTGTAGGTGTGTGTGTGTGGTAGATGGATGTGTGTGGTACATGTAGGTATGTGTGTTGTACACGTACCTGTAGGTATGCGTGTGGTACATGTACCTGTAGGTGTGTGTGTGTGGTAGATGGATGTGTGTGGTACATGTAGGTATGTGTGTTGTACACGTACCTGTAGGTATGCGTGTGGTACATGTACCTGTAGGTGTGTGTGTGTGGTAGATGGATGTGTGTGGTACATGTAGGTATGTGTGTTGTACATGTACATGTAGGTATGTGTGTGGTACATGTACCTGAAGGTATGTGTGTGGTACATGTTCCTGTAGGTATGTGTGTGGTACATGTATCTGTAGGTATGTGTGTGGTACATGTACCTGTAAGTATGTGTGTGGTACATGTACCTGTAGGTATGTGTGTGATACATGTACCTGTGTGTAGTACATATCAAATAATAACGTATCGTGTATCGGTGTGTGTAGGGTTTTGTTTGTGTAGACAGATCAAATTTGTCAACAAGTTTTAAGTGTTACTGTCTGCCTGACAGACAGTTGATCACATATACAGAGCTTAATTACCTAGTAATGCATATAGATTTATTCCTGATTTGTGATTATGTTGTGTTAAATAATTTATCTTCTAAGCTGGTGATTGACTTTGAACGACTGGTTCAGTGTGGATTTTGTATGGTGATTTGGTTTACTGATTTACTCTGTATGTGTAATGTTATTTAAGCTGCGATAGAATATATCCCCGATAGTTTTACGCTTAAGAGTGTGTTAGATTTGAGGCTACAGTTGGGGGAGGTACGACTAGAGGTTAGTCGTTACTTGTGTATAACTTATTAACATATCAAATTCATGTATCTATGATCCTGGCTGTCAAATCCATTATAAATATAAGTAGAATAGATAGACTATATATATGTTTCTTTCAAAATGTCTCTAGTCAAGAATGAATTTAGAGATGTTCACCCAGCTCATAAATAAGACTCGGGACAGTGAATGTCAAAGATCAGTCACTTGATTTTATAAAAAATTGGTTCAGTTTTTGTTTTGACACCAATTTCAGTTAAAGCAATCATTGGAGTATCACAATGCTTGCTACATTTTTGTCAGACGTTGAAGGTCAAGGTTACTCCTATAATATAGGAGGCCACTGGTCAGATTTTTTTCTATCCGATATGATTTTGCCGACTGTTACACAGCAACTGTCAAGAGTATTATGCCACATTAATCCTCTAGCATTGTTGTAGTGAGGTCAAGTCAGAAGCTCAATTTTGTTATTTTCTTTCTTTACCAAGAATGTCTTAACATAGCCATGATGGAATCGGTCCATATTATTCCTGCTGTGAAGAAAGTCATATACTTCACAGAGCAAATTGTGTGTAAAAGTTCTTTCCAATGACATGTAGGATTTTTCTGATAAGTAGCCAGGGGAAAACGCTCCGTATAATCATTTTTTTTTCTTCTGCTATTTATTACTACATCCTCCGTTGTTACTACATATATTTCCTTAATTTTCATGTTGCTGAAAATTAATCCGGTAGAAACTGGTGTCTTCTCCGGGTCGGTCGGAAGACCTCAACTCGCTTTATGATGCGGATCCTCTCTGGGTCGGTCGGAAGACCTCAACTCGCTTTATGTTGCGGAAGTAGGGTACAACTCCGGCTCTATAGGCAACTAAACCCAGAATGAATATATGTTTAAATTATGTTATTTTTGAAAGTTTTTAATAATCAAGTAATCATTTTACCGGTATATGAATTTTCAACTTTGTTAAAAAAGACAGATCTGTATTTATTTTCCAGACAAAATGGAATAGAAAAGTTATTAACTCAGTTGTGTATATTACTTGAAAGTTTTGTTATTTTTTTAGTTAATATTTTCAGATATTTTGATCATTCCTTTGTCGAACGATAGAACTTCTGAGGTAGCTGTCCATACTGCATGTTTTATTTACTGAGGCATGTATAGATGATTTGCTCAATTGTAGCGTTTTACTGGTTTTATAGTGTTCTTTTCTGTGCGTTGGATCATCTGTCGGAGTGTCCTGTTATATTTATTGTGTACAGTTATATTATTAGGCTTGTATATTCCTTTATGGCGAGTGATACAGACAGCTGTACAACGCACACATACACACTGTTTACACTGCCGATGGTGTGAGCTGTACAACGAACACATACACACTGTATACACTGCCGATGGTGTGAGCTGTACGACGCACACATACACACTGTATACACTGCCGATGGTGCGAGCTGTACAATGCATGCATACACACTGTATTCACTTCCGATGGTGTGAGCTGTACAATGCACACATCCACACTCTATACACTGCCGATGGTGTAAGCTGTACAATGCATACATACACACTGTATACACTGCCGATGGTGCGAGCTGTACAATGCATGCATACACACTGTATACTCTGCCGATGGTGTGAGCTGTACAATGCACACATCCACACTCTATACACTGCCGATGGTGTAAGCTGTACAATGCATGCATACACACTGTATTCACTTCCGATGGTGTGAGCTGTACAATGCACACATACACTCTGTATACACTGCCGATGGTGTAAGCTGTACAATGCATACATACACACTGTATACACTGCCGATGGTGCGAGCTGTACAATGCATGCATACACACTGTATACTCTGCCGATGGTGTGAGCTGTACAATGCACACATCCACACTCTATACACTGCCGATGGTGTAAGCTGTACAATGCATACATACACACTGTATACACTGCCGATGGTGTAAGCTGTACAATGCATGCATACACACTGTATACACTGCCGATGGTGTGAGCTGTACAATGCACACATACACACTGTATACACTGCCGATGGTGTGAGCTGTACAATGCACACATACACACTGTATACACTGCCGATGGTGTGAGCTGTACAATGCACACATACACACTGTATACACTGCCGATGGTGTGAAATTAACCATTAATGTTGATCCTAATGTACATTCTGTTACTGATGCTACATGTACTATGAACTTTTGTTACTATCCAGAAGTTGTTTTACAGGTTTTGAAAATCTTCCATCCTCGATGTCCAGGGTTATGCTCACATTTGCTCTGTACACCCCAGGAACATGTCATGGCAAAATCGAAGGCTCAGTGTGCGACACTTTGTGGATGAGACGAGAAGACTAGTTTGATCCTTTGATGTACATCAAAAGAATCTCCCGGTCGTGTAACAGTAAATATTCCTGGCTTTTAAGTCGGGCGTTGCTCCTCTATAATCTTCAAAAACAGGTATCAGCCTAGTGATTGGTCAGGTTGTTTTTACCTGACACCAATCAAATAGCTAGCCGCGTGCCTTCAGTTTTGCTATGACATATTCCGGGGGTGTACAGAGCAAAAGTGAGCATAACCCCTGGATATCGAAGATGAATATAAATCCCTCGTACATGACAAAATATTTTTGACAAAACCTTTTACAAAGAAATTGAGTTGTGAGAATATACTTTCAGCAGACACAATTTTAGACCAACTAATGTGTTACAATTCATATTGTGCTGTAAATTTCTTACAAAATAGTACAGTAAAAATTACGATTGTAAAATTGATATTGATATGACATGAATTTACATAACCGAAATGTGAACTGAGTAACATGAAGATTTACAAGACACGAAACTCAGGGTTATAAAGTATCTCAAGGGTCTGAGATAAGAAAATGTCATGACTTTATTCGCAAAATATTCTTTGGAACAATTTTTGTGTGTGGTTTTTGTTTTTATGCTGTATTATTGGAAGGCCAAAATAAATGAAGATTTTGTTAACACCTTGTATTTTGTTTTGTTTTTATTTCGTGTAAGATCTGCTGAATCACATTTTCAGGTGACCTTGAATATTAATTGAGATTCCCCTTTGTCCACCATTATGTGATGTCGATGAACTTTCATATTACTGACTCTTCCAAAGAAACTATGTCAGTTGTTTTAAGAAACTGGATTGTAAGCATCATCAGCCTGTATGATCAGAATCTTTACTAATAAATAGCTAGGTCATGGCATATCACACAGTACAAAATCTTCAGAAGCACCTAAGTTTCTGGTAGATCATCACCATTTACTTATTCTATGACATGATCCTTAGACGAGGATCACAATCTTTACTGAGGAAGAAAACCTCCCACCCCACCCTCAGAAGTGCACACCCCGCCAACCTGTGTAATCCTGAGGAAACTTACTGTTGTACTTTCACCAACATTCCATAAAACGCTCCTCAGACCTTGATTAGATGACAAGAATTTAAATTTTTACTTTCACCCCTTTTTAACTTTAGTAGACTCTACCATACATTGATCAGGATGAGTCCATTATGGTCTACAGTGTTGAAAGGGTTAATAAGGGTCTTCCCCCTCAAAAGGATTTAGACAACCTTTCGTATGAAATCATTCTTTGTTTAGTGCGACCCATTTCAGGATTCACTTGCTGAAATAAAATTGTATTCATATGAAGTAACAATCTACTCAACAGTATGTGTGTCGGCTATCGTTTCACTCGGTTCACTGTTACGGCCCATGGGCCACTTGTAACGAACATTGCCTACTTGATCAGATATCAGTTAATTTATGCGGATGTACTTTCAGTAGTGTCATCAGTAATCACATAAAGTTATAAAATCTGTTTTCATAGCGTTTCTCAACAGCGAGGTAGCATGAACCCTCCAACCAAATAAAAGACTCAACAGCGAGGTAGCATGAACCCTCCAACCAAATAAAAGACTCAACAGCGAGGAAGCATGAACCCTCCAATCAAATAAAAGACTCAACAGAGCGAGGTAGCATGAACCCTCCAACCAAATAAAAGACTCAACAGCGAGGTAGCATGAACCCTCCAACCAAATAAAAGACTCAACAGCGAGGTAGCATGAACCCTCCAACCAAATAAAAGACTCAACAGAGCGAGGTAGCATGAACCCTCCAACCAAATAAAAGACTCCAGGTGTCTTTGATTGCACAGTTGCTTTTGTTTCTTTCTTTTTTAACATATTAGAACAATGACCTTCAAAGCGTGTCGAAGTCATTCATGTGGGCTGTTTTTTCGTTTATCACGGCCCAAATAGTCGAACCAGTTGGACCGAAATTGTTTGTTTATGAAAAAGGTCAGGTGAGCCTTGACCAAGCCTTGCAAGGCCTGCATAAACTTTTGCAGGTCCACCAGGATTTATACCCAAAAACGTTACATTTAAAAACGGATGAACCTGTTGTTCCGCATAACCAAACAGGCCCATACAGAACAAATCTTATGACTTGAGGCTCCATTGTTCTTAACAAGAAGTCATTTAAATAAATCCAAAAAGTTGTTAATGGAAAGTTAATATAGCTATTTCCTGTGTTTTACTGTAAGGGAGCCGTTTAAAATAATATTGTTAGCATCTCAGTTTTTATTTTTTCAGGTTCCCTTATCCTAGCATGGAAATTTTAGATTTTGGTGCCAGGTATTTATCGTGGACATTAGAACAAATTTTCTGTTGCAGAATTTTGATTAAACAACTTTATGGTAGGTTGACCTTTCCCTTTTTGGCATTAAATTCATCAATCTGGTTGTAAATTAATTTGTTAGTAAAAAAGACCTTTTAATACAAAAGCTTCTTCAAATACAAGGGTTCTATTGTCAAAATGCAAGAGACAAACGAAGAGAACAAAAAACTTAGGAACAACATCAAAACAGCAACTTGGGAATCACTCTCATTTCTAGCGATATATTGTGTTTATATCACAATCTAGAGCTCATATCTTAAGAATTAGGAAATCAAAGCACTCGAACACCTCAAGTTACTAGTATTTTTTTTTAATCATTAATATAAAAAATATTGCAATCATTTAAATCAATAACAAATATCATGCTACATAAATACAATAACAACACATATAAAATCATTTTATTCTCTGTATCGTTATCTTTCTTGCTGGTAATGACATCAATATGTCTGCAGAGTCTTCAGTATTTCTGAGAGTGTAGGTGATGATATTCTGGTCAGCTATTTTATTGACTATAAACAGAAATGGGACGTTGTCCCATTGTTTTCATTTTACGTCATAATTTTGACTGTCTATAGTGGATGGAGAAGCTCTCACACAGTTTCTTACCTTCGTAAAACCTTTGTGATAGACTTCAAGCTGCTAATGAATTATATACGCACAGATACAATAATGATCTCGGATAATAATACCAGTAGTGTTATATGATTTCTAAATCTTTTGTTAAATCAGGATTTCAATCATTCAGAAAACCATGTTTCCCGCTACTTGGCTGACATGCTTGCTACATAGTACAAACTGTTTTACTCGATCGACAAAACATTTGTTCCACATATTATATCAGAAACAAAAGTATCAGAAATTTGTTTATCATTAGTAAGTATATTCTTGATTAAGAAATCTACATAAATTAATTTAAATATAATTTGATATATCGTGATTTGTATGGAAAATTAATCATTTTCATAATTCACTTGTAGATGGTTAGTGAGCTAATTACATGATAAATAAGTTTAAAATATCTGACTTTATTAAAAAATGATTGGTCTGACAGTTTCATTTTTTTTTAAAAAAAAAAGGCAGTCAGCTATTTCTGACTTTAATATGTATAATGATCTTGAATACTATTTGTATGTCCATGCATTTTCCTGATTATAGCACCAGTGTACAGGTTATTGATTGTTGTCACAGAAAAAACCCTGATTTCAATAAAATCACTTATCTTCAGCCACACTGAAGGTGATAGAAGCAATATCTGACAACCCTGCCTGGATTTCATCCCCTTCTTTTACTGGACCGACACCAGATGGCGTACCGGTCAACAATAAATCTCCTTCCTCTAACGTAAAATAACTGCTAAGAAAACTGATCAGGAACGGAATAGGGAAAATCATGTCTGTTGTGTTTCCTTTTTGTTTCAGCTCTCCATTGACCTTGAGCCAGAGGTCAAGGTTGGCAGGATTTGGAATTTTGTCCTTTTCAATGAAATTGCTGACAGGACAAGACGTATCCCAGGATTTGGCGAGTGACCAAGGATGACCGTTCTTTTTGGCGAAATCCTGAAGATCGCGTGCGGTCATGTCAAGGGCAACGACATAACCTCCAACGTGTTCCATCGCATCTGACTCAGAAATGTTGCTCCCGCCTTTACCAATGACAACACCGAGCTCAACTTCATGATGGAGCTCACTGCAGCCAGGTGGAAACTGTACACAAAACAAAATTTAATCACAGGATAACCGACTTACAGCAGTACATTGATGTAAACGTGCGGGCAGTCGTCCATCCAACTACTGACCACACTCGACATTGCTGAACTAGTGAGCTGGTCCCCAGGTTATACTGCATCACTGGAAAAGCTAGCTCGCCAGTAAGGCAGTATGTTCCCTTAAAATACCTTAGCTGTTACACTGATATCTATATAAGAAATGGAGCACAATTGTCTCATACTCTGCCACTTTGTTCTGATTTTTTCTTTTTCTCAAACTACAAGTAAGTTCAGCTGATCATGAATAAGGTTATACGCTTTCTAAAACATTCAAAAATTGTGATTCCTGTAACAGTTATCTCCCTTTAATCATATTAAATATTTCAGATTTGTGTGTTTACAAGAATGTATTCCTGTGTACCTTTAAATGTATCATCCATATATCCCAGTCTTAATGTATCATCCATATATAACCAGTCTAAATAGTTATTGATAAAAGACATTTTAGTTGCTTTACGGTGGAACTCTTTTGGTAACAAGATGGAAAAAAAATAATTGTAAGGTAGCATACACCCTTAAGCTAACTTACTTGAGTCAAGCTACTTTAAGTTGGATGATACCACCATTTTTTTTTTACTGTAAACATGCTTTAAAAAGTTTATTTATTTGTTAAAGTTTAATGTTATTTCCATTTTATTCATACACCAACTTTGGCTTTATAAGCCACAACTTTGCTGTACAAATGATGGCAGTATAACAAGGTTTTACTGTCGATAAAAAAAAAAATCGCAAAGTGAAAGCAAAGCTCTTTTCATCTAATGTCAGATTCATTGAAAGACACATGAAATTGATATCAATTAATTAAATAGTGATTTTAAAATGTTTATAAAATCATTTCATAAGATTGCAAGTTAATCATTCTTTACTCAATTTTGTTTTAGGTGCAAAGATACAAATTTACATAAAAAATAAATAAATAAAATCTTTGATTGTTTGACACATATATTGCCTCTTTAGCAGTTACTGAACGTGACCGACCTTGATTCGCTGACCCTCGACAATGTAGGAGCTGGTTGGCTTGATGAATACCAAGGGATTCTTTGGGATAGGGTTGTTAAGTTCCGCAGCATGTGACCTAAAACAGAAGAGGAAATAATTAGTCATCTCATTCTTAGATAAACCGTGAAGGGTACTGCAGTAGAAAAAAACATTTTACAATTGATTTTCAGGAAGACAAGAATATGATGCTATGAACCTAATGGGAAAACAATTCCTAAAACCTAAGGTTTAGCATGAAGTGAAGGTAGGATAATCAAAATGTGAAACATTCACTGGACTAAAATTATAGTTTGGTCTATAACATAGGGTTTAGCCTCCTATTAACTGCTAGGATAATCAAAACGTGAAATATTCACTGGACTAAATAGTTTGGTCTATAACATAGGGTTTAGCCTCCTATTAACTGCTAGGTTATTTATAATGCATCCAGGTGTGTAATGTACATGAATGGATGGTGGGCAGTATGTTGGTGTATTTGCCTCCTTGTGACAGCGCAGATCTGATGCCATTACTTTAGCCACGATTGGATTTAACTACGACTATTACTCATCACGTCAGACCCAGGGACCTCTAACCATGTAGGCCTACCTACATATTGTACCTTGGTTTGGTTTGTTTCTGTTTTACATCCTAATTTAACACAAATCGTACTAAGCTTAAGTCTAATGTCTATACGTCTGGTGTCAAGGCCAGAGGAAACTCGGGCTAGTAACTGCTACTAGGATGATAAGGGTCCTTCCATGACCAGACTATAAACCTGTAATCTAATATGCATGCTATCTAAATCGTATAGGCTAAGCTAATGTGAGGTAAATAGGCCATGCGTAGCATAAGGTCGGAATATAGGTCATCAATGGATCTCAAAAGTATTCCTACCTATTGTATTATAAATACAAAACAAAATTCATTCATTTAGTAGATGAGAAGGGTTTAACAGTTGCCTCTAATTTAACCATTTGCTCTCTGGTAGCCTTCACAACAACAGAACGAGTATTAACAACGTGAGTATCTGATTACAGGTATCAGCTACACCCACTGCCCACACAACGTACTGTCGGATTTCCAGGTGGAAGAAATACCACTGTTTATAATAAATACAAAGACTGCCATCCTACTATAGATATATAATATTCAACATCATAACACAAAGTTATTGTTAATATACGAAAAGTACTTGTAATTTCGCCCAATCGCCAAGATTTTCTTTCCAACTTCTCGGAACCTTGCAAGGTTAGTACCGGGCGCAGCCATGTTGAATAAGTAGTATACTTTTAGAGTTATTTCCCTTTGACCATAAGATATAAGGTTTGCAAAGCAGTGACATTTGAGGCGCTATTTTCGCGGCCAAATGTTTGATTCCGCATTTGAAAAAAAAATGTGACATCATAAACTTTCCAATCGACCTTTTCTCTATTTAAAATTATGAATATTAAATCAGAAGGTAGGTTATTTATTCATGAAATAAAGTATACTTTTTACAACGTAATTCTTCCGATTCTTTAGTGTGGAATTTAAGAAATATGGTCAAAATAAAAAGTTACACATAATGTTCAACAAATTAGAATATCATTTAGAAAGGCTTTCCTTAACCTGTCTCAGTGTCATTAATTAGTGAAGCAACTTATATTTATTGTTAATGCTGTACGTATACATGCATGTATAGTTCCCAAGATTGTTTTCTTGCACCATGCCGGCAGGCTATTATAGATAGCACAGCAATTATAGAACCGAAACGTGTACATCTTAGGAAGAACTGCGATCGATGAAAAAGGGAACATCTAGCTAAAACGTAAAATCTTCTGGATCAGGAGGAGCTAACAGAGAATTTTGATGAAACACATGACATCACCAAATAAGGCATGCAATCACTGCCCACATGGAGAAGAGGACGATGGGCAGCCAGTTCAAACACAACAGAAACGTGCTTCATTAAAAGGAAGAGCACTCTGAAAATATTTGACAATTTTGGAACCATATCATTCTTGCATTTGATTGTGGAAGGAAATGCAATTCTAGTCGTGCTATCAAGGAGAATAACCAAGTACATACTGGGCAACAGGTTCACGGACATTTACCACCGTGTGGCATTGCCACTATATAAACCTACCAAATTCAGTTGGCTTTCATAAAGGTGTAACATACTTTTCTATGAGATGAACACAGATTCTAAAAATGGTAAATATAAGTATTGAGCTGCTTTCTGTTGGCATTCATAGGCAAAATGAATTCCAACTGGACACAGGCAAATCCAACATGAAGCGCTGGCGTGCTTCCTTGAATTTGCCTTTGTCCAGTTGGCACTAAATTGGCTATGAATGCCAACTGAAAGCAGTTCAAGTAGGTGCATAAAGGCGAATCGCGGGAATGAAACAACCCAGATCATCAGGGAGGCAAGGAAAGAACAAAGGCGAAGTGACAGTATTCTGGCGAGACCTGACGAAATCTGACGAATGCCTGTCTATTAAAACCGCACCAGTTGGTAGTGTTAACGATGGAGACGAACCATGTTAAGAATGGGTTCTGGATTCTGTTGAATTAACGGGTGCGCTTCCTCTTCGTCAACATTGAAATGACAACTTGGCAGAGACTGGATAAATAGAGACTAGCAGTCACGAATGTTCAATATATATAGCAGCTGTTATGATTAAATGAACAGGGATATACATCGACAACTACTAAACGAGCTGTCTATGGACAATATAGCGGTGACAACAGCAACAGTGATGGAAGGATACGTACCCTTAGAGACGTTAATGAAATGACCACGTGGGTATGCAAGGAATTCAAACCAGGCAAGTTATGAAGTATCCTCTTAAAGAAATGAAGAATCAGGTAGAAGGGTGGACGAAAGCAGTCGGCAAGAAAGACATCCCATGGAAACTCAAGGTATGAATATACTACCATGATATACTTCCTATCTGTCCATTATCAAAAGGGAAATACAGCATACAGGAGTCGGCGTACAGACAGCAGAGACAGAGACTTGGACATGAGGAGACATTCACCTGTGGACGAGTTTTCTTGTAGAGGTTGCTTCAAAACCACTCCGCCAAACCATTATGTTGTGGCTCTGGAATACCATTCTGGTACTGATGTTGGAACAGAGCAGTGGCAGGACAGAATAGAATGGAGGCGAAATTACTGTCAGGTGGAGGACGAATTTTAAAGCAGGGTTGAAAAGAAAGGTGGTCGGTTCGCGCATTGGATATCGCACTTGTCCTCACCAAGGTGGCCGGGGTTTGATTCCCCGATCGGACGTGAAAATGAATAGGTTCACCGGCCCGACCACGAGGGTTTTCTCTGGGTACTCCGGTTTCCTCCCACATTTTAAAAGACCCCCAGCTCGCAAGCTAATATCTGGGTCAACAAGAGTAATTAATATAAGTTGTAATAACTTGTTTCATAATTGTTGTAAAATAAATAAAGTTTATATAAAAGAATTGTGTCTGCCAGTAGTGGTTCGATGTAGGGCCCTGGGGTTCTACTCACCAAATGTTATACTTACTAGGGGTCATAATAACATACTGTTCCTATTATCTCTTACTAAATTTTATGGGTGAAACCACGCGTGTCTTATGTCCATCTTGCAATAATATTCAGCTGGGAATAACTCTGATTTCCGCTATCTACAAGCTGTGTTGCACTGTTCTAAATCAGCGCCTAACCATTTGGGAAACGCTAACGCCATAATTTGTGATAAGCAAAACGGTTTCCATAAAGGCCGAAGCACAATTGACCATTTATCTACTTTTACGTCCATTATAGATACCCGTAAAGCTCAAAGAAAATCTATGTTTACAGCCTGTATCGACTTCCGTAAAGCTTTGCCTCTGTTGATAGGTCGCTGTTGTTCAAAAAGCTTCACGATCTAGGCAATCGTATGCTTGCAGCTATTACGTCATTGTTCCAAAACGTCTATTGCTGTGTACGCATCATCAGTGTGAATACACATTTCTTCACCGTCAATTGCAGTCTAAAACAAGGATGTTTAATGTCCAGTATTTAATTTAATTTATTCATCAACGACCTCATACACTAAACTCTCAAGATATAGGAATCGTGTGTCGACGGTGATAAATTATGTGTATTGGTATATGCAGACGACGTCGTATTACTCGCACGAAACGGAGGATGAACTTCAAACACTACTGGAAACCTTGAACTTTTAGTGTGGTAATAACAAAATGTCTGTGAATAGTTCAAAATCTGAAATTATACATTTTAGATTACCTTCAGTCCCAAGGACAAGCAAGTGTTTTACATGTGGAGATGGTTCACCTGACGTCACTGACAATTATTCTTACCTTGGTCTCGTTCTTACGGAACATCTAGATTACGACATCATGGCAAAGGCAGTTGCTAAATTGGCCAGTCGGGCACTTGGCTTACTTATTGCGAAAGACAAATCATTTGGAGGTTTTCATTTTAAAACTTTTACCAAGTTATATGAATCGCTAGTGTGGTCGGTAATCAACTACGGAGCAGCCGTTTGGGGCTTGAAGTCTTACTCGTGCATTAACGCAATATAAAATCGTGCGGCGCGCGTGTTCATGGGTCTTGGAAAAATACGCACCTAATGCAGCCGTTCAAGGCGATATAGGTTGGATTCCTACTGACATAAAGCTATGGGAAACTGAGTATTCCGTTTTTGCTTATTGCAGAGTTATCTTTTCTTGGGAGCAGGTATTGATTGTTACGTCACTCCTTTGTGAGAGTAACGTCATCAGTTTTTGAAAAAACGACGTAATTTTCTCACACAGACCAATGACGTAACAATCAATACCTGCTCCCAAGAGAAGACAACTCTGCAATACGCAAAGACGGAATATGCAATGGCGTCCGCTACATTTGGTGGATACCAATTGGCTTAACAGAAAGGTGTTTGTTTGGTCAAGCCGTAAAAGCGGTCGTAGCTGTCGAAATTGGAACTTCCGGTTAAAGGAACATTTCCGTACACTAGGATTTCCGGATAATCATTTCGATGACTTATAGGTTGATCAAAACTTTAGCAATACTAGATCATTACTACTTCAAGAAACTTTATAAGCAAATGGCAATTCAGCGTAGCTAGAAAATCAGCAATTAGATGAAACGGTCGAAATAAATTAAGAACGTATCACAAGTTCAAAAGTGAGTTTGTTACCGAGAAATATATATCTAGTGTAATGGCTCCTGGTGCACGTAGTACTCTAGAAAAATTAAGATGTGGAGTTGCTCCAATTCGTGTTGAAACAGACCGTTATGAAAATTTAGATAATAATTTTTGAACATGTTTCCATTGTACTAATGTGGTAGAAAATGAGCTCCATGTTTTAATTCACTGTCCTTTGAACCAAGATATAAGAGATATGATAATTTTGTTACACTCTGTGAAACCGATAAATTATATTTTATAACTCAGAAGACTGATATATGTAGTTATAGTGCCAAAACCTGTAAACAAATTTTAGAAAGACGTAGAAGCTTATTTGATAGAAATTAGTATTTTACTATAACCTGTATATATCCTTTATAGTCTCTGGTAACTCTGTACAAAGTGGCCTCTATCTTTATTTATTATTGATGTTGTACATAATAAATAATAATAATAATATACAACATTTATATAGCGCCCTATATAATTTGTAAAATTACTCTAAGGCGCTTTACAACATATGGATAATAGTAATGGTTATAATTGTGAAAACAAACAACAAAGGCTTGCAATCACTTGCATACATTTAACAAGCAATGTGCACATTTACATGACGTCTTTGCAAAGATTCTAATATGCAGACGTGAAGAGGTGAGTTTTTATGTCCCTCTTGAACTTGGCCAGGGTATTCGACTTCCTAATAGCAGATGGTAAGCTATTCCACAACGTAGCCGAAACCCTCCCAAAGCATCTGTTTCCGTAGGTCACAGTACGAGATTTTGGGCCACACAACAAAGATTCTGACTCCGACCGCAGTGATCTTGACGGCTGATACAGGGTAACAAGTTCCTGTAGGAACTGAGGAGCTGTTCCATTCAGTGCCTTGTATGTGTATACCAGAATTTTGTACTGCGACCTGTATCGTACAGGTAACCAGTGCAACGAATAAAGCGCAGGTGTGATGTGCTCTCTCTTTCGAGTACGAGTAACTAGCCGTGCTGCAGTGTTCTGAACCCTCTGCAGACGACTAGTTAGTTTGTCAGATATACCACAGAGCAGGGCGTTACCATAATCCAACCGAGAGGTAACAAGTGAATGCACCAAAATCTTGCATGCATCTGCAGTTAGAAACTGCCGAATACAGCCGATGTTCCTGATCTGGTAGTAACAGGATTTGGCAATCGCGTTCACTTGTTTCTCCATGTTCAGAGAACTGTCAAAGTATACCCCTAGGTTTTTAACAGCTGGAACAGTCTCAATAGTTCTGGCACCAACCTTGAGCTGGAGAGCCATTGTTTGCTGACTCTTTGGGGAAAAGACGATTAGTTCCGTCTTTTCCTGATTAAGTTTAAGCATGTTAGCGTTCATCCAGATACTGATATCTGTCAGACAAGCTTCCAGACTTTCTGAGACTGGATTCCAACTGTCCTGTGGTTTTATGACCATGTAAATTTGTGTGTCATCAGCATATTACAAATTACATATGTAATTGTTTTATTGAGGGTGAGACTCAAATAAAATATTTGAATTTGAATTTGCGAAAGTCAACCAGATCCAGACTGGGCTTACCCAGCCAGCACACATTTGGGGACATCGTGGAAGACACCAGAACCCACATTTACTCCACCTGGTAATGATGGGATCAGTCAGTGTACGTACGGTTGTCTGTTTATATTTACAACAGTGTGGCATTGCCTTTTATATAATCCCGCCAGATTCACATAGCATTCATATCAGCTATGAGTGTCATGGCCCGATTTTTTTTACATCATCGCTTTGACGTCAGAATTGTAAGGTAGGGTACAACGCTCTTCCTGGACAAATGGCTGATCTGTTCATTGAATACACATATACGATACATAATATTCTAAATGAACAAGTTGTTTTTTCTTTTATTAAAATCTGAAAAAAATAGAATGCTTCCTTGGATTTCCCTTGGTCCATTTTCCCTATGAATGCCAACTGAAAGCAGTTTAATGCTTAAATGCCTTTTAATTTCTTTTTTTAAGTATGCTTTCAGGAATTGTGAGATACTACTATTCCGTCTTTGCGTATCTTCTCTTGTGAGCAGGTATTGATTGTTCCGTCATTGGTTTGTGTGAGAAAATTACATCGTTTTCTCAAAAATTGATGACCTTACTCTCACAAACAACTGATGTAACAATCAATACCTGCTCTCAAGAGCAGATAACTCTGCAATAGGCAAAGATGGAATACATAAATGGAATCATCATATTGCTTGGCTGTCTAATTTATTCGTTGAAAGTTTGACTAGGAAAAGTTCTTGACCTCCACAACTTTAAAGTTAAGTTACCACAGGTCCATTTGACTGTGTTTACTAGGGTAGGTGACTCTGACAATTGCTAAACACTGCGAGAAAAACAAAAGTGAAGACAGTTATTTGTTTGCACTGATTTGCTGGAATCTTTATTTCCCCTAAGTACAATTAATATACAATGCAACACTTTCTACAGAGTTTCACTGTTACCAACAACATCTCTGACAAGTAAATAGATGTCTCACATCCCATTCCTCATGGCCAATCTTCAACAACTGTCAAATTGTTTAATTAACTATTCCAAACATTTATGTAAGCAGTAATGGGGGACATTAAAATCATTGATGTTCATGAACATTTTCTCTAATGGAGTATTTCTGAGAAACATTTTTTTTAACATTACTACAAACCTTGTTTTTAATATCACTTATAAATAACCAATTTTTGATCACTTTCAACCATTACAGAGCATTAACTGAGTGATTTGGTCTCATGTTTCAACCCCCTTCCCATTCAAAACAATCTGTTTTCATTTAAGTGAAACCTATTTTTTGCATATTTTTAATTTGCTTTCAGTTTGATAATTACTGTCTGAATTATTTTTGTCGAGTTGTTGAATATTAAACAGGACAAACAGGATGTAATTAGTTGATGAAGATGTGATGTTGATATGACAATAAATGCTTTTTGGTGATTGTATGGTTTGTGTATGAATTTGGGACAAAACAATTTGGCAATACTGTTGATGACATTGTACAAATGTCTACCAAAGTGTAACAGAGGAGCCCCAGTACAGACCAACAGGGGTTCTGTACCCAGTACAGACTAACAGGGGGTCTGTACCCAGTACAGACTAACAGGGGTTCTGTACCCAGTACAGACTAACAGGGGGTTCTGTATCTACTTATATTACGTTTTATTATTTAAATTACCATTAATATTTTTTGTCTAGTTTCTGCATGTTCACATTTTGTTGTTGTTGTTGTTGTTGCTATTATCCTTTTTAACTACAAAGTTTGAACAGAAAATGCTCATTCATCTTTCACTTGTTACACTTAAATATTTTCACCTAAAATAGATACTAGTTCCATTTTGATTTTTTTCTAAAATCTCTTGTGTATAAAGATTTCGTTTGACATCAGACAACATTAAAACAAAGGAAAGTACTGAATGCCAGAAATTCCATTGGCTATTCTTTGTTCATTGGATGCCCTCTGACCTATGTTAATTAGCTACACTCAGGTCTTTGTTCATTGGATGCCCTCTGACCTATGTATATTTGCCATCCTCTGGCCTATATTCATTGGGTGCCCTCTAACCTATGTAAATTACTGCTAGGCCTATCATCTGTAACACTTTGGTAGAGACTTCAGTACATGTTTATATGTAGTACACACACATACTCTGATAAAAGTATAACAAGGCAGATTCCCATCTGCATATATACTAACAACAAATGGAAATTCATATATATATAAAAAAGCATAACAAGATACCTAATGTTTTACATGTAACTCACATAAACAAAGTTAAAAAAAAGGTCTGAAGTTAACCACTTGAACACATTGACTTGATAGAGTTTTAAAGGCGATATATTTTCTATATATGCAATATCATTTCAGTTATGAGCTTAAATGCAACTGAATGAACACTTTATTCGTTATTGCAGTTTTCATGTGAACACAATCTGGAGATAAAAAAAAACAAAAAATAATCGTTACAAAAATAGCTGATTGCCTATATCAAAACTAACCCTATGACATGCATGAGAAATAAACCCTCATTTGCTGTGAATATTTGTTTTTAAAAGCTGTCTTGAGATTCGACCAACCTGATAATGTGTAAACCTATATATAGCTAGTTATTTAAACATAGTCACATGATTCCTATGAGGATGGGATATTCTATATGATTTTGATTGTGAGGTCTTGGATTTCTTTCCCGTGAGCAATTTTTTCTTTTTTTGTCTTTAAATATTGGATTAAATATATGTTGTTGACTTGACCAAAAACCTTTCTGTTGCACGCGTTGTATGAGATTGCCGGTTTAGTTTGTTGTGATATAGGTATGTGATATTCTATAAGAGGAAGACTTGTATATATTTCAAACATACATAATTTTACAAAAGATAGTACAAAAGAATATAAAATTATTGGTAATCACCTACAGTAATCGCATAGCAAAACGCAGAATGGGGAATCTATTAAAATTCAGGTACTGTGAGTAACTGTTTATAGTAACATTCGATTGTCAATCGATTATGAAAAATAAAAAAACAGTTCTGAAGAATAATAGGAAGTATAAGTAATAAGTAACAATGTTTTAGAATTATTGAAAATCATAATCAAAAATCAAAACTTTATCTCGACTTCATCATTCCAAAATCACTACCAACTATACTATACTCGTTCATAAAAAATACATAAAACTTAATTCCATTACAATAATATAGCAGAATTAGTTGTTTACATAAAACTGCTCTTTTTATAAAAATCATAAAATGACATGAACACAACTTGGCACCAAATATTACCAAAACACTGCTTCCATACACAAATTATACTGGCTGCGACAAGAGTTATGTCCCTTTGAAGAAAAACTCTTTAGAACATCTCTATATTGCTTTGGGGAATATCAACCAGTACCACTGGCAATAAAATCGATTTGTGTCTAAAACGATTATTCATTAATTATTTTGGCAGTAAGAAATTCATTAAATTAAAAGAATGTCAATCCCTATTTCAATCTTGTTCGAAAAAACATTGGTCAACAATTATTTCTCAATTAAAAACTGACAAAAAAACAGTTTTTCAATATGTGACATGATTTGTAACTAATGTTAATCAATACCAATCAAACATCTAAGGCTTATCTAAGCCTTTTCTAAAAGCATATAAAAATCTGACAAACAAAATGCCTGTATTAACAATGACAGGTTTCCTACACAGTAGTTGTAACACTTCTCGGCAAAAACAAGGCTGTGTATACAGTATTCACTTCTGGCTCAGTTCACTGAAGTTCCCAGCAGCTTCAATTTTATTAAAATGTTCAGAAAATTTCATATAAAACAAAAAAGATTTCGTTAAATTGGACAGAAACACAACAAAATCAGACTTTTTCCTTCCAAGACAAAAATAATTATTGATCATTACCTAATCAGAAACACAATATGTATCTTGGCATGGCAATATTAGAAATAGCATTCATTGGACATCTCAAATATACATAAATATCGTATTTACATAGCGCTGATGACTTATTGATTTTAGACGGTGAATTCACCACAGACGGCACAGTACAATCGATGATCTGAAGTTAACGCACATATAATAAAATATTGTCACATCCCTCCCAAATCATGCTAAATCCTACAATGATTTCACTTTTGTATTCTTGGACATGTTTTTTTGCCGTAGATATGGCCCCTTCACAGTATTCCCTGGAATGACCCTTATATCCTATAATAAAGAGACATAATTTATAAAAAACTTAGTGACTTTTATCTACTTCATCAAAGATCAGGCCCTTAGCCATCGAGATTCTCTCTGACATCACAGCACCAAGATGAAATCAAGAGAATAGTTATAGCATTTAATTTTTTATACTTAATCAGCTTTCATTTGGTACTACTAGACAACTGTGGATAGAAAATCTTACACTTTAAGATGACATATTGCTTACAACTGAAAATTAATCCTACAACATAGTTTAAAAGACCAAAATGTCAGGTAGGCCTGGATAGGTCCCTACACAGGGAACAAAAGTGAAACAAAATTATATCTCCTATGTGCAGACAATGTGAAATCGCATGAATTTAGTTAACCTTATAATAAATCACTATAGGGACCTGTTTGTCGAATGATTTGATTGTAGTACAATGTCTCTTTTTTGTCAACTGACAATATTAAGTAACTGCAGCTATTAATTTTCCCAACCCATCAACAAACTGTAAACATGATAACATTACAACAAACTGTTAATTGGTGGTGCGTAATGCTGGCTTCCTTACTCTTACAACGTGTGCGTCAGTTATGTTCCGTTGTCTTATAAACAACAGTTTCGCATACAAAACATTTCATTGTGGATGATCGTTGATTACAACACAAGACACAAGTCACAAGTTGCGTCTCAAGTTTGAAAATAATAAAAACGAAGTCCTGGACATACTGGCTGGATTTCACAACATATTAACTATACAATGTTCGAGTCCTGGCATTTAACGATATTATAACATAGGTAAGTGTCCTAGTTTGACAAGGTTTGACCCCCGTCTTTGTCACTGCGAGACCACCGACACTAACGGGACCTCAAATGTTAATGAGACAAATATTCACACCACGTTTCCCCATGTGTCTTGATGAATCAACGTTGCAGAGAGAGTGTTGCAGAGAGAGTGTAGCACGCGGCTAAAACCATTTAACAAACACTGTATCCTGTTTATAACAATTACTTGAATCGTTACGTTTTGTCCATCTCCGTTACATTTCTGCACTTGCTCCTCAACGGTGCAATCACTTTGCAAGTCAGTGTTGTGTCTGTCCTTTCTTTCCTTGTCTGGTTGTTCAATAAAAAAATATTCACATCTCAGAACTCCCGAAACGTAGGCAAAATCGTACGAGCACAGTTATAGACAGTAAAAACACATCTCGTCCTTGAGAAATAAATGAAACATCTGCGGGGAAATCTTCCTGACCACCCGACGCTTGGCACACTGTTTGCATAGATAGGTATAATGTCTTGCCCATGTGCCACCTACAGCTACATACACACACACACGTACCCACACATTATCACGCAACTCTCACCCGTTGATACACTGTAAGTGACATGTGCTCCCTACTCCGTCCTGTTTTGTGCGAATCACTTCAATACAGCCGATGCCCCGCTCTGCTGCCTTGACCACGACTTGTAACACTCACACAAGAAAAAATATAACTCTAGCAACGAATTGACTCCTAAGTCCACGTCATTTAGAATTATTCTGGTGTCTCTTAGCACACTTTTGATCATTCCTTATTTGGTGTTGTTGATCACACACTAGACAACTGTTGCCATGGTTGTGATCCCAGTATGTCACTACACACAGTCTGTTTCAGAGTCGTTACAACTACTACTTGTACTCGTGATTTCACTCTCGTCCACGCTACTACAGCTCCGAGACATGGAAGAATACTGGCTGTCTGACGTCCGACAGTCTGAACTCCGGCTACTCTCGACTGGTTCCAAATCTAGGTACTCCTGGAACTGCAATGACAGGCAAGAAATTATTTATTATTAGGAAAACAATTGAGCCCTTATTTGATGACGAATTAATCTTTTAATTGAATTCCATAAATGAGGAACTCCTTTATATTTTAAGTCAACGGACCAAAACCATGATAAAACCTCAATGGTAAAATGAAACATCATTATAATGACATTGATCAAATTTATTTGGTTTTAAAATCTGCCTTTTGGCAATTGCGAACCTTCATAATATGGACCCTATCTAAGGTACTGACCTCTCTAGCACGAACAGTAAGGACCTTGTCCAGTTCCTTGACAAGCATACTAAATGATGGTCGGCGAATGGGATTATGTTCCCAACACTCGCTCATCATATCAAACATTTCCATAGATGCGTAGGGTGGCTTCTCCATGCGATGTCCCTCCCTCAGCAGTTCAAATAGACGTTCCACAGGCACCGAGGGGTAGGGGTTACCACCCAGCGTAAAAATCTCCCACAGTAAAATGCCGTATGACCACCTGCATAACAAAATGTCAGCATAAAAAAACAGTTATCAACCATTCTGATATTAAAACAAGACAATAATTCAGAAGCAAACACCAGTATTCCTTTCGGTCAACAACACTCAATACCGGTTATTCTTTTCGAAAAACAAAATGCTCAATACCAAAAATTTCTGGAGAAAATACTATGCAATACAAATGAAAATAACAGACTGCTTGAAGAAATTTTTCCCAACAGGAATGACTAGCAATAATATTCTTGTGATAATGAAAAATAATCTCAAATTATACTTACACATCACTCTTGGAAGTATATTTGCGGTCAAACAGGGCCTCTGGAGCCATCCATTTCACAGGCAGACGACCCTGAAAAGATTAAATATCCTAGAAATAAATATCTGAGAACTTTGACGTCGGATACCCTATAGATTACATTTCCCATGAACTGTTGTTTGTCATGTTGTTCTCCGTTAGAAGAATTTTCTAGTCAAGAAATACATCAAACCCGATACTTTAAAAACTGTAAATTCAAGGCTGCCCAAACATGGGTATTTTTTTCTTAGAAGCAAATATTTTATACTGCACAAAATCAAATGTAATTTTTTTTACGAACAGAAAATTAACCTTTCTTCAATAAAAAGACTTTCATTAAAACTCCATAGAAATGTGTTAATTTACCGATTCAATTTTTCAGTAAGAAAAATTACTTACGTCTCCTGTTTTTCTATAGTAATCCACATTGGTAATATTTCTTGTAAGACCAAAGTCGGCAATCTTCAGAACGTAGTCTTCTGACACTAAAACGTTTCTGGCCGCTAAATCTCTGTGGATACACTGCAGAAATGGCGAGAAAGAAGACCATTATATAAAATATAGCAAGCACAAAGCTATCAAAGCCACTGGAGAACATTTGTTATTGTCCAGAGACAACTGTTTTGTTTATAGAATATTAAAGTTATTACTAACAAATTATGCACCAAACCATGCCTTTTGGATGGGGTTGAGGCATGTCAATAAGTGCCACAATGCCCCAATAACTGTGAATCTTTTACTCGTGAATAAAAACCAGGATTATTGAGTTAGGATGATCAAGGCTGTATACAAGACGTCGTAACTACTCACCTGTCGGGAAGCAAGATATTCCATGCCTCTGGCTATCTGGTAGGCAAAACATATTAGGTCTTTTTCTGTGAGAGCTCGGTCGTCACTGTCCAAATTTGGTTTCTCATAACCTGAGCTTGGAGGTCTTCGCGACCGCAGGAAGTCGCGGAGGTTCCCGTGTGGAGCATACTCCACCACTACATATAGGGGACCTGTAACAGATTGTTCATTTATATTTAAGTAAAGTGGACCTTTATCAGGAATATTCAAATACATTTAAAAAGCTTTAAGGAAATACAATTTACAAAAGTCTTGAAAGTTGAAAAGTACAGAATCTAAATAAACCTTTATTGGTTTAGGACTACCACCTAAGGTATAGATCTAGGAGTTTTTTTAAGATGGAAAGCTTTGTATAGTTTGATCTTACAGTTTATAATGCTATGCTAGGTAATTAGGCATTGGCTAGACACCACTGCTGGGCTTACCGTTTTGTGAACAACATCCAAGTAGGTTGATGATATTTTTATGGCTGCCGATTAGCTTCATCATTTCCATCTCCGTCATCAGATCTGTTAGCTCTCGATCTGTAGCATCCTCTGTAATGGCAAACGGACGTCAAATTCAAACTTGTACCGGACAATTATAACAGGTTTCCTTTCTAATGACACATCTAGCATCGTGATTTATAGGACACAAGGATACAAATTATTTATATTTGGGCTGGAACTGGTAACCAAGTTCACAGTATCGGTTTGGTAACGAGTGCTATCCGGTAAGCAAATCCGAGTATCCGAAAAAAACGTCCCAAAATGTAGGTCGGTATTTTTTTTATTAAAATAAAGAGCCATTGGTGGCCGTATTTCATAATACAAATTATGAAGATTTACAGAAGATGAACAAAGTCTTACAACACAAACAGAAATTCACCATATGATGCTCTCTGTTAAACATTAAGACGGCTTACCTTTTAACATTTTGACAGCAACCACGGTGGACGTCAGAGGAGAAGACTTGAGGCCCATGGCTTCAGCCCTCATCACTAGACCAAAGGCTCCTTCCCCAAGAGGTTTACCCAACGTCAATCTACAAGCCCAACCAAATAATATTACTTCACTCCAAACAAACAATGGTGTGAGATAGTAAGGGGCAGTCGTCCTAAACACTTTACAGTTGCGACTGATAAACAAGAGGCCAGGTGAGCTAAAAACAATCTACATCAAAACTTGCACTGGTCAAAACACACCGGAGTAGATAGAGAACACACATTTTTTCCAGACAGTTATTTTGTATCGGTGTAATTCCTTACCTGTCACGGTTAAACTCCCACTTGCTGTCCAGCGGCAGGTCATACTCGAACATACAGGTAAGGTCGGATGAGAGACGCCGACGCCTATTTGAGTTCTCGATGCGAACCTGAGGAATAACTAGGGGTTGTCCTTCTAATGAGGCCTTGTCCGGATAGTAGATCTCATTCTGTAAAATCAACAGGGACATGAGGAGAGGTCACCGAAAACCTAAAAATTCATCTCTTTATAAACCGCAAGATGAGAGGAGAATAAACTTTTTCTTTTACTGACATAAAACATCCAAAGCTAGATCATGGCTATGTATCTTCATAATACTTACAGCTTTCAGAACAATAACTCGTTTCACACAGCCATATTTCCCGCGTGAATTGTACTTGCGACGACAGACGACGATGAGAAGGATGATGACGATGATGAAGACGAAGCAGAACACAGAAACAACAGCGATAATAGTGTACTCTTTTGCTGAACTTCGGGGCGCCTCTTGTGCATGCCTCATGTTTGAAAGACTTTCATTCCCAGGTACATCTAGTTGTTTATGTAAGAAGAAAATCATGACAAGTCAATAACAGTCCACAATGTACAGTGTGTGTAATTATCACTACATTAAACTTAAGGAATGTATGCTTTCCACCTGAACCATACAATCTTGTGACATTCAATTCTAAGTCTGCTATGATCAAAACACTAAATTTTCAAGCTTATCAGAAATTCTGTAAAAAAAATTTTACATGAAGAGAAGTGTGACCAAGCAACCTATGTCACAGGCAAAAACCAGTTACTGATACAGCTTAAGTATCATGCAGGTTTCTAACCATGAAACATGGGATCTCGTCTGAAGCACGTATCCACTTGTTTTAATCCTGTATTTCAATGTTATGAAGTAATCTTACCTTCTACTGTCAGCCATGCACTTCCAAACCGCCTTCCAGCGAAGTTGGAGACAAGACACGTGTACCAGCCTGTGTCGGACCGTGACACGTTGATAATTTCTAGTATTTCGGGGTTAGTCATGTTGTATGTCGATTGCTGCAGGAATCAAAGAATCAAAATTAGTTTCTTTGATTATCAAAGTTTTACATATATATATATTTATTTTTAAATTCTATGATATATAATATAAATCATCACATAGAGACACAGTGAATAATGATATTATCCGTCAAATTACTTATCTAAAGCAAGATTTGATTTTCAACAAACATTTTTCTTTTCTAGATGTTACAACAACAGCTTCAATAGAAATACAGTCTTAATCAGTACAGACCAGACAAAGATCTTTACAGTAAATAAAAGATTATTTCTCAAATCACTCATGTAAGGGAAATAGGATATCACAACATCAAAAGCATTCATCAGCCAGAGGTGAGGTTTCTGGACAAAAATCTGGGCTAAAGTTGCTGTTAGCTTCATATCTCATCCTAATTAGTGATTGGGTAGGACAGAAAAACATGCAAATCAACTGAGGTCAAAACAAAACAACACAGGACATCAGCTATTCTCATTCCAGTCCTTGGAGTCTATCCGGGTTATCTCCCTTTGAGCACTTTCTGGTAAATCAAGATTTTGTTTGTTAAATCACATGCTGTCTCACAGTGCAATATATCTAAACTGGCGTCATCTGGAGCAGTATGGTGCACATTTATAATATAGGTCAAATTTCTGTGAGGGGAAATCTAATCGGACTTCAGGAGACATACACAAGCACTGACACACAACAGACTGGTGGTACGGGGTTTCAACATACATGCAGTTTGTCTTTTGTAAAAACAATACTATAAAACTTGGAAGTCAATTTGACACACACACACACGCAAGTCAATTTGACACACATAATAAAATTTGACACACACACATATTCAGTGACGGTTGCATTCAAATAGTTATTATGGAGGAACGTGGTAATTTCAAATGACAACATTTATGCAGTCAAGCATAACAACACAGATTTTGTCATTGATGCAGAGTATTGAAACTTGTCATACCCTACGACCCTGAAAACGACACAAGAAAACAGATTTTATCACTAAGTATAAAATGTAGGGGTAATCACCACGACTTGATGGCGTTGAGTAAACATATAATATTTGGCTGAACGGGAAGCAGTTTGGGTAAAAACCTCCCACGTCTACAGCTGAAAATCAACAATCTTGTTTAACAATTTCACTTACAAAATATTAGGCTTTCCCAACGTCACAAACTAATTGTTTGAAATCAGGAAATACACATGACAGTTGAAAACTTCAAAAAATTATTTGAAAGCACTTGTTGAACATACATATTTTATATTTTCTTAAATTATCCATTTAATTAATTTAGCAAAAATTCGAATTTAGAGATTTTTTTTAACTGAAATTCCCCATTATGAAGACTTTTATACAGAAGTTATACATATATGTACATTCCGCTTGTCAAGGTAGTTTTCATTAACTTTTCCAATAAACTTTACTCCACAAAATTCCTCAATTATCAACTTTATAGATGTACTTATAATCTCCAATCTCCTTTCTTCAGAATAATTATGCTATTTAGATATGAAGTTAATTTCTACCATTAAGTCTCATCTGTATTATAATTTTTTTAAATTTAATTTGATCTGAACATGACCATAAATAAACACTTTTCACAAAACATCAGTCAATTGGTCATTCAGTCTTTATTAATCCCAATGTCTGCAGCCAGACATAAATTATTCCCATTGAGGTTTTTTTTTATCCTGGTGATATTTATTTACTTTTTCCCCCCAAATATTAGCATTTAATTTAGATTGAATGGGCCATCAATCCAGTATGTACAAGTGCTAATTTCACCACACATTACGACTCTTTATACTTGTTTTTACTTTGGAATCTCATGTCAGCATTTCCATAGTAATAGTCATGTTAAACTTTGTAAAGGAAGATTAATATAACCACTGATACAGCTTACCCAATATTGGTATCAAAATGTTAACTTGATTTCTTTATAAGCATTAAAATATCTCCCAGATAATGGAACTGATACCACAGAAATATTCATTTTTTTATTTTTCAAAGGCTCTATTACCATAAACTGTATGTTTCATTTTACATCGACTTGCAAGACAATCAAACCAATAAATATCTCTCTATGACACAAGTAAACATCGCACATATTGTGGTCATTGTTTCCTTCTGAAGTTCTTATCCTCAAGAAAATGTCATCGTTATGACAATCACGAAAACGTCGATTCACTTCAATGAAGTTTACAGAATCAGAATGACCTGTTACGATCCTTCCCTTTATTTTACAGGTAAACGTGACATGGTGATGGTTACGTACCTGTATGACATGGACATACGGGGTGCCGTCTGGTTTTCGGTACGTTCCATTGATCTGGTAGTGTTTGACCCACTGTATATGCGCCTGGATGTCACTTTTAACCTTACAGTGGAGTTTGACATTTTCACCAATGTAAGCTGTTGTGTTTACCGGACCTTCCACATCGGGCTTCTGTACATTCCGGTCTACAAAAATAGCAATCGCAAAATATTAATATTTTTGACATTATTTTAAAATCGAAGTCATTACTCTAACATCAAGGTCATAAACTTTCCACGAAACCTCCTTATCCCTCTTATTTGTAGAATACTTCAATTTATATATATTAACTATGCCAGATATCTCAAACCTCAAACTACCTGTACAAAATGGATTAATATACACAACCACTTAAAAACAATTTTAAGAACTGCAAAATAACTGAAATTTAAACACCTGTGATACACAACTTGTATGTGTAACGCAACACTGGATTTAATTCAGAGATGACTTTTTCTGATTAACTCAACAAATATTCAATTCAAAAGATTTCAGTTAGATTATTTTTGTTAAAGAGTACAAATTTAAATAGAATCTACCTGCTGTCAACATCTCAAACTACACTAATTTAACAGCTTGAACGAGAACCCGGAACAGCCATCAGAAATATAAACGAATAATGTTTCTGGCTTTGAATTATCAGAATTATTAACTTAACAAACAGTCCAATTTTTTTTTAAAAGCTTCAAGAACATAACATTTCCCCCTACAAGATGTACATATCTCTCGACGACTAACCAGGCATACAGTGTAAACTTTCCTCCAAGAAACTGAGGTCTAAGTTTACAACATTAATAGGAAATAAAAGCTTAAAGCCTTCCGAACAGAATTCTCAACTAATTACAAACAGACAGAGGGTGACTTTCTGAAATAATTTCCCAGCTCTTTAATAGCTAAGGGGTGGTGTCGTCTTCAGTTAGGAGAGCAGGGGAGTAAAAACTCCAGCGTCAGAGTTAGGATAAAAACAGTTGCACCATGCAGTGCTGGATGCAGAAGAAGATTTGAGAAATAAATGATTGGCAGATGATCATGGAGTATTATCAGTTGGTAATTTACGACAGGGAGAGAGGGGGTGATAGACAAATTGATTTATCAGTTATGTGACCAATTACAGTAATGTCTATGGTGGAATCCGTTCCTGGAGGGGGTGAGAAAATCATGAGATTCTATCGCACTGCAATGCTATGGCAAACATCAAGTGGCGCTCTCTCCCCATATCTTGGTCACACATAATAACAAGCGAGAAAGCCTCACACTTTCCTTTCTTTAAACCAGTGAGGAAGGCCCACACTAATCTAGGGAGGAAGGCCCACACTAAACTAGGGAGAAAGTCTTACACTCTTTCCCTTTATCTACTTAATCCTTTCTCCTATCTTCTGTATCTCTCCGTTTCTTTTTTCCTGGAGTGTAAATGTCAGTAATGGAGATGGGTCCTGATAACTTACTATCCACCTCCATTAGAGTCAACCACTTAACACAATATTCACAATTCTGATGGAAGAATTCAAACATTTACTTTCAATTTCGTTTCCTTCACAATTTCCAAAAAAATATATTTTAAAAAATGCTTTTAACATTCCCTTCTCTGTACTTATCTAACTGAGTGACTAAACATAAATTTTGGATTAACTTACTTTCAATTTTCTCAGATTTATTCAAACAGGTCAAATAATTCAAAAAGAAATCAAATTATCATCCAGATTTCAAATAACCTAGCCTTTGGTTTTTTAAGATAGTGATCCCACTTTTTCCTGACACCCCTGGTTTACAAATGGAACTCAGTTTTTTATAAATGTGTCACAACTAGCTATAATGGTAAAAAGTTCTACAACTTGCACATGTCGACCACAAACATACAGTCATTTCATCGGAATTTCAAAAAGCCATGTGTTTACAGTGAAACATCTAAGTGTTCTGATTGACCTTAAATTTTACTTCATAGAACTTATCCAGCAAGAATTCAGAAACACTGAAAACAGCTCTGTTGCATTTATACTGAACTCTCAATTATTATTATTTTCACTGAAAACAGAAAGCTTGTTTCTTTTTTTAATGATTTTCGACTCTAATTGAAAAATATGAAAATGAAATGACCTTATTTATTCACAATATACTGAAATGAAGACAAGAAATATTGAAGTAATCTGAATAAATATATTACAACCAATTTCTTGACGAACAAGGTTTCTGTAATTTTGTGTTAGTTTCAACAATGAAGGTTCTGTACCTATGACTTCAAGCATGTACATCCACATAAGTTTGCCATATCTGTTCTGGATCATGCAGGTGTAGTTGCCATTGTCCTCGGTGGTCAAGTCGGTCATCTTCAGCTTGTAGCCGTCCACTTGGTACTGTAACATCCAAGTCAATATAGGTCACATCAACTGGAAATACTGACCTATTGTAGGTAATTATGTTTACACTGTGTACTGACTTAAAGGGAACACAAATCCTTTTGAAATCTTTCATGAAATTCTTGAAAACTTATCATGATGATCATGAGGGGGATAAACCTTTCATGACAAATTCCTTTCCCATATCTCAGGATCTTTGTAATGAGATCAGACTTCCTGTCGATACACTTGCAGGAGGCCACTCCTGACTGACCACAGCTGACCACTGGCCAGAACATCATAAGGACCGGTCTCAGCTCTCAGAATTGATACATGTAGTTTAATGAGTAACTAATTTCTAGCATGCTTCAAGCTGATCATATCTTGATTGGTTGATAAATCGGTAAGAACATACTTCTGATGATAATTGTTGACTAACTTGCTTTGGCAGATTGAGATAAACACTTCACTGAACCAGCAGCAAAGTAAATAGGTACAGTTTTGTACCTGTTAGCCACCCCGGATTAACAAACACCCGTAAAATCAATGTTCCATGAAAACATTTTTTTTTTTTTAAATTTCACTTTGTATATTCTTAAACATTTTTAACATCGCAAATCAGAAAATTCACGTTCCTAAATTCTTAAAACTTTACACAAATTCTAGTTATTGGTTTATTATATCTTGTTTGAGGGTCAGTGACTGCTGTAAGCAGTACAAGTACCTGTAGTAAGAGTCTATGTTAAGAGGTGTAGGATGCAGCACCTGTGACTAACGGAGGTCGCTAGACCATGCACACAGTGTCTAGAGAGGAACCAGAAGTGGAGGCTAGGAGAAGGCCGTGGATTATGGAAAGTGATTGAATGTGGATGCCAAATCCAATTAAATGCGAGGATCTGGTAGGGATAAGAGCAGACCCAGGCCCTAGTCTCTGTCAGATCGCTCCCTATATTTTTGGATTTTTTGGCATATGGCAATATTTAAACCCATAAGCCTGGAGTGGCACAGGAGAAGGTGTGCATGTGGTGGCGGCTGTCCATGCTGGCGGGTCTGCATTTTCTCTGGACCTGTTCGTGTGCTTTACCAGAGTGTCTATCCAGTCTCCCCCTCCTCTCTACCCCACCTCAGGTTAAGTTTGGTTAGATTAGTTTCGGAATTTGAATCTTACTTTTAGTTTAACCTGCTCTACAGGAGTGAGATAACTTAAAACCTTGAAAGTGTTTTATGAAAGGTTAAAATATTAATCTATATCATTTTTACCTTTTTTTTTTTACAATGTATGTACACCTGCACTCTATACATTCTACACTCTCAGATATTCATCTATCTACGCAATAGATGTTTATTTAAAAATTTACAACGGCTTAAACATTTAATAATATTCTATTCAGAAAGGAATGCAAAAGGTTTTTCCATTTAGCTCGCCTGTATATACGTATACAAACAAACAAATTGATATATCCTCCAGTGCAAGTTGTTGGAAGCCGTGAAAGTTACAAGATTTACAGCTAACCAAACTTATAAAAGCTGCTGTCTGTTTTTATACGGACAACACATGTTAGTCCCCAGCCATATTTCCCCTAATATCAATTTCCCAGCCTTTAATCTAATTTCCTAAACACCATCCTTTGTGTGCTTATAACCTCCTTATGGTGTACATATACGTAGGCCTCCCATTTTTGGCGGTACATTTCCCATTTTTGGCGGTACATTTCCCATTTTTGGATACAATGAACTATGATTTATAGACAAGTCTTGATTTTTATTTTCATGTAGTGCTTGAAAAAAGATGAATACAGAAAAGTTCTGATAGAGTGTTAACAATTGGCATGACTGTTTGGCCTATTGTGACATTGTATTTTCTAAAGAAAAATGACGTCAAAAAATCTAGCTTTGTGACATATATAGTGACATGGTTGAATTGTCACTCGAGCTGACCTTTACCTTGCCCTCCTTTACGCTTGAGTCTATGATTTGACTGTTCTTGTACCAGGTGATGTTGGGGATGGGGTTTCCACACGCCTGACATTTCAGTTCTACTGGGGCACGCGCGGGACGTGCGATCCAACGAGAATTCTCTTTGCTCGTCTTCCATATTGGTGCCCCTGCAATGGAGAACAGAATTTAATAAGTTATAATTATTAAAAAATATTCACCAGTGACAATTTTCATAGGCAAAATATTAACCAGTGACAATTTTCATGGGCAAAATATTCACCAGTGACAATTTTCATGGGCTTTTGGAGCTCTAGAAAACCTGGCGAGAAAAATCTGGTGCAATTCCAGGAATATTTGCATACCTCAAAGTGTCAGGATGAAGTTTTGTTCTGTTTTGATGTACTTAAGGTGAATTTGGACATTCTGGTTGTGTAGGTAACAAGTTATACCCCTGTCATCGCGTTACAAACAACAGGTCTCGCCACATTCCCGAGAGGTTATGCCATGCTGGTCCCCGATAGAAGTATTAATTGTTGACATGTCAGATATAATTTAGCACATTGCAGTTTGATTGCAGCCCGGCCCTCACACACAATGTAAATGATGCTTGTACCACCACACACAACAAAGTGGCCCTTTGTTGAAGAGACATGGAGTTCACAGGCCACTATTTTTCGTAAAAGGTGTCTGGTGGTTTTTCACTGTTTAAACCATAAATAAGGATAAAAAGTAAATCTGGACATTTTCACCAGTCTGTAAAACTAAACTACTGCAACAGGCTGGAAAGTCTGGTTCACTTTTCATGTTTACTCTACCAGAGAGATTTAAATTAGCTTGAACTATTTTCAGTAATGATCAGTCAATGCAGTCAGTAAGTGACCATTGTTTTATAATTCAAAACTCACAGACACTTTCTACTAAATAACAATATCAACCATTTTCACAAAATGGGCCTTATATAACTGACATTTTTGTACATTGAATTCTAGTAAGTGGTATGACCAGACACTTAACACGCATTTCAACTTCAGACTAGATCCAAATTGTCAGGTTCCACCATATCTCACCTAGTCCGAGAACCTTCGACAATATTCAAGTCGTCAGCTAATATCTATATATATACAAATACAAAGAGCTGAGTCCTGGACACTAACATCTAACCTTTTGTCTACGGAACATGGTAATTTCAGCACTAGGGGACGAAGAAGAACAGACCACACCTTCACTAGTAGCCTTTTGTGTAGTGGTTTTCCACGATAAACCCATGTCAGATCTGTCAGAAATGTTAAGGGGAGGGGCAACGATTCTGGTGACGAGGTCATAAAACTGTCACATAAATTTACAATTATCTCTTTGATGCATCAAGCAGGAATACATCTACATACTTTTACAGTGCTTTCTCTTCATGAAATTGAAAATGAACAGAGAACATATATGTAAACCACTACCTTGTTAATTAATTTCTATGTAATGTAGAACTGCTTTTGTTTCTTCACATCATATTTTCAATGAAAATGTTAATCCTTTATTGTATACAGGTTTTTGGGACTGGCATGGGCCCCCACCGTCTAATTTTTGGTTTGACTATTCTTTCAAATGAACTAAGTATCGGGAATCAATGAAGTCAGGATTGTGTTTTAAAACCGTAATCTTGAGACCTTCAACATTGACACGCGATGTGCATTCAATTTTAATGACTTGTTTAATGCACCTGGAGACAAGCTGTATCTGAAATCTTTACTGTTATTATATTAGGAATATTTTACAAATAAAGATACGATTTGTCTCTGTGATGCTCTGACCCAGTTAAATTGGGTCAACATATTTACATCTTTACACCAGATTCAACTTTTCAACTCTACCAGGAGAGTTCAGATCTAGGGGAGAATGACACACTCACATGTTAATAAATCAACACTTAAGCTACACAGAACTTCAAAAACAAAACCTGACTCACACTTAATTCTATATAAAGTTACATCTTATAGACCACAGTTAGTTCTATAACCTATGCTAATAAAACACAGACAAGCTAAGAAGCATGATCAATTATGCGACTTTTTAAAAATGAAGAAACACTTAACAACCCTCTCTTCTAACTTATGGGATGTACATTGTATTTCTGAAATTTTCTTTTTATATACATTGTATCTGTACATCTCAGAGAAACTTTTTTAGTTTGTTGTCAATAATTCATGGACAGGAAAAGAAAATGTACAAGAAATATTGCACATAACTTTTTATATTAAATATTTCACTGATGCCTTAAGTCACTTTAGCAGACTTGTAACCAGAACTGGGAGGAGGAATCTCGTACATCTGAAGTGTTTGCGACTCCAAACTTGTGTGGATCCATATGGTATGAATCAGTAATGGTCTGTGGTATAACTGTGACACTACAGCCCCCAGCCCCTACTGTGAACGGGTGTACACTCTCCCTAGGGGCTGTGGGAAGAGGGCAGAAGATGGGTAGTAGCGGAGGGGAGGGGGCTGGAGGGGGGTCATAGGGTGAGCAGGGTACACACTTCACACATATACACAAAGCAGCACCTCTGATACTTCCACTAACACAGACACACCACATGTGGCTAGCTTCACCCCTTGACATATATCTGGACCAGGCCTAAATGGTCAAGCATGGTCAATTGCAATCTGACATCTTAATTTCCCCTCTTATAGATGATTTTTATCCTCTGCCTAACCTCTCCATGGCAACAGTGTACTTCAAATGGAGCAAAAATGTAAAATAAATCTATTTACATGAAAATTGAATTTATATTTCAACAAACCAAGTGTACTTTAAAACTGAAACCAAACAGTTTTTGAACCATTTTAATAAGAAATAGACTTTAACTTTTCAACAACTAAAAGCTACGATTTGATCAAAGATTTGTTGAGAGATAAAATACCTGTACCAGGTTCTGTGGGCCTGTGTCATTTGTACATGTTAGTGGATTTTCTCAGATTAAATACCACGGCTATATTACTATAGTAACAGAGCACAATTGTTTGTGAATAGAAATATTTCGGAGACCACAGACACTCCTTACAGATTGTGTTTCTCGTGACAACTGTCAAGTTGTTTTGAAAGGTTTAGACGTCTTAAAACTCAAACTGTGAGAGCTATAATGAGTCACCGGCTAGGCCCCCCTAAAGAGGGAAAACCCAGCTGGGATATTTAAATTCAAATATTACCAGCGTACATATACTGAATATGTTCTAACATCTTTAAAAACTGATAAAACCAGACCTTTTCTACATTTTCCTCAAAATGGTTCTGTCCAGATTTTTTATCATATATATATATGAAGTAGTTATTACATTTGTTGAAGTTTTCATTTTTTTATGAAACGTGAACTTGATAAATGGTAACTAGACGGCATGTATGCTTTTGAAACTGATCATGAACTTCATATGATTTTTTTTCCATTTTCAAGATTTGGGATATTTTTGTCTGCATTATTTTAAGACTTTTAGATGAAAATTTAAATAAAATACAAACTTTTACTTTTGAAAAGTAAAAAGAAATCAATGAGGAGGAAATAAAAAATACCAGCCTAATACTTCTTGATCTAAAGTGAATGTTAAATGAGCTGTTGAGAAGCGGTATTTCCTCCAACAATCTATGATAATCTGACACCAATCAATGGTCCGGACCCCTGGTACAAGAGCTGCTCCCCAAAATGGTAAAATGACCAAATCCGTTTTAGCAGTGCATGGAAACTGATCTACAAGATCAATTTGTGAGTTTTGTTAGCAGAATGTTATATCTAGAAAACCATCAGCCACAATGATACTTTAGATATTGTGTCTCAGACAGGACCTTCACCCCTATACCCCCTCCTCTGATCTAATCTTAATCTACACACAGCTTTCTGTCTTCCCATTCCTTTCTACTGTCCGAGTTGTAATTCTTATCGCTAGATTTGTTTGTACTTAAATACTACAAACTAGTGGCTATTTACACCAACTATTCCCATACCATTACGTACCAAAGACTTCTAGATTGAAAAGAACTTTCCGACCTTTTTTCTCAGGATCTCTTTCAAGGTTGAATTTATTAACTCTGACCCTGAAGTACAGGGTTCTTATATATTTACTTTTAAATTAAACAGAATTTTCTTTGTGATCTAAGCAAAAATCCTGCAGGTAAATCCCAAGTACGTCCTAATGATTACACACATTGCACTGTAGATTATTAAGATACAAGTGTCATTTGTAGTTTAACTTAAGAGTGAAAGCATGGGCCAAATGAGACATTAGCTTGCACAAGGACAAAACATGAAATGTAATAGGTCATAAAACCCTATACTTGTTGTGAACTTCACTATGTAACCACATTTTAACATCTAAAGGTCAAATACACTGACCTTAGAATAACAATATCATATAGAGTTTCATCTGTCTAGAAACCCCAGCCATTCCAATCATACAGATCTAGAGCCAATGTTGTTTTCTATTCCTTCACATATATATAGATCCCATACATTATTTTGTGTAAAACTATAATGCTGAAAAATGATTTAGTAATTGAATGTCATCCGTCCCATATATCTTCATTATAACATATATATTTCAGGATTTTTTCTCTCTCCACAAAATAGATATCATATAAAATTGTTTAGTATTCAGCGTCAATTACGTTATATGTATTAACAAATTCAGGCCAAAAAACTAGGCTACGTATTTAACAGAATACAGTCAACGAGGACACATCTGTGTGTAATACATAACGTGCTTTCGTGTGATGTCATTTTTTAACCACTGAATTCAGAGATAATGTTTATCGTACGAAATGTATAATTTTTCCACTGCATCGTGCGCTGAGATGAGATGCTATATTTAGACGATTGTAAGTCCTGTGTATAATGGGTTACTTACACCCCAGGTTACATCAACTGTGAAATATCAAGATTCAAATCTTGTCTAGGTAACCCTTGCTCTAGATCATTAACAAGCCGAATTTTCTCAAAATTGACACAGCTGAATAATGACACACAATACAATTTCTGTGGTACGTTATCAAGACAAATGTTCCTGATATATACTGTTGAAGATATTAGGTGTACTTCGTGGAATGTATACCCTGAGATTTTCTCCTTGGCAATATATGTATTTCTTAAATATAATCATGGCCAAGATTTGGGCTGCGATAGCACCTTTTTGTTACTACAATACGTGAACTCCACAAACCGTACTTATATTAGGAGACTAATAATCTACAGATAATTTGTAGAAAATAGATTTTTTCTGCAGCCTCTCAATGATATAGTTAACGAGATTTTGGTGAGGAGACTCTTGCTACTTAAAAACTCTGCTGAAATAATTACACCACAAGGATCACAATCTAAAGAAAACAAACATACACGATAGGGTACACCATCATCTGGTGATCAGGGCCCACTACCTGTTCTGTGTGTTGTTTCTACATATTTAAAGACTTGTATTCGTCTAATCTGTACACTTTCAGGCCCTCTACGCCCATCAGACAGGAAACTCACACCACACTTTTCTTATAGCTTTAATCCCAAGCTCTCTCTAATATCCACAAAATGTTGACTGCAATAGGTGACAATATTGCACCAATTTAATCCATTTTTTTCTTCTGATTTCCAAACTGGGTTGTTTCTATTAATTTTCTATGGCAATGCTAAATGCTGCCTTAAGCTCAGTTCTTTTTTTGTAACTCTTTCCCTAAGGAATCAATGCAATACCCAACTGAACTTAAAGATACAGAAATTAAATGGTACCACATGCAGTGACAGGTACGTATACATTGAAACAGATCCGACAGTGGCTTCGTTTGTTTCCGCATACAGCGACATAATAAAATGTAAACTTGTTACAAAGACTTTCACTAAGGACGATAGTGAACCAGTAGCGGTTAACTGTACGTTTTAACCCTTTCACCCCTAGGTAACTTTGGTAGACTCTACCATCAATATATCTGGATGAGTCCATTGTGGTGCACAGTGGTGAAAGGGTTAAGCGTACAATGAGGCATTAATGGGTGTGAGTTAGGTACCTTCTTCTTTCTTGTTACATTTGGAGATGGCATACGACTGTTCCACTGGCTCTTCTTCTTCCTCTGTAAAACAAAAGGTAAACTTTTTTATATATCAACCGATCGGGTTAATCCATTAACCCCCTGATATTTCATAATGAACTATTCCAACCTTTGAATTGGAAGAGTTCAAATGTGTCGCAAGGGGTGAATGAGTTAAAATGAAGTGTGTGTAAACTTAGGGCTTTAACTATAAACGCTTCATCCTCATCATAATTTACTAGTACACTAACAAGTACTGTACTGTCATATATAGACATAATGTTACTGTGTACATCACATTGTCATACTAAAGACTTTCTGGCTCCAACTGACCAGAGATCTCACAGTTTGAAATAATTTACTTCAAATAAACATAGAGACATACTGTATTCCCGCTGCTTTATCAACTTTGTGACTGAAATGCGTCAAAAAGTGAGTCTTTGACTGGAGATGTTGAAAAGCTAGTCTTTGATGGAGATTAAAGCTAGTTATATTTCCTGCCATGAAACATGAAGCACACATCATAACTAATCTGTGCACAAAGACCTAACACTAATTCATAGGTGACAGCCCCCATTTTCAGATTTACAGCCTCAAACAGTGTATGAAGTCATTCACACCTCTGGTACATGCCACAACTTCATATCATATGTGTCTGATGGCACCGCCTAAATTAGGAGGCTCCATGCAGACTACTGCTCAGCAAATGGGTTCACACTATAAACAAATGTTTATAATGAGTTATGAAAATCTGTGAACCGAGTCTGGGTGAGGCAGCAGTCCCTGGGTACAGATGATCCCTACCTCCTGTGTATAGGGCTCCATTTATGGCCCTTTGTAAAATACTGCCCTAATAAACTTCACTGTCTGGCTTCACTGTTAATCTTGCATCTTTACAACAAAGTTCTTAAAATGGGTTTGTCAGCTAGTGGGTTGAAATTTTGTTTAAAATAGCACATCTTGTTTTAAACAATGTTGTCGTTTTTATTAATTCAATTTTCATTTTCAGACTTGTTAAATTCCGTCTACTTTATATATATATTAGATGATGTTCTAACAAAGAGATATGTTTTTCAGTTCACGATTTAACTAAACTGACAGAGCTTTAATGTCAGCCTGTAATGTTTAGTGATGAAAACCAGGGATGACTGGTGATGTCCTTGCTCGACCCTCTACCATCCTGGAGCCGAAAAAAACATCAGATACCCATATCCTTGTTACATAGACTTTGCTCTCATTCCCAAGCAATTTTGTAAAAACCTTCAAACAATAGAAAATTAAAGCTGGCCGTATGTATCGCAATACGATGAAGGGAAATGAGTTTTGATGTGGTAATTGTATGTAACTGGTTTGACGACTGCTAAGTTAAATCTGACCGCCTCGTGTTGCTTTAGTCAACGTGCGGTTACATATATTTCTTCATTACTCAGGCCTAGTTGGTCTCATGTCTCGACCTCTACTGATAAAACAGATACAGCTATCTGGTTTCCTTTCATTATAGACTCTGACACATGATAATTCCCTCCCGATTCAGTTCACCTCAGTTATATCGGAGCATAGGGAAAAAACGCAGTGCTATTCCAGAGATATATATGGTCGATCTGATCCAAATTTAGTCGAGTAAAATAGTACAGGTAAGGGGCGTTATGTGAAAAATAATGCCATTTTTCATAATATATGGTGATCTGAAGCAGAAATAGTTTGACTCTTAGATGTATATACCGACCATACTATATAGTCAGTACCCGAAGCTCCAACGACACTTGGCTTCACCGAGTTATGATCAAGTACTCGAGGCTCGCATCTCCGTGAATCCAAAATAATTCATTCCCAGAAAACCTACTAAACAACCTTAACCAGATGATATGTGAAAATTTAATTCCATTGCTTTTAAAACTCAAAGTTCACGAATTTGAAATAAGAACCTAATATCAACCATCTCTGTTCCCCTTTGGTCACAGGTTGTTCAGCACATATCAAAATATATATTTATGACAAATAGATTTGTATAAGGTCCCAGTCTATCCGTATTAAGCTGATTATGGTTATATACCTGTCCTAGATATTGACAATCAAGTTATACCATACCTGTGATAACCGTTAGCGTAAAAGTGGTTGAGATGTTGCCGAGTTCGTTCCATGCGAAGCAGGAAAAGACTGCGGTATCGTTGCGGTGAACTTTGTCTATGACAAGTGCATTTCTATTGATTTTGTACCTGTAACGAAAAATTTGTGAAAACTTCAACAACTGATTATGCAAAAAGTTTCATTTCTATGAACAGACTGGTTTGTATTTTAAATTGCACAAAACTGCTAACACTTGGTCTGAAAAGACAATTCAGCCAGGGTTTCTTTCTTTTTTGGGGGGGAGGGGTCAATATAGCCATATCAGAAATTACAGTAGATCATCAAACTCGAGTTTCAGTAAAGTCAGAGGCGTGGGTAACGCATAACTAAAATCTCAGTAAAGTCTGGGTCTACCGAGATGCTTTTAAGATTTGGAACAACAGAAATCAGTTTGGAAAAGTCACAATAAGGGGAAATATTAAAGTAAAGGAATTGTTTTTAATACACTTTCGGTATCAAAATTTCCCATATTCATGGCGGTTCATTACTCATGATCCAACAACCTGATTTCTGTTTGAAAAGTATGAGTAAGTTCTCTTTTCTGTTGTTGGGTGAGAATTAGTTTTTTAGATGTTTACCTAGGGTCCTGTTTTGGAGTGAGGCTCTGGTTGTTTTTGGTCCAGGCAATCCAGGGTCGTGGATGTCCCTTCACCACACATCGTAGCCTCGCTTTATCGCCTTCATACACCTTCAAGTCATTAATTGGCTTACTGTCCTTTAATTCTGGTGGGCCTAGAAAATTGATACACAAAGTCAACAAAGGTAATTAAAATACGACAAACACAAATATTCGTATTACTTGAATCTTGCATAAATTTACACAGTATAACGTCAGTGAGCGGAAATATCTTTTAATAATTTTCAAAATGGAGCTTTGTTTATTTACCAGGTCTAGTATACATGTAGACTAGAGGTTACCAATATTATAAAACATTTGAAGACTTCCTTCCTGTTCCTTACAAAGATACACCCTCAACACACAGACCAATAAACACTACAAACGTTGGTGGGAACTCGAGTGCTTGCCTTTGTTATTCCTATTAGAATCCTCACGAAATATCTTCTAATTTTCAAATTAATGGTTAACTCTAGCTTTGACTGGATTTTCCCTGGAAACTTTATGATCAGGTGAAAGGCATTCTTTTGATCGAACAGGAGTTTTTCTTGAAATCAGTTTCGCATTTACGTTGTAGTAAATTGGCGATTATGAAATCCACATGTGTATACTACTGAAGAGTTGCGGTACATCTGACAACAAGGTTCGGCAGCAAGGCAAACAAACAATGAAACGTGCCTTTGAGAAGCGAAAACAAAAAGGCAAAGGGGCTTATACCCTTCAGTACAAGGAACTCCCTTTAAAACGCTGTAGTCCTCACCAGATCCTTCTATCCATCGTTTTCCTGTATGTGTATTTCTAAACCCATACTAATTATATGTACCTGGTATGCTTAAAAAAACACCTCTTTCTTAACAAAATGTCTTTTAGTAAAAAAAATATTTTGCTTTTCCCATTAAATAGTTTAGATATATATTTTATAAAACTTTTTATGTACTTAAACTATAACTGAGTTACATCTTGTTTCCTCAACGTTATTGTTAAAGTGTGTCATTTCTTGTTTTATTATCATTTTTTGTTACATAATAAATCCTGAGTTTTGAAGAGATAAAATGAAATTTTACATAAAATTCATGAATACAAATTCAGATGAACTTGAGGATTCACTGTTCACTTAGCTTCTATATTGTAGTGGTGCACGTGTTGATTGTCTACATAAATCTGGCCCAAATGTCAGAGAAATTTAAGAAATGCAAAGAAATGTATGCATACTGAAACCTCCCAACATGTTTACACTAATGAAACACACCTGCTTTAAGGGTGTATGTATGTATCCACTTTTTACAGAAACACAGGATATGTTATATCTGGTCACCAGTAAAGTTTTGATAGAGTAAACAGATCTGTTTGAATGAAGGTTTTTGTGACTATGAAACAAATGTGGAACACATTCGAGTCCAATGAAGGACAGTTTGACCACCCTTCCCCCTAGCAATCAGTTGTCGTCAGGTGGAAGATTCTCACAGACTTTGACAATAAAACAATTCACCCAATATGTGTTGCTACCGTTTGAATTTGTTAACTTCGTAAGAGGATTTATTTTCAGCCTTTAGACACTGTTCCTGGTGGAAGTATGCACAAAGCTGCGGATCGCGTTAAAAAGAGTCATTACAGGAGATCTAGGTCACCTGATCTGGCTACGTGTATCTATTCATGTTTAAATTTCAGTTGCCAAGGTACGCATTGAAAATCACTAATTCAAATTTTACTTTAGACATGTTCCTGACAAATACGTCCATTGTTGTCGAGGAAACTAAACAGAGCAGAAATCGACAAAGAAGGAGGATTGTTGTGTAGTCTTTGTGTGTTTGCTTTGGTGAGTGGGGTATGGATGGAGATCCCGATCTCAAGTGTAATATTGTACCATTGTAGGGCTGTCCTGGTATTTGGGATGTTCAGTGAGCGTGACCAGCCCTGAATAGCTACACACACCTCAGTTTTGACCCTGGTGAATAAAAACTTTGCCATGTATACTTTTGTACATTAGACATTTTTGGCGACAGTCGCATCTAGCTATTCGCTGTAGTAACTGCCTGCGTTAGATCGATTCCATCGTCATATTTTGTTTCCGAGTCGGCCTGTGATGTGCATAGCTTGCTTTACACTCTGTCCCTTTGGTTGTTTGTATGTTATGTATATAGGAAGATAACACAGAAACTCAGGTATTTGAGATCCATGTAAGCTAAACTGTGTCTGGTGAACAGTGGGTATAAAACGAGGTTTTATGTAATGACCAAGGTATTCAGAAACTGTACAATACAAGTATGTAGCTTGTGTGATAACATCTTCAGCAATAATTTGAATACTTGTTGAATGTTTGACTCGGGAGTCTCTGCCTATGCACGAGTGACAATGGACTAGGACGTCTAACATGACGGCTGAATCGTACAGACTTCTCCGTGACTTCTGACCTGTCTATACTACCAAGGCATGCTCTACTACTAAGGAACATTAAAGCCTTACTCCCTCAATATTAATGTAGATCCTGTGTTTGGTTAAAAATCCTTCCTCCATTTTTCTTGTAACGTTTTTTAATAAAAAAAAGAAAGATTTAAGATAATTAAGATTGGAATCTTCAAAAATCCATGTGATGATATCCCTGTTAAAATTAGTGTCCTATTATAATACACTGTTTCATTTTTGTCCCACTCTCCATACAGGTCAAAGGTCTGCTTCCATCCATTTACTGTCGATGGGTCATTTGGACACATTCTTTTCCTTCGAAAAATTTTCAAGGCATTACAGCCATTTGAAGGTTTATATGTGTACCTATAGCTAATGGTAAGTATATTAATATACTTTTAAGCAACTTTGAAAAACTGAATTGCTTTGAAACTGATTTTTCAGAAGAAAAAAAAAGTACAAATTTCATCAAGTTTTTAAAATGATTGGGTATACATTATGTACATATGCCTAAAACCCAATTTACTGGAATTGGATATAACTAAGGAAATAATCTATGAAATTTAAAGAACTTCAAAGTAATTTAAAATTTTGAGAAACGAAATTGTGTAGTTCATCTACCCAATTAACTCATTCACCCCTGAAATTTTTATAATGAACTATATATTCCATCCTTAGAATTGGAAGAGTTCAGATGTATGTTCAGGGGTGAATGAGTTAAATATAGTCTGTGACATTTGGTAAATATACTTACGAGTTGGTTTGTCTGCCACTGATATTCCCAATACAAATATCAATACCAGATAAACAAAGCTTGTGCCCATGTCCTCAAATTTCACTACATATATATCATAAATCCAACGTCCTCGGAAAACACAGTAACATTGCGTCGTCACCCACTTCAGTCTAACTCCAAGGAAAGAATATCAGAACTCGGCAAAAATATTTCTTTATAAAATCTTATCCCACATTTAGGCTGAATCTGTATTTTAATCCAGGAAAACGGAAATTTCACATCATCAATAATATTTCAGATGGCACACACAAAGTTGTTTAAAAATGAAGATTATGAATAAATCCTTTGTACGGAGGTTAATCCTTCAATGTGTTGCATCAGAATAGCATTCCCAATTTTGAGTTTTCACACGATCTGCAAAAGAAAATGAAAATCAATTAATATCAAAACTACAACTAGGGAAATATCAAGAAAGATTTAACAAAACTTTTTGTATAAGTTTTATGTCAAAACCATGAGTACTCACGATCCCATACAAGCTAAATTAAGGCCGAGTCCCACACCAATCAGCTCCATGTTGAGAGCAAGCTCTCATATGCTGGATGATTTGTTAAGTGTACTAGGGGTGTGTACTACAGTACGAGTGAGTAATTCTGACATATGGTTGTACCCAACTCTACACTTGACCGAAGACATTCCAGTATGGCAACACATTTACTAGAGTGAAGAAAAAACGTTTAGATCCCTATATATACTCGGTTCACTACACATAATGTCACTTCTAGTAGTATGTACAGTATTTACATTGTAGAGGTGATACAAGTTTTCTGAAACTTTTACTATCAAATTCAATGTTAAAATATACAAATATTATATTGGCATATTAATTACGTCAAAAGCAGAAATGATAAAAGCTGAAACCTTCAAATTAATTGTGAACATGAAGTCACCTTCCCTCCCCATCACTACAACATACTGGAGTAATCAAGCTGACACCATCCTCATATCACTACTCCCTGACCAGTGGAGGAGCTAGGTCAGGTCACCAACAAGTAAAACTCCTCACCAAAGGTTCTCCTTTGTTGTGTCTGCATGATCTTACTTTCATGATCTGTGATCTCTAAATGATATTATTTTCATCACAAGCTCCATACTTACTGCTCCAGCATTTTATCAATAACTGCGATTGATTTTAGTAGTCGTTACCAGTGTGTTTTCCCGATCTCCTGACGTTATATATTGCATGCATATATAGGATGAAATATTTTAGCCCCAAACCAACCTCCCCCCTACACCACACCTTATTCGATACTGTCCTTGATTTTGGCACCAAACCAGAAGTGAATAAGCTGCCCAGTAATGATTTGGTTTTGTTCTCATGGTAACATGCTATATCTTTTTCATGTTGTCATGTTTTACATGTTTTCAAAATATCAAATCAATGTGACCACACAAGAATGATGAGTCGAATGTTGAAGATAATAGCGTTGTATTAGCTTCCCCTCAGGGATATATTTAACTGCAATAATGCAATCTTTCATGACAAATCTTTGCTAACCAATTATGAATATCTTACTTTTTTTTACCTGTTTCTTGTTTCAAAACAAACATCTTTTTTGAATCTGTCATTTATGAAGATAGAATAGCAGGTGAGCAAAACATCTAAACAATTTATTATTAACTTCAAGAATACATTTTCATTTTTTATTTTCATTAAAATGGAACCTATATACATGCAAGTGTTACTAAACAAAACAACTGTTGTTTTTGCATTCTGATATCAGATTATTAGGTTAGATTAAGTGTGGTAGAAAGTTTTAGTTTTATATATTTTTTATAATAATTTTTGGGGGTTGGGGAGGAGAGTTTAACATTTTTACATGATCAACATGTGCAAAATTGCTATAATCAGAAAATACAAGTGTGGCTGAGGTGTTTATCCTATATGGGCTCTATACAAATTTACATTAAACAGTACAACTTGTTTCAAATAAGTGATTTCCCTTAAATGTAGAGTTACAATTCAATAACAATCCCTTATACATACCTGACTTTCCCCCTCAATAGTACGTATGAACAGGTCTGTATTCCTGACAATAAATATTATGCTACCCTCATATTGGCCTGGGACAATTAAATCATTGGAATGTCTGCTACCCAACTAATGGACACTAAAAACTAAGCTGTCAACACATGTATTTAATCAATGATATGGCGGATCAATAATCGTCCTCAGGGTAAATGTAATCGACTCCTGATTCAGCAGATAACAAGACAATTATCACCTTTCTAATTTGACCAATTACAAACAATTAATTACAATTTGCATGAAGAAAAAAATTAAAAGGATGAAAAGCTTAGGCCAACAAAAGTGCAAATTACCTCCCTTAGGTCATGAAAGAGAGAAAAGTCATCAAAATAGCTTCGTTTATCAGGATCCTTCTATGTATAGATTAAGTTATATCTAGAAATGTGTTTCTTTCACATACTAGTACATGGCAGTGATAACTTGTAGCTCAATCTGTTACTCAGTCACTCAGCACCAGTCAAAAATATCAAATATCAATAAATCTCACAAACCCTCACACACACACACACGACCATGCAATATCATTCTGGATCAAAAATGGATAAAGGGGTTGGAAATTAGATGTCGAGATTATTCCCCATGATTCGGCTTGTGTAACAGATTTTACACTAGAGCACCAAAGCAACTTCAACCTTCATTCATGGGGAGGGTCGAGTATTTTTTCCCTGATCTACAGTGGGAAAATTCCTCGACTGTGTTGGGGGGGTTCTTCGATGTCTGTAATCTGAAGATGATCCTGATAAACTCAGGATAACACTACATTTAATCACTTTTTAAAGGTGTATGTAGTCAAGGCTGTAGACTCATTTCTTTCCTGTATTACAGTGCTAATTTAATTTGACAATTTACATTCTAAGTAGATAAACAAATTTTGTCGTACTTTTACATGACAGTCTAAATACAGGGATCCACATGCACAGGCTCAGTGCTTTTGTGTGGCCGAGAGCTTCATACTTAAATGTGATTTATGCGAGAAATGTATTCCGTTACTGCATTTTTAATTCAAACATTTAACCTGAGAACTGTAAATAATCTAAAAAAATAAAATAATCCCATTTACTACACGGTATGATTTCAAAATTAAACACAAACTGTCTGTCGTCTGTGAAGAAAACTGTTTGCCAAAGAAAATGAAAAGCAACAATACAATATTTAATGAAAGTAACTTTTTCATAATATACTTTTTTTTTAATAAACTGAATAAAACCTACATATTTGCAACATTGAATTGGGTATAGAGCAAAATCCAGGAGGTAATTTATCTTAATTTAGTGTGATAGAGATCTGACAAGTTACATACAATAATATGGGTCAGTATATTATTGGACACTTGGTATGAATGTAGTTGGGATGGGGCAAATAGTTAGTCCACCCACTTGGAAAACTTAAGACCCCTGAGAAAAAATCTTTTAACATGTTGGTGAGAATTGACCCTGAACAGCTGGGAGTGACCACTGATGACCAGCATTCAGGGCCTTCTGAGGAAGTTGGGCCCCTTATAACTGACCAGGGTCAGAGAAAGCATGGTCACTGTAAATTTACAGCCTATAATATAAAACATCAGACATCCTTGACATTTTGGAGGAAATCCCCACAGCCCATCCGACCAAAACTTGCAATTTATTTCCTTATTTCCTGTTTCCAGTATCATATAAAGATATTTAGCTTTTTAGGTATTTTTAAAAAATCTACAATTACAGTTTTTCAAAACCAAGAGTTAATTTTCTTTGTCAAAATGAGCTCTTTTGAAATATTGATTAACAGTAAATCTTCAAAAGTCTTCATGAAGTCTAAATTATGACTAAACAGAAAATGGGGTAACTGTGTATCACCAATCAAAGAAGTATTCTACAATCTAATTGCAATAAAATTTACATCAATTCAAAAGTAGATTCAGAATAAATATTATTCTATCATCACTGGGAGAAAAAAAAAAAATCATCATATTTTTGGATATCTTAATCAATACCAAATGAGGAATACAGAAAAATGTCAAATTTACTGAAATTGGGACAACATAAAATAACTACCAAATTGTAATACTATACAACAAACATTAGTTCAGATGTGTAAACAGTTTTTTCCCCCCAGTCAACTAAGTATTAAGATTTTGTAAATTACCACTAAAAATGACATATAATTCAGTCTGCATTAAATAAGTCATCTAAATATTATGGTCATCCCTTATCAATACCTGTAGTTACCTGTTTATCTTGACACAGAGTAAAGCTTCCTGACAATTGATTGGCTTTTACCTAGGTGTGTAATTGACCACTTCCTTACAGGTAAATGCTCCTAATTATCAAGACACTAATGGTCAGTCTGCAGAAATGCTGTCCAAACAAAAGATCACAAAATCCGTTGGAGCCAATCATTGACCAGTTGACCAATGCTTGCCGTTTTAATCTCTGTTTAATCGGCCACCAGAATACCCTGGGGAGCTGGTCAATCGAGAAAAAACCGCGGGAATTTGCACAGGTAAAGAGCCTTTTCGCAGGTATGAGAGATCATGGAATTTATTGAATTAGAATAAGATATCATGATAAGACCAGTACGAATCATTTAAAAACTGGGCAAAATTAATTCAGACATAAAATTATGCTAGCAAAGTTTATTCATATATGACAGGTCGAACGTGCAAACGCGTACCGCATACCTGAAACCTTATCAGCATAACAAAAGTCGATCACAGTCACACGGGCACAGATTGTGATGACTGCCTAGTTCAAGGGGTGCGGAGGAATAGGATATAATTTTCAACATCAGTCTTGACTCTTTAATTTCACGGAGAGGAAATATCACATATCAGCATATCATGGTCAATTCTATATTTTCCTCAAAACGCGCACCTGCAGTTTTTACAGGCGAAAACTGTCGCAAATAACAGGAATTGAATAAGTTAACATATATAATCCAATAATTGCTTAAAATGTCTACATTCTGATGTGGTAGTTGTAATTTGTTCCCAACAATCACTTTTAAATTCTTGAAAAAAGGACTGAATTCACCGTTCCGCAAGAACAGGTATTCTACTGTAGGTAAAACACACCAACAAACTTGTAAACAAATACAAGACACGCTCCCTACGAAACGACGAATTTTCCAACGAAACACATTTTTAACTGCAGAAATTGACGAGATTTTAATCTAATTTGTTGTCAAGCTTTATAGGATAATAGAGAGACAAACTTGCCAGGAATTTGCCTAGGAAGATAACCCCCTACAACTTCTAAGCCACATGGTTCGCAGCCCAGCCATTCGGGTATTCAAGCCTCGTAGCGTCCCTTTAATTTCCAAGATTTGTATATATTTCTGCGTTTTTAAACTTATAAAAGTTGTAAGTGCTTACCTTTAACTTTCGTAAATCCCATATATATTTGTGAATCAAGTTGTTAATAATCCGAAAACACTTTTTAAAATCTCCATAACAGTGCGCACTGTAGTTCTCCGTATCACAACTGAAGCATCCAACTTTCTAGCCTATCGGTGTGTGTATGGGGAGGGATCACGTGACAGACTTTCAAACTTGGGATCAAAAGATTTCTCGTGACGTCACTCTGCTTCTCTTAAAAGTCCTACAGCTATTTTCTTAACACAGGATGTTCGGTATGATCGCATTCAATACAAAATTTGTTAACTTCATGATTGGAAAAATACAGTTATTTGTAGATGGTATTGTAAAATCCTTGTCAGATTTTTACAAAAATCACCCTAGGTGTAAATTAAATCCAGTTTTGAGAATTACTTTTTAAAGGAATGATAGGTTACAGGGAAATGTATGGGTTAGCTTTGTTCAAGACAAAGTATAGCGATTATTGTTGAAAAATGTTCACAGTCAATTTCAGGAGGAAACATTTACTAGTTTATTAAATTTGTTGACTGTTCTAAAAAAAAATATAGTCTCACACATATGCATTAGTGAAATACATGTAGTAGCAATGTAATTTAGTGTGTATATAGACCCATCTATATAGAAATGTGAAATATTCTCATTTTATAAGTAATTAAGTGGTGTTTTATTTTCAAGAAATACAAATTCTATCTTTTTTGCAATAAACATGTAAAAAAAAAAGTTTTAATTTTCCAGATATCTGCACACATTTTTTTCTGCTTGATTTTTAATTAATGACCAAATTAAAATCTCATTTCCTGATCTGAAAATCTATCTAACACCTTTATATCCCGTGTGTATAATTTGTCACAATGTCAGGTAAAAGTCCATTGCCTTGGGCAGTCCAGCAGTGCTAGTGGTCCCTCAACTGTTATACCTAGGTAAGAAATGAGTTAGAATAGGAACGTATGCTATTGAAACTAAATCTCTTCATGTTCAGCTTGAATTTCTGTCTGGATAGGACAATTTCTTGACTGGATTTGGAAATACTTTTAGTATACTGATATTCTTTCAGGCCTATGAATCTGTTTACAATCAATGTTCTGTCTCTACAAAATATAATTGCAGATTTACAATTTTTTTTGAAGGAGTCAATCTGATTTAATTTTTACCTATGCTTGCCCGTAAGTTAACCAGACTGGTCAGTAGAGACTGTAGTTGTTAATCATGACAGTCCAACAAAGTTTGGGTCATTCTGCAGCAAACTACATGTCAAATACACAGTCACCTGTCATTTTTACCTGTGTAGTAGCCTTATTTAGGAGAAGGTAGGACAGCCGTGATAAATGACATATCTTCACTCCAACCAAACTAATTTTCTGCACAGTTACATTTCAAAAAAATCATCATTAATAAAACTAGGTATAACTTTTTGAGTACAGAGGAATTTTCTACGCACTAACAACTTAATTAAATAAGGACATTATTTTCTTGAGAAGACGTATTGGGTGAAGAATACCTTTTAGTGAGTGTCATGTTGCAAGGTTTCAAACAAGGTAGTGTTTGTCATCTTACTACTTTCAGTGAAGTAAGTGGAAATTCTTTAATTGTATTTCTTTAAAATTGAGCAAAATTTGAAAGAATGGAGGATGCAATTTCGTTTGAAACCTGTTTTTGTTAAAGAAAATCTCCTGTAAATATTTTTTTTCTTTCTTCAAATTTTCAAATCAGTCTCCCAAAGTATCTAAATTCTTCTGTAATCGTAGGAAAGATTATCAACTCCAGAAGAAAAATCTTAAATTATCTCATGAAATATCCTAACATCAAAACCGAGATATAGTTGGTTTTAAATTACACCTGCAAAACCTTCAACCATTAGAGATTTCTGAATTTTAAAAGTGGTTTAGTACAGGGAAATTACAAGCACATATCTACATCCCTCTGTGGTAAATTTGGTTTTAACGTGTGGTAGCTGACAAAATTTTTACTTAATTAAAGAAAGGTGTGTCCAGAATAAAAGGGCAGGGATTCTATTGGCTTAGGACTGGAATTGACCCCTGGAATGACCAAGAGCCCTAAATCAACAAATACCACCAAACATTGGTAGAGAGGGGTCAAGTTTGAATGGACAAAGTCAGACCAAAATCTCCAAAATAAACAAAGAATTTGGAACACGGAAGCATGGATTTAGAAGCTGAAAAGTAGAAACCCATCTCTTTATTGAAAATTGAGGAAATCAAAATTAAAAGATTGATCTGTTGCAAACATGACACCGATTTGAAAATAGGGATTATATTGAAAAAATAATAATCTGAGAATCAAGTCAAAAGGAGTTTGAAAATGGATTATCAAGGAACCAGGGGCTGGGGATGCAACAAGTTACAGGAGCTGAAAGATCTTCCCTATAAAAATAAGCTGTGGGAGTGGGCATTAGGGAGAAGGGGTTGGCAGGAAATTACCATGGCACCTACATACAGGTCTATCATTTCCACCCCAAAGCAATAAGCTTGATAATATGGTAATAATTTGGGGGCCTGGGTCGGATAACTGACCTCTGGCTTTTCGACACCAATTCTAAAATAGAACCAAGGAGTGGTCAATTTATAAATGTTTCTGTTTGTGATAATTTAGTTTTTTTTTCCATAGATTGAAGCAATATCCCATCTGAATTATACATCCTGCGTGTGCTATGCCTGGACAGAAAACAGTTGTTATACAAGTATAATGAAGCAGTCCATATGCTTCTCATCACACCTCTGGCCCTCGAACGTCATACTGACGCTACCAGAAGGGGGCTAGCTAGCATGGTGTGCTCAAAACACACCCACATCAGTTGTCCTAACATCAAATCTTCTTATGGGAATAATAGCCTCCTTATGCTTTAATTTGTTTCAAAACATTTCCCTGTCATCTAGAATTATTTAATAAACGCTTTCAAATGATGTTATGTTAAATTTGCCTTGTGTATATCTAGTGATCAAATTTTCAAATTAAAAGTATTTTCGTTTTAAAAGAGAAATTAGATATACATGTAAAATCTTACAACAGAATGTAATTTTAAATATTATAAATACATGAGGAATTTCGTAAGAAAAAAGTTTGACTAATTTCTTTAAAGACATTTACTATTTTTTGGATGAAAGAAACACAACACACAATACAGTGCAATATAAGCAAAGACAGCAAAAAGATAATTTCTTTTAATTCAATAAACATTCATGTTTATTTCTTATGTGAATTATTTTACGTTGTTGCATTTGCATCAGTCTACATGGAAAGCTAACAAGTACATGTTTATACATTAAAGCCAGCAGGCTTGTCCGTATCCCTCATCTCCACTGTATATATACACTGTCTCAGACAATCTCCACATAATTGACCATGCTAATGCACCAGTCAGGGAAGGGCTGGGGAAGGGCTTCTGTGTGCACATTATAATTCTATTTTATGAAATTGTTCCAGTCAATGTGGGAGTATTTCTTCATCTCCTCCGGAAGCTGAGTCAAACACGCTAACCATCTGCACCGATTTTGATAGATATTTATCAAAACTCAATCTATATAATTAAGAGGAGATCCCATTGTTGGCCATGCATGATTCTCTGTAAGGGCATTGCTTTGATTACCACACTTAATCAACCTTACACAGACTTTTTTCATTCATAAAAGGATTCAAACAAGAAGAAACCTAATCAGTAATCTAGATAGAAAACATATGTATATTGTAAATAAGCTCCAAAAAGTGTTCTCATGGATTTATAGATAAAGCAGAAAATCTTAATCTTTGTCATACAAATTATTGCTCCATTCATGAAACGAGTAAGAAATTTCAAACAAGACAAATCTGCAAGCATAAATGATTAGACATCAGAAAACACAAAACACATGTTAAAAATAATGTTTCCTTCACACCAAAGAGTTCCGAAACTCCTAGAATCTCTGAACAGGAAGCTGAACTCTTCTTGTAGTTATATCGGTGTGTTTACACAAAGCCAGGAGCATCATTAAAGCCATCCATGGAGTACAAATGTATACAAATGGTACGGAATCAAAGTCCACATAAAAGGGTGCGGGGAGGGGACTGTGTATTGACTTATATTCACACTATTTATCTCGACCCTTTAATCTTGTCAGCATCCACTTGGAGTAATTCGGTGGAGAGCTTGGCACATTTGTTTAAATACTTGCTCATAGAGAATAATTTCGCCCTTTCACGAGATCTTTGAACTGTGTTAACTATCTGTTTCCTGTGAAGACACTCAAGGGCAGATAACTGTAGTTGGCAGATGTTTTAACACATTTTATGCATATCAAATTTAAAATGTGTTGTTAGAGACAGAGGACCATCTTGTTACTGTGTTGGATGTTAATTACTGTAATTAAACAGATAATTTGTTCTACTTTGAGATTTTAGAATATTCTCAATTCTCTTCTTCCTGTCAGGACACTCAAGGGCAGATAACTCTTTGTGACATATGCTTTACATCTTTATAAGCTAGTAGAAAGTGAAAACTTTGATTGTCACGATAAAACAGAAATAGTACAGTAAATATGCTTCCTACAGTCACACTTTCTGTGTTTATAACAAAGTCATAAAATGTCCTTTTGTAAAGCATTGTCTCATGCACATCCAATTCTGAAACCAATTTTGCCTGAGTTAATTAATTTGTTAATTTGTCTGGGGTTAATTTTAATCTTATTTCACTGTAAAAGGAACTTACTTCTTATGTCATCTGGGGTTCAAATATATATCACTGTATAGCAAACATATTTCTTTTATTACTGGGATTTTATCAAATATGTTTGATAGCGGACTGAATTCTTATAACCCAGGGGGTTTGTTATATACATATTTTACTGTATCGAGAACCAATTTTTTGGTCCCCTGGAATTCCTTATCAACTTATTCTACTGTCAAGAAATATTTTCTTAGTTCCCCTTGAATTCATTATTAAACGTATTACTGCACCATACTTCCTAAAGAATCAAGCCTAGCCAATCTTAATGTTCCTCTTCATAGAGACATTCAAGGGCAAGTAATTCTATATGACAGACTTTGTATCAGTGATTTCATTTCTGTGATAAATACGACTTTTCCTATTGTACACAAAGATTTTCATCATCAACATGCCGTCCGAATAATTCAAGAGCATATCTCAGGTATTGTAAGCTGCAGTGTAGGTATTTAACTTTACACTGTCGCTTTTGATATTGACAAAACATCTTCAAGACTTCATTTTCATATGCATTTTTCTTTTGAAACAAGAGGCCTAGAGGTATTGCTCATCTTGGTATTTAAATAATAATGGCAAAAATATTCGTATTTAATATCAAACTGCAAATATCCAAATATTGGCCCTATATCTTAGCAACACCCTTATTGTATTTAAGGTCTGTTCCCTCTTTCCCCATTGAGGTGGGGGCATGGTTTATACAACATTAAATTCTATTAGGCCAATGATGCTCTACATCAAGTTTATCTTAGATCCCTTCGTCTGTATGGAACAAAAAGGATTTTAACATTTACCTCTGTTTATCTTATTGGGCCAAGCCCCTCTGCCCCCAAGGGGACCACACCCTCCACCTTCGGGCAGGTGAGCTAAAATTGAATTGTGCATTATTCCGACAAGACTTAAATAACTCTGAATCCTTGTCATCTTTGATATGTCACGTGTCAATGGTCCATTTCCTGCAATGGTCTTTCATCAAATTATATGTTAGTGGCTATTTCTTCAAGGTGTTACAAAATGACCGTCAAGGGCAGACAACTCAGAGTGTAAATAGGTGACGGATGCAGATAATTATGTTTCGTGCTGACATCTGTTAATCTTCTTCTTTACAACTACAGTACTTTGAATACAACCAGTATTCAATTATAGATAACAATTTTCGCCTTTGACATCCTCAGTGACATCTGCGGACCTATTTGATTGTCTGTTTACTCGACAGTGCTCTAAGTGGCGTTTATAACTAGGTCCTCGGCACTTCCATTGAGTGAGGATGACGTTTCCTGTATGTCAGACATGATGGCTAACACTAGTGGTCAAAAGTTGTAGTCATCCACTGTGATTTTTTTATTTTAAGAATTACTCTGACCAGATATAAGTTACCAAGGTATATACGAAGGTTATAGGTCATAATTTAGAATTTATGATCTATCAGTAAAAATGTATTGTTTCAAACTCCTTTGTCAGGACAGTTTTATCAAAATTATTTTAAAGTCAAAAGAAAATCTAGGGAAAAGGGATATGAATGAATAGGCAATGAGTGAGGTATGGTTAAGAAAAGCATGAAGAGTTTTTTTGATGGAAGAAAAGTGGAGACAGACAAGAATGAAAGAGAGTGAAGATCAGGTAGCAAAGGAGGGAGAAGGATTATAGCATTTGATAGAGATGATAAGTAGAGGAAAAAGGAAGAAAGAGAAGGGTAAAAATAGAAATTTAAAATTTAAAATTGAAAGGTCGTTTATAAATTTGTTTATAATTTTCATTTCAAAATTGATGTATACATTAAATCAAATCCAAAGTTACAGAATCCATTAATTTAGCCACCGTTGGAGAGAATTTATATAGGCTTTGCCTGTTATTCCATCCAATTGAGTTTGTAACAACCTTGTCAATAAAATTTGTTGAAAGAAAGAAAATTGAAAGCAGAGGAAGAGGGAAGGGGAAAAGAAGATAAAACGACGGGACAAGAGGAGGATGAAGAGAGGAATGAATAGGAATAAAAGAAAAGAGAAAGAGAAAGGAAAAGATGAGGATGAAGAGAGGAATACAGAAAGCAGATGAGGATGAAGAGGGGAATACAGAAAGCAGATGAGGATGAAGAGGGGAATACAGAAAGAAGATGAGGATGAAGAGGGGATTACAGAAAGAAGATAAGGATGAAGAGGGGAATACATAAAGAAGAAGAAGATGAAGAGGGGAATACATAAAGAAGAAGAAGATGAAGAGGGGAATACATAAAGAAGATGAGGATGAAGAGGGTTATACAGAAAAAAGATGAAGATGAAGAGGGGAAGAGAGGAGGGAGAAGATGAGGATGAAGAAAGAAAGAGGTGAAAAAAAGAAAGTGTATTGAGGAGCCCTGATGATGGAGGAAATGGGGATAAACAGATAGGCAATACAAGAAACACAGGTTGAGGGGAAGAAAGGAAAGAGCATACGGATAGGTGAAGAGTATTTTATATGGATGGGGAGAGATAATGTTGTTATCAGGAGGAAAAGAGTGAGGAGAAGAGTTAAATACTGTGCAAACAACGACACAATGTTTGGTTTATAGTTATGTAGTATCTTTGACTAGAAACTTTAGCTGTCTTGTTGAATTCAAGACTTCGTCAAACTGTACATAAGTAATACCACTGTGGATATATTGATTATGAACGGGTACCGTAGTTAAACAAGGATGTTCCAGGTGAGGAGATAAACAATTTACTTAATTAACAGTCTTTGATATTATCTATTATAACATATGCATAGGTGATGCAACAATTCAGTTTACATAAACATTTCAGGTATTTCACAATTTATTTCAATCATAATTGCCAGATTTTTAAAAGAATTCATCTTATCGTATTCATCACTATATCTTTCATTATAGGTAAACTTATTCAACAGACACTCCTCGTGTCTCATGAAACAGTATGGTTGTTGTTGAATAGAAAACTAAAATTCATTTAAATTTATTTTCTTTCATGCGTTTTGTTGCATTCCTTTATCCTTATGGTAATTGTAGCATACCAAATATCAAAAAAATCTATATTCTTTTAAATGCATACTTTGTCGTATGTCAATGTGTCTACCGGTAGATGGTCCATTTATCACAATCAACCATTCAAAGGTCATGATAATAAATATCTACATTCCAGTTTCTAGCTGTTGGCAATCTTTTCGATCATCACAAGATGCAGGAATAGAAATGAACCAAGCCAGATAACACATGGAATATTGTACTACATGCGAAAATCTCATTTTCTTCTTGTATATGTTCAGAAAACTGTTGATAGGAACGATAAGATACAAGAACAGATGAATTACAGACAAATATAGTGGTGACAATATAAAATATGAAAATAATTACCTGGTTTCATATCAAAACCATAACAAATTGGTGTCAAGTTTTAATCCCTAAAGCACAGTCGACAAATGTTATCTTTCAAAATCAGATAGCTGATTTATCACCAAGTGTCGACCCTGTTGTGTTGGTAGATCAATATTAACAATTAAAGGTTAATATTTCAATATCCCAGTCAGGAACATGTATAGGTATTTAGTGTCAGGAGAACTTACCTGTGGAGACCCTGACACTTCAGTTTGGTGGAGGTGTGAGTTAGACCTCAGAGAGGATATGTACAGAATAGTACTGGAACAGTTACTCTTTGTTCTGTACTCCCAGGGGCCCAGGGCAATGCACGACTTTCTAATATCTGTACATAGTGATAAATATATATATGTATAATGTGATGTCAAGTGAACCTTAGTTTTCACCATGACAAGGTCAAGTGACTAGCTTGACCTATTAGTGTTATGATTACTTGACCTTCAGCTATATCATGAGGTCATACTTTAAAAAAAAAATTCTCTTTTCCTCCACTCCCTACATTGGTGTGTTCACTAAATTTTAAAGGATACATTGACTGATAAGAACATATCTATAATTAATCGTTATTCCACACTATTCTGAAACTCAGAACTCAAAAAGTCCACACTTCAGTTCTATCCAAACAAAACCATCTTTATATTTCATTAAATACTTTGATAAATGCTACAACATTGAGCAAATATTAACTTCTTCAAATACTTCAACAAATACTGTAGCAAATACTTCAAATACTTCAACAAATACTTCAAATACTTCAACAAATACTGTAGCAAATACTTCAAATACTACAACAAATATTGTAGCAAATACTTCAAATACTTCAACAAATACTGTAGCAAATACTTCAAATACTACAATGAGTACTGCAGCAAATATTTAAACAGTCAATACTATAGCACTGAACAAATATTTTATCAAATACTTCAGCACTGAGCAAATACGACAGCTGTGAGCATTGATGAGCACGTTTAAACATTTTTTTTTATTTTTTTGTAAAAAAATCCATGAAATTTGATTGATTTTATTTTGTAGGAATGTCTTGTCTGATCACAGAAACAAAGAAAATATCTTAAAACTTTTAAAGGAACATAAGAATAATCGACCTGCTGTCTCTCTTTTCTTAACTCTTCATATCTTCAGAGAGAGAAATGAAATTGAAATTTTGAGGCGTTTAATCTGAGCGTATAACCTGCAGATAATCAGATAGAGTTATCAGTGATCTGAGTCTGTACACATGAGCCTACACAGATGTACTGATGCATATCTAGACATAAAATCTCACCTGATAGCTCAATAATTTGATAGTAATTACTTTCCCTGTTAGCCTCGGGAGATAAACTGATGAATTGAAGTAGATAACTTTTCTATAATATCTCGGCTGTCTGGGTTTAATGAATTTATGATACCTATAATGAACATGTATTGCTGATTATAATGTATATTGCATGTACATGTGAATACAATTATCATAAATTTGAAACAATGTCCCACAAACAGTGTACATGTGTTGGATGGCACTTTTAAGCAATAAAAATACACCTTAAATATAGATTTTATCATGACCTTATCAATGTCAGGATTGAAAAATATTCACCACATCAATTTCAATGACAACTCTCCATTGTAAACCTGTCAAAATTCTCCTAAACATGATTGATAATTGGAACAGCAAATCCCTTACAGAATTAAATGAATGCTAATTAATTTATAACAACATATACACTGTACAGAATGACTTATATCTCATTAATACACATAAAGATGTATATTTATTTTCACTAAAATTAAGGCTCCCATCCACCTAGTTGTTTAATACAGCACCATTATTGGGAAGTAAATATATAACATGCAGGTGGTATGGCTATATCTTCTGTTAACAATAAAGAGTAAATATGAAAAAAAACACCCAAAATACAATTACTTTTCAACCACATCTATCATCGAGTAAAAAAAAAAAAGTCTCCCTTCAAAATTATGATATTTGTGGTAAGTAAGTTGTCTTTTTCAAACCATCAGAAATTATTTCATAATACGGATACACTATATCTGAATGTAAAAATCATAGTGAGACTGATTATTTTCTTAAATGAAATGAGACATGTGTTGAGAAATACCATTTTACTAGTCTGTCCAGATTTGTTACTGTGGTGATAGGTATACATCTATAGCTATAAGTCTGGTGGTGAGACTTACTGGGGTGATAGGGATACATCTATATATATAGGTCTGGTGGTGATACTTACTGGGGTGATAGGTATACATCTCTAGCTATAGGTCTGGTGTGGAGACTTACTGGCGTGATAGGTATACATCTATAGGTATAAGTCTGGTGGGGAGTCTTACTGGGGTGATAGGTATACATCTCTAGCTATAGGTCTGGTGGTGATACTTACTGGGGTGATAGGGATACATTTATAGCTATAGGTCTGGTGGTGATACTTACTGGGGTGATAGGTATAAATCTATAGCTATAAGTCTGATGGGGAGACTTACTGGGGGGATCGGTATACATCTATAGCTATTAGTCTGATGGGGAGACTTACTGGGTGATAGGTATACATTTATAGCTATAGGTCTGGTGTGGAGACTTACTGGGGTGAGAGGTATACATCTATATATATAGGTCTGGTGGTGATACTTACTGGGGTGATAGGGATACATTTATAGCTATAGGTCTGGTGGTGAGACTTATTTGGGTGGTAGGTATACATCTATAGCTGGTGGTGAGACTTACTGGGGTGATCGGGATACATCTATAGCTATACGTCTGGTGGGGAGACTTACTGGGTGATAGGTATACATATATAGCTATAAGTCTGGGGTGGAGACTTACTGGGGTGATAGGTATACATCTATATATATAGGTCTGGTGGTGAGACTTACTGGGGTGATAGGTATACATCTATAGCTATAAGTCTGGTGGGGAGACTTACTGGGGTGGTAGATATACATCTATAGCTATAAGTCTGGTGGTGAGACTTACTGGGGTGATAGGTATATGATGGCCTGTTAATTGGCATTGCATCACACCTATCTCACTGAACTCTCCCACAGGGATCCAGCCTGCTTCATCATATGGCCCCCTAGCTGGTCCAGGGCTACAGATGCTGGTCTAATTAATCATCTCATGATGGGCCTCTTGATAAGAATAACAGATTATGTAAAAAAGATAATGAAGATGTATACCAATGATTGCTACTCCTATACAGTAACTTCCTCTGAGGTAACACACATCAGCATCTTGTGTTATACAACGCTCCATATCAGTAAGGCTCCATACAGTAGTCTGTGTCTCTAGACTGAAGTAGGTATATCTACCTGGAGTGTACACTGGTATAGGTTTACAGTGTGTACTTCAGATTCCTACTACCCCTATACTATTTCATATCCTGTAACATGATCTCATGGCACAATGGTTCAGGCTTATCTTCACTGGGTTAGTATCATAATTATTCCTTCACATTCTGGAATAAACCTGCCTTTTCTGTACATAAATTATGGGGTATGTTGTGCTTCTGAATGAGAGCTATAAACATAATCAAAAATGAGTTCTGTTTAAGTCTACCAAGCTGTACAAATAGGACAAGCATATTAGGAAGTAAATTTATGATAGGCTCGTGTCATACCAATAATTGGGAGTACATAGTATAAGACTTTTTACAGGACAACTTTTAATTTAAAAAGATGCATCTTGGAGGAAAACTCATAGTTTCACCTTCATATTCGACTATAGAAATCAGCTGAATTCCTTCCTCTTGATTTTAGTGCAAATTAAATTTTTTAGCAGAGAAAACTATGGCATTTTATGATATTAATGCTTTTAAGAAGTGTTCATTGTAAGTATTTTTTAGATATTTAAATGATTTTTTTTTCAGTTTCTACCTTGGGGAAATTTATCAATGGTTAGCAATTATAGATGTCGCATTTGATTATTTATAAAAAAAACCCACTTCAGACTTAGTGCACAAAAAGCATTTCAACCTAAATAACACAAAAAAAAAGAAGGAAAGGAAGGAAATTTCAGTCAGGTCACTGAAAGAAACATTTCAAAATAAATTCCAAAGTTTAAATACTATTTGTCCACCATTAAGTAAACAAGTACACAGACAATTTGAGAGAACAACTGTTGGTTACCTATCCCAAACTTCCTGTCATCTAGCACAGGAAGTAATCCAACATAACTATCCTGGCTAGTCTACTGATATCTAACCCCAAAAGACAGTCCCATTTCCTACTGTCACCCTAGACAAATGGCAGCCAGCTGGCCCCTTAAACAGAGTCAATAGCCCCTGGCTCCTAAACCCTTAATGTATGTAGAAACTTAATTCCAACTGATTACTTGATCTTCATGTAAGGAGCAATGTGTATACTGCTACACGTTTCTGTCTTTCATTCATTTCCCAGAATTTTAATTATCATTAATTATTCTAATTTTAACTTAAAACAGAACATGCTTGAAATGAAATGAGGTTTGAGGTCAGAGACCATCTAGGAACAAAAAAGTTTCTATTTAAGCTTATTATAAAAAGAAGAAAACCATTGCTATATTGTCAGAAATGAAGACACATACATTCACTGTTTCTTCGTCTTATTTTAATGCCATGGATTAGTTGTAAGTTGCGCCTTGTTCATTATTATTGCCAAAACAACCTACGACTAATCCATGCATTCTCCTACCATCATTCCATTGAAAACAGGCGTAATAACGAAAACAGGAATACTATGGCATGATGCCCCTCACTTATATCCATGTACAATAACATCTTTATATAATGCTCCTCATTTCTGTTCAATACAACCTTGATATAATGCCCCTTGTTTATAAATATAGTAAAACCTTAATATAACGCCCCTTGTTCATCAATATGGTAAAACCTTGATATAATGCCCCTTGTTCATCAATATGGTAAAACCTTAATATAAAGCCCTTGTTCATAAATATGGTAAAACCTTGATATAATCCCCTTGTTCATAAATATGGTAAAACCTTGATATAATGCCCTTGTTCATAAATATGGTAAAACCTTGATATAATGCCCCTTGTTCATAAATATGATAAAACCTTGATATAATGCCCCGTGTTCATAAAAATGGTAAAACCTTGATATAATGCCCCTTGTTCATAAAAATGGTAAAACCTTGATATAATGGCCCTTGTTCATAAATATGGTAAAACCTTGATATAATGCCCTTGTTCATAAATATGGTAAAACCTTGATATAATGCCCCTTGTTCATAAATATGATAAAACCTTGATATAATGCCCCGTGTTCATAAAAATGGTAAAACCTTGATATAATGCCCCTTGTTCATAAAAATGGTAAAACCTTGATATAATGCCCTTGTTCATAAATATGGTAAAACCTTGATATAATGCCCCTTGTTCATAAATATGGTAAAACCTTGATATAATGCCCTATTTCATAAATATGGTAAAACCTTGATATAATGCCCCTTGTTCATAACAAGAGGCCCATGGGCCTTAACGGTCACCTGAGTCTATAGTATTTATTTTTGTTGTTGAAATATGTACCAATTTGAGTAAAAAATAGTATAATGTTAACTTAACTTTGTCAGGACCATGAGCTGATCATTCCTAGACCAATTTTAAGTGAGATCGGCCTATTAGAACTTAGTAGCAAAATAGCGGCCATGGCAGCCAAATTGTATTTCTGATTGACCCGAAAAATAACAACACTTTGTCAGGACCATGATTCGATCATTCCTACAAAGTTTCAGTTCAATCGGCCAAGTAGATCTTTACTTTAAGTTTGAAATAGTTTTCCAAAATGGCAGCCGTGGTGGCCATATTGGATTTCTGATCGACCCGAAAAATAACAACACTTTGTCAGGACCATGAGTCAATCATTCCTACAAAGTTTCAGTTCAATCGGCCTAGCAGAACTTGACTTTAAGTTTGAAATATGTTTTCAAAATGGTGGCCGTGGCGGCCATATTGGATTTATGATTGACCTGAAAAATAACAACACTTTGTCAGGACCATGAGTCGATCATTCCTACAAACTTTAAGTTCAATCGGTCCAGCAGAACTTGACTTTAAGTTTGAAATAGGTTTTCAAAATGGCGGCCGTGGCGGCCATATTGGATTTCTGATCGACCCAAAAAATAACAACACTTTGTCAGGACCATGAGGCGATCATTCCTACTAACTTTCAGTTCAATCGGCCCAGCAGAACTTGACTTTAAGTTTGAAATGTAAAATGTTAACGGACGACGGACGACGACGGACGAAAACGGATAGCAATAGGTCACTTGAGCTAAAGCTCAGGTGACCTAAAAATGGTAAAACCTTGATATAACGCCCCTTGTTCATAAAAATGGTTAAACCTTGATATAACGCCCCTTGTTCATAAAAATGGTAAAACCTTGATATAATGCCCCTCTTTTATACACAATAAAACTTTGAGATAAACCTCAATCTAACGTCTCGGTTCCTTTTTCCCCCCTAACTTACTGCCAACATATTTCAAGGTCTCATGTATCTTTTTTGACAATTTCTTTACCCATCTTCCTTGATGTATTGCCAATCCTCTTTATAATGCCACAATTATGCTTGACAAATGAATGATGATGGCAGTATAACAAAGTTTTACTTTACTTATAATTATCATAATGAAATATTTTCTAGAAAGCAAAGCACAATTACTGACACAACAAGTCTGGTTTAACAGTCAGCAGTTTTTTTTTAGATTTTGTCCTTAAAAATATTTATATTGCAGCCCTACTACCCTGAACATGTTCGACTGCATTTGATTATCAAATCTGCTTTGGTAAACATCATTAAAGAGCAAGACCTCATTAACTCCATGATTGATTGATCAGACCTCAACTTTTCAAAGTCTTGTTAGATGAACAATGAAATAATCGAAAACATTAAATATGACATCTTCATTTGGACTTTTGAAGAAATTTAAAATAATTAAATCAACTGCTTAATTATATAGGTTTGACACTAAACATAAGCATATTTTGTTACTTATTTTGAAATCTTATATAAAAATATCCTGGTTTGATGTTTGATATTTAATTTGTCCGTAAGCTGTCAATACTTTAGATGTAGGTTTCCATGAAGCAGGCACATTAATTGCTGAGAAGTGTAACTGATTAATTCTGTGGAAGTCTGTGTACAAATTCTCTGTAAATGGACCCTTGGGATTATCTATAGTAAACAGAGACATACAGTCTTACAGTAAACACCTGATTGATCTTGATTTATCTGATAATTTGATCTGTTGGTCAGTGAACCTTACCTCCCTAATTGGTCTGGTCAAGATACATCAACATCTCCCTGAGCTGAACATGTTGCATCAGTGTGTTTTATTCTGTGATGATTATTTGGAGACATACTAAAACGAGTTTCTATCACCACAACATAAATGTATGATATGATAATCAACACCAAATAATCATCTATAATAAAATAGATAACAGAGCACGAAAAATCACTGCCAGACTGGAATTGAAACCCAGTGACTCCAAATTTGACATTCTAAGCGACTGAGCTACCTCACCGCTGGCAATCCAACCAGACCAGTTCTGCCTCCATTCCTTTCACTATTTCAAATTTGCATCTTTTCCTTTCTCCTCCTCTTTTTCATCTTAATTGTATTTGTCTTATACTTATTTCACACGGCGCATAAGGAGATAGCACTAGAAAGTCTTTCACACACATATCCACGTTAAATAGGTTTGAATTTTCTTTTTTATATTTTCAATGTAAATTTCAAAAATGTTCGCAGGTTAATTTTTTTAGATTCAAAAGGACACAATAATGGTTATTTGGAACATTTAATTGCATTGAACATATTTTCCTTTGTAGCTAGCTTTTGTAACAATGTTTCTTCAATCTAACATAGAAAATATTATATAAGAAGAAAAGTACTACAGGCATCCTAAAACACTTACAACTATTTGGAATTTGATTCAAAGCAGTTTTATATTCAACCTATTTTACAAATTGAAACAAGTTTTCAGCTTTCAAAAGTGCTGGGAAGATTTACAGAGAAGCAATTTTTAACTTTCTTGTAATACCTAGAGTTGTTGCCCTTTATAGCCCGCAGTTCACTCCACTTCGTATCAATCCATCAGCGATCGTGAGAAGTCTCCTGAAAAAAGAAATGAGAATTGAAAAATAAAATAAACTAGAATTATCTACTCTTGATAAATTATCATTGGTTCAAAAGACTTTTCACTCAATATCTCCTGATACTCACGTTCCCTCTAAAATTCTGGCTGTTCTTATTTTCCAAAGTGTATCTTTCAAAAGTATCACCATTCAGCAGTACACAGAGAGCTACATAACTTTAAATTTCTCTCCACGATAGTTTATGAAAGACAAAATACACCATAAAAATTAAATACTCGATCTCAAAAGTGTGTACAAAATCAACATTGATGGAATATTAATTCAATATAATTAACAAGTAGTCTCCCCTTAAAATAACATGTATTTGATCCATTTTCAATTTCACAAGGCCACTGAATTTTTTTCCATCTGTTATAAATTTGAAGCATGATATATTGCTTCTTCGGTGGACTAGGGGATTTACAATTCCAACAGGGGTCACAGAGTTGAAAGCGGTTCCTGAACTTTCTTTGTGTGTGAAAATTCGGTAACCCAAATATTGTCTTGCAGTGATACAAGAAAACCTATTTTGGTTGAAATTAGTGTTTATTTTCATTTTAGTCACATTTTAAATGTCTCTGGTGTCATTGAAATGGCTGTATGCTTTATAACCAATGATGTGAGCCTTAGAAAAATACAAAATTCAAAGTCTGGTTAACTGAGAATAATAACTTTCAATAATATTTGTTTTTCTCTACAAAAACAGAAGGTAAAGATAAGTTAACTTTAGAATGAGAATGTGAAGTATCAGTGACATCATGCCTTTACTGATATATCAGCAATATTTTTGAATCTAAGTAATTTAAGAAAATCAAATCTGATAAGATGTGTTTGGGTGGTGTAAAGATAACCAGCAGGATACTTGGTGTATAATACCGTTCTGGCCCTATTCACTAGCATGTAGTGCTCTCCTTTATCAACACAGATGGATTTTGAATTTATTTCAGTGAGACAGTTTTACCTGTAAATGAGGCTATTCTACAGGATAACATTCAAATTACCATGGAAATTATTTTTGTAAAATCAAGTTTCAAACCACATTTACATCACAAAATATATTTTCAAAAATCAACATAATAATCTACTTATCATTGATGCATTAAGTCCTTATATCAATATATACATCATTTCTCTGTTGAATTTTTAAATTTCATTTAAAATTTCCCTTTAAGAGGGCCCCGTGTCCTTTCCATATACTTCATCAGCTGGTTTCCACGGGGACAAAGGGTGGATTATAACAGTACTTTATAAAAGGGGTAAACACGAATTCCGACACTGACGCTGGGTCAGGTTGTTTTACCTGTGTCAACCATCCCCAGGTGTACTCTGCTGCCCAGGTATCTGGACAGTACCCGGCCAGGTACTTGAGGAGCTACCTGTAAGAGTGGAAGGTTTCCCTGGGAGTGACAAACTCTGGTATTAGATATGTTACCTAGCCACCTGTAAAATGTACACCTGAGTCTACCTGGCCACAGACACACCTTGTTCAATGATCGTGAGCACTGTGCTGTAGTAATTGTTTGCCATATCACTAGGGAAAAAACCTGTTTTCACCAAAAACAATTCTCGTGTTGAAAAGAACATACTGACATCAAAGTTATTTTCTGTCCATACAATATTTGTTTATTATTGTCCCAAAGTAACTTAAACGAAAGAGAAAAATAAGCTTTGCCGCTATGAGTGATACTAACACTTGCCAAGCCTTTGTATTTAGGAAAGGAGACGTCTGACTTTTCACCCTGGATTTTTTGTCTTTGGAAATATAAGCTGAATTCTCTTGTTCTAATGCAATAAAAGCATTGCATAGAACAGCTTCAACCATCTCATAACTATTATGACAAATAGCAGCCATTTTAAGTATGTTTTAGACATTTGTTTTATTGTGTCACACTGGTTTTTTTCTGATGAAATATCGGAAAGGCCAGCAAGATATAGTCTGCTGTGATCAGTCATATTGAATTCTACTGTATATGTGTAGCGGAACTTGACTAGGTCGATTTTCGGTGACCAGGTAGCTCAATCGGTACAGTGTCCATCTAGAGTTCTCTTTCTCCTATTACACATTTACTGGAACTTGACAAGTTTAATACGAAATGATTATAGTAGCTACTTCAAGGCATTTGTCATATTTCAGTTGGCATTCATATTGACTATGAATGCCAACTGAAAGCTGTTCAAGAGTTAGAATCATTTATGTGAAAAACCGATCATGAAAAGTGTGATTTGTTTGGTAATTCTCAATATATTGAACCAATTAACTCATTCACCCCTGAAGACACAATTGAACTCTTCCAATTCAAATGTTGGAATAGTTCATCATGAAATTTCAGGGGTGATTGAGTTAAAGAAGTTGTACGTTACGAGTCTACTCTACAATATGCTATAGAACGATCGTCTGAAAAATGGATGGGCTTAACACCAGGCATGGGCTTATCATTGGCAAAAAGTGACAGGAATTTAAAGACATACATACTATAGTGAATATGTAACAACAAAAACACATTTACAAGTACAGAAAGAAATTCAAATATTATAGGACAAAACAGTGGGACTACTGCAAGTCTACAATGCTCCTTGCCAACAATTTGATTTGTCATTCTTGCACCTAACATTGACAGACACACTGACCCATATGAAATAATTCACAGGTTGACTGGAATATTTTGTTGACATCATATTGCTCCTAAGACCTTCAAACTTTTGAAGGATATATTATAATTATTGTCAATTTCTATTTGCAGACAAGGCCAACACAGACACCATACACAACCTCAATAGGATTTCTTGTTTATATCTGTTCTATTTTAATGTAAATTTTTATTTGTAGGAAACATTCCTGATGCACGGAACCAACATTTTTTCTCTCTCACAAAATGTGTCTTATCTGTGTTACGAATGTAAAGCAGAACCGCTAGATTGCCGTTTAAATTTTGAAACTGATCACATAAATACAGTTACATGATACATGTTATTTAAAACCATAGAAGGGCTTGTAAGTCAATATACCCCACAAAAATTTGAGAGAAACTATTTAAACAGATATAAAGCACTCTACGTTTATGAGTTACCTTGACAATTTATATGTCAAATAATTGTGTAACTCAAGTTCAACTTGTATTGACGTAGAGATTTAAATATCCCGACTCGCCTCTGAAGATCTTAATCAAAAGTGTAGAGTGTCGTATACAAAAATTATTTGTTGCTATGTCAGAATTTTAAATCTGAACAAAATCTGACCCTATTTTGTGCATAATTGATCGACCAATCAGATTGACTGGGGTTCTGGGGTTCTGGGGTCGCCCACGGTTCGGAGAAGGGTAGCCTTCCCCTGTTGTCACGGAAATCCTATTGACACTGACACTTGTGGTGCATTGTGGATTATTATAGCGTGGCCTCTCGTTTACCAGACCAAGGGTACACACACAGGTACACCCGGAGTCAGTGAGCCTGATAAGGGGCCGGCTAAACCCCTTCAACAAAGCGCCTAGTTAGATTAGCAGTCCACCGTTTTTTTCCTTACTTTGCTTTTCCATTCATTTTCATATCAAAAGTAAAAGTGCATTCATTTCATATCCAACTTCCTGGAATAAGACGGAATATAAAAATTTGATCTTCTTAGAATAAAACCATTTTTGATTTTTCATAAAATCCCTTGTTTGTACTTTACTTGACGATAATTCTTTTAAATCTTATCATAAAGGGACAATTACAAATATTAGTCTTGGTATACAAGTATTAAGAGTCTTATAGAAAATCAAACAACGATTGTTTGGTATCTTCACATAAAAGTGTATCACCAGACTTTGAATAACTTTAAATTTTAATTTCTATTACACATACATTGATTGGCACATATAGGTAAAAGATAAATTTCAATAAATGAAGATTTTAGGATTTGAAACTAACCAGGAAAACCTGCTGTATTTGTTGACAGACTGGTGACTCGACTTGAATGCTATTTGACTGGGGTGACCATTGTGGGGTGATTTGATCTGTTTAAGGGGACAAAGTAGGGTCACGGGTACTGGGGACAGACAAAGCAAGAAAAGGGTTTTAGGGAGTAGAGACAACTGATGACAGATAAAGGGCAGACTGGAATCCAGTAACAAACCCTGTCTGACCACCGGTAGCCGATACCCAAAGGAACGTTTTGACTCCAGGAACAACAGAACATATTTGAAAAGAAGACATCTGGTTGAAACCTCATTTCATTCAACAATGCATCGGAATGCTGTTTGAGATTCTTAAAGACTATAAACTTAATCAAATTGATGGTTTCTTTATCATTTAAGGATTGAAAATGTCCATAAATTAAGAACTAATTCATGCACACATTGGAATTAAAAAAAAAAAAATTAACGACCATTGTAGCAAAATTTATTTCTGTGTATCAATGTTTTTTTATCAATTGTGAAATGAGCAATGTACTTTTAGAGTACAATGCACTGGGATAAAACCACCTTGTGATTTATTTTTTCATTTATAACAGAAAATTAAAACTCATCAATAAAAGAGTATGCCATACATATTTAATTTTCAATGTAAAATCATAGATCATACATGCCAAGTCTTCTCTTCTGATCTTTCACCCTCATTTTTTGACTTCTGAAATCAGCGAAATTCCCTATAAATTTGCTTTTTGCTCAAATCAAATTTTTTTTTAATTATCTAGTCAAATAGAAGCCGTTTAAAGTTCTTTATAGACATTTTCAGATTTTGCTAAAGAGATTCTCTCCCCCTTTTCCCCCCTCCGTAAGGAGAGTGTGCATACAGGTATTATCATAAATTTTGCCTGGATTGAATTTTACTAACTTCAGGAAAATAATGTTCACATGAAAAATCTCAACAACTTTGACCCAACAGATTTATTCCTAGAAAGATCCCTGTGTCACTGCCAACACCTGTGGTTATAGAATTGGAAACTTAAACATTGGCATGACAGTAGATTTTATTAATGATTTCTGAAAAAAACATACCTTGCAGAATTTTTATGAAAAATAATAAAGACGAAATAATCAAACGAAAAAATTGATAGTAATGTTCTAAGAGAAACATAATTGCAACAGACAAGTGCAGGATTCAAACCCAGGACTACCGCTTACAATACCATTGTTCTAACCAACTGATCTATGTGATCAGCTAGCTGTATCCCCTTACTGATTGGTTTTGATGGTTTTACGTCCGCTAGCTATTACAGCCTTGCGGCCAGTATCAATGAGACGCACTCTCTTATATCCAAAGGGGAAATTAAGGGGAAGTTACTGTTGGTATACAAAACTAAAGTGGAACTCTCTGGTGTTTTTTTCTACTTAGGGACAGGGATCCCTTAAATTAACAGTTTCATCAAATGCTTCAATAAAAAGATTTTGTTGAAGTCAATCATAAGTTGTCATTTGAAAGTATTTTTCATACTGAAGGGAAATTGTGACACAAATAAAACTGATACACCTGGTAACCATGGGTTTAGAAAAAAACATTTTATCAATTATACTTTTGACCAGTATTACTATGCTTTTATTTATCGAATAAAATTCTGTTATATTCAATAATAAGAAACATGCATGAAATCAAAATTATGTAAAGGACATCATCCTACACACTTACAATGAATGAATGAATGAATGGATGGACGAATGAATGAATGGATGAATGAATGAATGAATGAATGAATGAATGATGAATGAATGAATGAGTGAGTGAATGAATGAATGAATGAATGAGTGAATGAATGAATGAATAAGTCTTCTACACCTTAGAATATTTCTTAATTTTTGTTTAACTACAACTTATTTGAAAATTAATGAAAATCGTGAAAACTAAAAAAGATTATTTAATTTGCACTACAAAACATAAAGGTAATATTTGATGAGTAAGGTACAAACACAACTTTGCTAATTGTTTTATTTTTATTTTCATTAAACCACAAAATATATAGAATGTCATCCTTCTTCATAACAGAGTCAACAAGCCATGTGATGTACTGCCTCGGTAGATAAATGTTACAGGGTAATACATCATTTGAGGGAGGGTTATAACACAACACAATCAAAAACATTATCTTACTCACACATCCTGCTAAAAGGTTGCCGACACCTTCACTTCACAATATCGTATAATGGTGAAAACCTGAGCTTTACAATATTACACAAAAGAACCTAACCCATCATAGAAAACGCTTCTATTTAATAAAAAGAAGCATCTGAAATGCATTCTCTCCTGTAAGAGTTAAGCCATTGACTCGTATGCACACTCTTATGCATATACCACAAGATTAAAAACACCAATTCCTGTTTTATCCTATTCTTTTATGAATCATAATAAATATTGCCCCATACACGTTTTACACGTTTTTTTTAAATTTCGTCAGCTGAAGTAAAAAGTAATGAAAAAATTAACAAAGAGCATAAACTTTTGAAACTCTTCAAGGCTTCAAGCTGTTTATACATTTTTGGAAAAACCCCTGTGTCATAAATCCATACGGTTCCATGGGACATTGAATATGCAGACTTAATACAATATCCGTCTTTTTGTTGATTGTGATCTTTTGATGTCGTTCTCCGTGACAAAAAGATAAATGACCATACAAAAGCGTACAAAAATGTAACACGTTTCCGCTCTTTTGAACACCATTGAAACCTTACAAGAAAGAGGTAGAACTTTGCAATTAAACATTTGCAGGGTCATTTTATTTTTAATTCCTGAATTGAAGGTAAAAAGGAGAAAATTGGTTGTCAATATTTAATGAAGATTCAAGAATTTTGTAAAATAGATCCATGTCAAACAGGTCAACCCTATGTATTAGAAAACGAAAAAAAAGCTGTGAGATTGAGGCGCAGATGTTACGATAATAAATCAACTGCGAAAGGCTAAAAAATACCAATGCATTTGCCTAATGTATTTATTAAAGAAAGAAAAACATATTTCATTTGTTGTTCAATTTTATGGTGACTATTAAATTAAAAATGATGAAAGTATATGCAAGAACTCTTATTTCTTTAGTCCTACAGTTGAAAAGGTTAAAACAGTTACCATAATATGAAACGTAGGTTAAACTATCAGTGCACAGTCAGGAGAACTTGGTATCTGGGCCCCAATACAGAACAACCTGATAAAACTAACCCCTGGATAATCCAGTCACCTGTATAAACTAGACCTGAGTTGCTCACCTCAGGTTTTATGACTTTTAAGAACCTGTGAGATCAGCACACCTGTCTATTGTGAACAAACGTAGGGTCAGTTTTGATTTACAGAGCTTGTCCTGTAGTAAGACATTTCATAATGTTTTGGGTGTTCATATCTACATCCTTAACTTTCTAGACTAAGGCAGAAGTTGTATTTTGGCATATTTACTATAATTTGCTGAACAACCATGGATGACAATGGGCTTGCAAACCCTCTAAACTCTTTGGATTTGTTTCTTTTTCTCCACTTTTTACCACAGTTTTAATATTTGCATGAATGGGTGCATGTGTTGTCAACATCTTAAATTTTATCACATTGTCATAATGAATCCTGTTAGATCTTTGGTTTTCAACTTGATAAAGGTTTCAACTTGATAAAGTTTTCCAACTTGATAAAAAAAGGGTTCGTTGGCAATTTTTGGTTATGAGAATTAAATAATACCTTTAGAAAATTGTCTCCTCTTATTGAGATCCATTTATGATTCTATACATCAAAACCTTAATGCTAGATTAAACGCTTCTGATTTCCCGAACCATCTCAGTGTTAAGTTCTTTCCAGATTTAATAATTGTTTTCCTCGTTAGATTTCTATTTGTCTGGATTGTTTGAGTAGATATTATTGGAATCTTGACGATGAAACTCTTTCAAACTACCTAGACTCTTCAAAATCTTGTTCTCACCCTGAAAGTTTTTATCAACACTCGGTGTGACCACTATAATCTCTGTATGTAAAGGTGGGCAGACGACACGGTAAGTGGATCCAGGTGTCAGATAATCCCCCTAGATCTCACAAAAATTCATTATTTGTTATCCCCTACATTACTTACTGGCAACTTGACACAGAAAGGAAGCTTAAGATATTATTATTTATGATTCTACATATTGTTATGAATAACCATGCAATATGAGACTGGAGGCTTTCCATTGTAGAAACAGTGTTGCTGGGATACAAGTTGGTAGCCCCTGGCAACAGGATGTACTGGGAGGATACGCAGGTAGATGACCATGTGACATATGTGCCAAGGTCAACTAGGGGTCATTTATCCAATGTGTATAGGGCAAACTTCCTCTGACATTTCCGTTTATAGAAGGAAAATTACAGAAAGATTTACAGATTTACTCTTATTCAAAATAGCTGTCAATTTTAAATGGCGCCAAAACACATCAGTGGTCCTTTCCTTCTTATTGTTGAAATACATATCCTGTTTGGAAATCGGGAGGAAATAGACATGCTGTCTGTCAACTGTCTTCCACAGAATGAAACAGAATATTATTTTGATTAAAATTGTCTTCATTAATTGAAACATCATGTGAAAAAAAATGTGTCAGACAGTTGACCAAGAACAGGTATGAATGCCTTTTAGGAACAAACATATAAATTATTATTTTGAAATGAGAAATTATACTTGGTGCCAGTTAAAAATGGGTTCATAATTGGCACCTGCCATTAAACACTTGAACCAAAAGTTCATGACCTAGCTACAGGCCTTCCTTCTCAGCATTCAAGTGAATACGGTCTACTGTCCATCTGGTCTGAGAACTGAGAACAGCACGTTATATTAACAAGTATTCACTATGTTCTATCATTTTAAAGCATTGCTTTGATTTCTGTTATTTTTGGATGTTATTGCATCTTCAAGGAAAATTATCCCAAATCTACAGATTTTTCATGTTTTTTGATTTTTTTTCTTTCCAAAAAAACTAAATTTGATCTATTTTTAAATATATTGTTCAAAGCATTTTTTTTTTTTTCAAAATTGATCAAGTATCTGAAGAAATTCGCTAACTGTTGTAGAACTTGCACTATAATCTTCGAAGTCAATCTAATTATAAAACTTCACAATCAATGATGATGATTAATATATGGACTTTGAAGATTTGACCATTTGGAGACATCCTCAGGAGCCCACTGAAGTCAATGTTTGAGGCAACGTCCCTTTAAGGTATTGAAGATATTAAATAAGTATTTCTACAAGAAATTATAAAATTAACACAGGAAGTGAGGTGAGCCTTTTTTGAGGCTGGACCACAGAGTATTAAGGTCACAACTTTGCAACATATTCAGACAGGGAACATTAACTTTGACATTTGTCTGCTGGATACCTATACCACTCAGTGGTGAAGAGGAGGTAAAATCACTCAAACAAACAAATAACGCTGACACAAGATAGGAGTTGAACCTTTTTGAGGTTGGACCACCAAGTAAGGTCATAACTTTAGTTGCAACACTACAAGACGGTGAACTTTTAGTTTAGACACAGGAAGTGAGGTCAGCATTTTTTATTTTTATTTTTTGAGGTTGGACCCTGAGAAAGGTCACAACTAAACAACATTACAAGACAGAATGAACATANCCCCCCCAACATGTAGCTACATATAGGTCTCCAGCTGCTGGTTCCCATACATACACAAACCTATATCTTAACTATATGGTCCTTATAATGCGTTGTTTATTGTCCATTATCCATAAAAAACCTTGTCACACATGACTCCATGGTTCAATGGTATGCAATGTAGGGTCGCATGCTTCACTGACTGGTAACACTGATGAATTTCAATCTAAACCAATATTGGGATATAGATCTTAGCATATTTTATGAGCCAATTACAAAAAATAAAGGTACACATGTATACAAGATTAAAAAACATTCAATCAAAAACAGTTTCTTTAGAGGGAGTTGTTCTATAATTATCAATATCTACGACATAAATACAAGTTTTATTAGAACAATATTCTTGTTCCATCATTGAACTAACACTTGCAGACATTTCTTAATCATTGTTCACCACCAAAATAGAAAATATCAGTAAGCACCGATTCTTGTACTTTACAAAGGAAAGTTAGCACTGATTCTTGTACTTTACCAAGGAAAGTTAGCACCGATTCTTGAACTTTACCCAGGAAAGTTAGCACTGATTCTTGTACTTTACCAAGAAAAGTGAGCACCGATTCTTGTACTTTACCAAGGAAAGTTAGCACTGATTCTTGTACTTTACCCAGGAAAGTGAGCACTGATTCTTGTACTTTACCAAGGAAAGTTAGCACTGATTCTTGTACTTTACCCAGGAAAGTAAGCACCAATTCTAGTACTTAACCAAGGAAAGTTAGCACCAATTCTTGTTCTTTACCAAGGAAACCTAGCACGAATTCTTGTACTTTACCAAGGAAAGTTAGCACTGATTCTTGTACTTTACCCAGGAAAGTAAGCACCAATTCTAGTACTTAACCAAGGAAAGTTAGCACCAATTCTTGTTCTTTACCAAGGAAAGTTAGCACCAATTCTTGTACTTTACCAAGGAAAGTTAGCACTGATTCTTGTACTTTACCCAGGAAAGTTAGCACTGATTCTTGTACTTTACCCAGGAAAGTAAGCACCGATTCTAGTACTTAACCAAGAAAAGTTAGCACCAATTCTTGTACTTTACCAAGGAAAGTTAGCACTGATTCTTGTACTTTACCCAGGAAAGTATAAGCACCGATTCTTTTACTTAACCAAGGAAAGTTAGCACTGATTCTTGTACTTTACCAAGGAAAGTAAGCACCGATTCTAGTACTTAACCAAGGAAAGTATAAGCACCGATTCTTGTACTTAACCAAGGAAAGTTAGCACTGATTCTTGTACTTTACCAAGGAAAGTAAGCACTGATTCTTGTACTTTACCCAGGAAAGTTAGCACTGATTCTTGTACTTTACCAAGGAAAGTAAGCACTGATTCTTGTACTTTACCCAGGAAAGTTAGCACTGATTCTTGTACTTTACCAAGGAAAATTAGCACTGATTCTTGTACTTTACCAAGGAAAGTTAGCACTGATTCTTGTACTTTACCCAGGAAAGTAAGCACCAATTCTAGCACTGATTCTTGTTCTTGAGACAGGAAAAATTGCAAGAAGATGTAGCAGCTATTTTTTTGATATTTTCAGTTATTTACATAACTGTGTTAAAGTTTGTATACATTCCGTTACAAAAAGCCTAATTTGACACAAACATGCCTGTCAGATGATAACAACATTCCTGATCCAGGAAATCAATAACTTTAAGTCTGTATCTGATTTAATATTGCATACAAATATATAAATGCATATGTATAAAGTACAGGTCGAGTGCATTCAATGAAAATGAATATATTAAAACTCAAATTGACAGGTTTAGGATAGAAAGCAATTTATCTCCGGCACCACAACAGACTTTAATTTCACTAACGTGTGTGTTTCTACCTTGTCAAATACATGATCAAGATTGCGATCAACATGGCTAAAATCTGGAGTTTTAATATTAACAAGAGTAGAGGATTGGATTTATTAAATGTTTAGATTTTTTTTTTTTTTTTTTTTGAATTTGTACTGACGGTTGTTGTGAAGAATAATTTATGATTTAATACATTACCGGGCAAAAGTGAAAAAAAGACTTGTAGATAAGTTTGACAGACTTTACTGTATAAAGTTAATTAACATTTTAGTGTTATCTTACTGAAATGTCGCATCACAATTTTTACTTATAACCACAATATCTAACTTTCACTTACTTAAATCCGACCTTAAAATGGACTGTCTTACCAACAGAGGTTTTTTCGGGGTCATTTTTCGAAATGTGTGCAAAATATACCTTGATATTCCTATGGAAAAATATCATCACTAACTTCATTTATTGACAAAAAACCCTAGAAAGTTTCACAAAACAAGCAATCGGACAATATTGTGGTTCCCAAAAGCATTGGGTCAACATCTTATTAACATGCGACATCCTTTGATGAAACTTGAAGGCCAGAAGTACGGTTATACAGGAATCTTAGTGTTCAATGGCAAAAGAAAGGATACGGTGAACAAATTTGGCAAGGTAAATCAAGACAGCAGATTTTTTTATTTGAAGATATGAAGACAAGTTGCCTAAACGTTTTAAGTTTGTCCTTGACAAGGATCAATTCTTTTTTTGATCGAGTTATTAAGGGGTGTCTAGATACTAATTTAGACACTACAGTGACTTTAAGTTGAGTTTAGATTGCTTTTTCGGACTTCATCACCAGTAAGCAAATTGCTCTTTCATTTTAGGGGCCGCGGTGGCCAAGTGGCTAAGGCGTCTGACATTCTGCTACCACTAGCCCTCCACCACTGGGTCGCGGGTTCAAGACCTACGTTGGGCAGTCGCCAGGTATACGCCGTAGGTAGGTGGTTTTTCTCTGGGAACACCGGCTTTCCTCCACCACCTCCTTAAACAACCATAGCTGTTAATAGGATGTAAAACACAAACAAACCAAACTTTCATTGCAGTAAGTAATAAGACAAACATAAACATAAAAAAGTAAATATAAACATTTCTTTAAAGATAGAAAGATAGTAAAAATGCTGGGTTAAGTTATCTCGACCAAGCCCAGGGTCAGATCGCCATATTGGACAGAAATAAACCTGTAGTTGGTAGAGGAGCCGACATAAACAGCATCAGGACCCGTTCTGATTACAGTGCTAATCCCTCTCCGACTCTCGAGACATGTCAGCTTGCTTCAGTAAACTCGGACAAGAAAACACTGTCAGATTGTTTTGTTTCAGAAAGCTCTGACAAGAACAAAATTTCAGCAGGTTTCAGTAAGGTTGTAAAAGAAAAGCTTGTCAGCCTCTTCTTGTCTTTCTGACACCAAACCTCATAAGCCTGTTTCAGTAAGGATATCTAAATTTTGTTCTTTCTTCATCGAGATTACCTGGGATCTTACTTGATATTTAGCGACATATCCTACAAACTTTATTTAAAATACAGGGTACTGATCTTATTTCATGAAAAGCTGATAAAATAACATCTTTCCCCAGTAGTAAAAATCTTCTACTATAGACTGGTGCCTTTTCACAATTTGTTCGGAAATCCCACCCGATGTCTGATGTTGTGCCTTCTTTTGATTATGTACAGTAATGACAGTTTTGATTTCATTTAAAGTTGATGAAATAATTGCTAATTTAATTGTAAATGCACGATAATTTATAGAAATGAAATCTCTGTATGTATTCTGATATATATTTTCAGCTCTGTGATGTATTTAAATTTGGTCATTATGATTCTTGGTCACACCAATATCTAATTCAATAGTGACTAACTCTATATTGTACATATAATTACAAGAAAACCCAAGATATAATACAAAATCTTATTCTGATCCTTTTTGAACACTGAATATTATTTAAGTATAAGATCTTGAGCGCCACCGACTGACCGTGACCTTAGTAAGTTGACTAGACACCAAACCCCCTATGTTGCAGTCGGTAATAACCAAGTATCCGGCCCTAATGTAAACATTGAGCACAGGTAGGTCCCAGATTGGAGCCGACAGGTTTTGGCAGCAGACAATGCTGAGATGACCCTCTAGTACAAACACCCTTCCTCATCCTAGTTACAGTAGGACTGGATTCCAGCAGCTGAAACTATAGCATCAATGAATGCATTCCTCACTTGACAAAACATCTCTAACAATTAAGGCAGTAGGTGGGTTTTTTGCATTTTCTATACATGTACAAAATTTTTGCACTTTATATACAGTGACATACAGTGATTTTGTTTACTGAGAGCAAAAACAATCAGGCTTGACTTTATTGATACACTGTCAAAGATATATTGGAGCAGCATTTTGGACTATTATTATATAACTTTTCTGTCAAATGATCACCAAGCGGGATTATATACAGGTTATACTGTATAGTGATATACGACCGATTTTCCCCCTCAAATGATAACCAAGCGGCATTATATTGAGGTTTTACTGTAGTGATATATGACCGATTTTCCCCCTCAAATGATCACCAAGCGGCATTATATTGAGGTTTTACAGTATATAATAATATTCAACATAGAGGACTTTGATAAGAGATCTTAGGGATATAAATTTTATTTGATAATTCATAAAATTTTGAATATAGGCAAATTTAATGGTAGCCGGGTTATAAAACTGTTCTTCCATTCATTTCCCTACACATATAAGACAGCTTGCTGCCTACTGGTCTGACACCAGCTGGTGAGATTTGGACAGCAGTACAGGTCTTTACTCCCTGTATGATCTATCTGAAGGTCAAATCTATCTGATTTTACTACGGATTGTAAGTAGATCAGATGTAGTAAGTGTAGAGGCAAGAAATCATTACCATCTGTCGCTCAACCTTACAGGTATGGGTATCATGTGGCCAGGACAATATCATTTAATAGTAGGTCAGGGGGATAGTAGGATTATATTTCCCCACAGTACCATTTACTAGTAGGTCAGGGTGATAGTAGGATTATATATCCCCCACAACATCATTTACTAGTAGGTCTGGGTGATAGTAGGATTATATCCCCCACAATATCATTTACTATTAGGTCAGGGTGATAGTAGGATTATATCCCCCACAATATCATTTACTAGTAGGTCAGGGTGATAGTAGGATTATATCCCCAACAATATCATTTACTAGTAGGTCAGGGTAATTGTAGGATTATATCCCCCACAATATCATTTACTAGTAGGTCAGGGTGATAGTAGGATTACATCCCCCACAATATCATTTACTAGTAGGTCAGGGTGATCGTAGGATTATATCCCCTAGCCATCAGGTCCAAATTCATCAGAGTAACATGCACATGTTTTAATGTGTGTAGTGAATGCATGTATGTGTGCTGGAAATGGTATGTATGTGTTTTTGCCTCCATGTGTGTACCATAGTGCTATCTCACTGAAATAACATGCCAAAGTCGACCAGCATAGCGTTCTGCCCTGTCACATTATACTGACAACGGTAAACCAGTTGTTGCAATTAAATGTAGTACTAAATGCTGAATGCTGAGCAGGGAATAACAACTAGCTTTTTTGGGGGAATTGGTATGTCATATGGCCTGGGGACAGAACCCATTGCCTTCCTCACTTGGGCAAACCTTGAACAGAAAAGTCAAAAAATATTGCTAAGCAAGGCGCTAAGAAACAGAAAGGTTGTTAGGAAGTGTCGTACCAAGAAAATATTAAGATCCCAAATTTTATAGTACATGTAATACATTGAGTGTATGCAAGACAGAAGTAGCTTAGTAACAATTAAATTAGGTACCAGTGTTATAGAGGTCAATAGGTCAACCGTTACATTGTAGTCTAATATTGAAATATTTAGTGTATTCATTAGTAGTATAATAAAACACTGTAAGCAGGTCAAAAGAAACATTGTAATCTAGGTTAGAAGTAAATTAGTAATACAATGTACAACAGTTATATGTAAAGACCAATACAAATATTAACATGGTAATGCATCATTTAAATGTTGGTAAATTATAGCAACATATGTTTATATTTATATGTTGGTAAATTATAGTAACATATGTTTATATTTATTTGTAACAGTTAATAGGTCAGTTATAATTTAGCACTGTCATGCTTTGTTTAATATGTTGATTTTTAAGAAGTACAGTATAACAAAGTAACAAAATGTTTGAATGTTGCTTTTCAGTAATAAGTCTGTCTGTTCTAAGTCAAGGTAAGAAATTCTTTATGAGTAGATCTAGATACAGTAGTAACATACTTAAGTTGTTCAATAAAATTTAACGCCTTTGACAGCCCAGCTGGTCTGACAAATAAAAACGAATAGCTTAGTAGTTTTCTCTCAGTGGGACGTATAGATCAATCATGGCTTCAAACACTAGAGTAAGGTCAAGGTCACAGGCAAGTGAAGGTCACACACATATAAACGACAGTCTACAGAACTACAGGACTTACATACCGACTGATATACATACTACAAAACTTACACATGATCCTTTACAGCTCGGATTCCTTTTCTTCGTAATTCTGCGATATATTTTGAGTCATGCCACAGGGTTTGGTATTAGAGCCAGTTGCATTCGTGTGTCTGAGATGATATTTTTGTGTCGTATGTCTGAGATGATATTTTTGTGTCGTATGCCTGAGATGATATTTTTGTGTCGTATGTCTGAGTTGATATTTTTGTGTCGTATGTATCACAGTCTGAGCTGATACTTTTGTGTAATAACGTTTGGACTTAGTTGATATTTTTGTGTAATAACGTTGGGACTTTGTTGATATTTTTGTGTCGTATGTATCACAGTCTGAGCTGATTCTTTTGTGTAATAACCTTTGGCCTTAGTTGATATTTTTGTGTAATAACGTTGGGACTTAGTTGATACTTTTGTGTAATAACGTTGGGACTTAGTTGATCACTGGTGATCGGTTAGCTCAGTTGGTAAGATCATTCGTCTCAGAGTTCCGAGGTTCCAGGTTCAAATCCCTGACCTGGCTGTGCATTATCCCACTCCTGTTACACCTGGTATGATATTTCAGTAGGGATTAAAACAATTCATTTCAGCAGGGACTCTGGGAGCCAAACATTTGATATTTTGTATTTATACAATGCTTTGTTTGTTTGTGTTTTACATCCTAGTAATATATATATACCTGGCGATTTGTAACCTCAGGTAGGCCTCGAACCCACGACCCAGTGTTGCAGGGCTAATGATCGCAGACGGTCAGATGCCTTAACCACTCGCCCACCGTTGCCCATTTATTCAATGCTTGATTTAATACTGATGATGAAAATGAAAATGAAATTATAGGACATTATTAATAATACATCAAATTTTGAAGTATTGTTGGTTTTACTGATTTGTTTTAATTTTGAAACTTTTAAATATATGTCTTTTCTAGAAAAAATGACCTTGGTCATGTCTAATGGTCTGATATAGTGATATATACTTCGCTGTAGACACAGCAGAGGTACTGGTTTAGCAAGTCAGATGTTAAATGTAAGGTCATAAAGGGCACGCTACGAAGGTATACAAAGGTATCCTTGGAATGGCTTAATTTTATACCAGGAATCTTACCAACATGAATGTATACACAGACTTTGTTCCATTCCAATAAATTCTTGAGAAAACATTCTGTAATGGTAGTCAGTTTCATACTATATCAGATTAGAAGAAAAAGTCTGAATTTGACAAATCAAATTAAATCTGCAACTCTCCAGAGGGTGTCAAGTCAGGAGTACCATCACAACCAATCAGAAGAAGGTACTTTAATTTAGGATCTGATGAAATAAACTACTAATTATATCTTTTAGAGAGTTAACCTAAATTATTCTATAAAAAAATACCCATGCAGCATTCTAGAGAAATGTAGATTTAAAATGTTAACAACAAACAGGATTTTTTTTGTTTAGATTTCTTGACATTTGTTTTCTCCGACTGATTATTTCTGACTGTATACATGTTTACTGTTAAATCTCAAGTCAACATTGAAATGTTTTTTACTTTTTACTTCGGCAAACATGCCTTCATTCGCCATTTAAAAAAACAAAAACAAAAAACATAAAAAATTACTATAATAATAATTTGAGGTTCTTATATACCGCTCTATCACAACCTAGTTCGTAGGTCGTCTCAAAGCGGTTCACACATTATTACGGTATCCGTGGTTATAGGGCCTTTGCAACCAGCCAATATCTTTCTCAACTCCCCGGGGAGCATACAGCCGGTGCTGCCATTTCGGCGCTCACAGCTAGCATTCAACAGTTCTAGCACTACCCAACCACGTACTCATTTACAGCTGAGTGGACTGGAACAAGCAGAGTATGGTATCTTGCTCAAGGATACAACACAGTGCCGTGCCGTGACACGAACCGCAACCCTTCGGTCAAGAGCCCGGCGTCCTAGCTACCACTAGACTACTGTGCCTCCTTAACACAAGTTTTGCAAATTTTGAAAAGTTTTATAGTTGAGAATTATTTCATGTAGAAATACTTGATAATGTCGTGTATGTGTAACACTAAAAACTCTTTTGTACTGAAAAATATTTTGGCAGAATAAATATGCATGCCTTCAGTAAACTCAGGAAATTACAAAATAGCCCCAGTTAACTTCAATTTTGAACTTATTCTCCGGGCAGATTCCACATTGATGATTATGCAAACTAATTAAAGATGCGAGTGTTCCTGACAAATCGTGAGGCATCGTGTGCAAATTCCTGTACACAGAAATTGTACGACACTTGAGCAGATAGCTGTATAACACAGTGTGGCGCTGATGCATAATGCAAGTCGCGTGTACTTCCTAATTATAAAACAGACTATCTGCTGGCAGTTTTAGGTGCAGAAATTACACAAAACATGGAAAGACAATATATCTACACTTCATCTGTAAGTGTCGAAGTTAAAACAGAATACTTCAATATCGACACTTAAAAGGATCGAGCACAATAAGATGATGTTTTTGCCCACAAAGATAATGTAATATACGTACAAAAATGTTGATTTTGGTCATGATATGTGAAACAATGTCAATATAATAAAAAAAAACACTGTTGTTCTGTCAGCTTTCCTTATGCAGCTAAGAGGTCAATGGAGCTTGAGTTATGAAGATATCTTATGCCGTATGGCCTCTCCACCGAGTACAATTTCCACTGGACAGATTTTATATTTTTATATTTTATGTTTACAAAACAATCTGTTCTACATGTAGTGCTATAATCTGTTCTACATGTAGTGCTATAATTTGGTCTATATGTAGTGCTATAATCTGTTCTACATGTAGAACAGATTATATCACTACATGTAGCACAAATTATAGCACTACATATAGAACAAATTATAGCACTACATGTAGACCAGATTATAGCACTACATAGCACTACATGTAGAACGGATTATAGCACTACATGTAGCACACATTATAGCACTACATGCAGAACAGATTATAGCACTAGATGTAGAAGAGATTATAGCACTACAGGTAGAACAGATTATAGCACTGCATGTAAAACAGATTAGATCACTATATTTAGAACAGATTATAGCACTGCATGTAAAACAGATTAGATCACTATATTTAGAACAGATTATAGCACTGCATGTAAAACAGATTAGATCACTATATTTAGAACAGATTATAGCACTATATGTAGATCAGATTATAGCACTGCATGTAGAACAGCTTATAGCACTTCATGTAGAACAGATTATAGTACTACATGTAGAACAGATTTTAGCACCACATGTGGGACAGATTATAGCACTACATTTAGAACAGATTGTTTTGTAAACATAAAATATAAAAATATAAAATCTGTCCAGTGGAAATTGTACTCGGTAGAGAGGCCATACGGCATAAGATATCTTCATAATTCAAGCTCCATTGACCTCTTAGCTGCATAAGGAAAGCTGACAGAAGTAGAACAGATTATAGCACTGCATGTAAAACAGATTAGATCACTATATTTAGAACAGATTATAGCACTCCATGTAGAACAGATTATAGAACTACATGTAGAACAGATTATGGCACTACATGTAGAACAGATTTTAGCACCACATGTGGGACAGATTATAGCACTACATCTAGAACAGATTATAGCACTGCATGTAAAACAGATTAGATCACTATATTTAGAACAGATTATAGCACTGCATGTAAAACAGATTAGATCACTATATTTAGAACAGATTATAGCACTAGATGTAGAAGAGATTATAGCACTACAGGTAGAACAGATTATAGCACTGCATGTAAAACAGATTAGATCACTATATTTAGAACAGATTATAGCACCACATGTAGAACACATTATAACACTACATGTAGAACGGATTATACCACTACATGTAGCACAGACTATAGCACTACATGTAGAACCGATTATACCACTACATGTAGCACAGATTATAGCACTACATCTAGAACAGATTATAGCACTATATGTAGGACAGATTATAGCACTACATGCAGAACAGATTATAGCACTAAATGTAGAACAGATTATAGCCCTACATGTAGAACAGATTTTAGCACCACATGTGGGACAGATTATAGCACTACATGGAGAACAGATTATAGCACTATATGTAGGACAGATTATAGCACTACATCTAGAACAGATTATAGCACCGCATGTAGAACAGATTATAGTACTACATGTAGAACAGATTGTTTTGTAAACATAAAATATAAAAATATAAAATCTGTCCAGTGGAAATTGTACTCGGTGGAGAGGCCATACGGCATAAGATATCTTCATAATTCAAGCTCCATTGACCTCTTAGCTGCATAAGGAAAGCTGACAGAAGTAGAACAGATTATAGCACTGCATGTAGAACAGATTATAGCCCTACATGTAGAACAGATTATTATCAGTACTTTGTAAAACTTGCAAATTATAGCACTACATGTAGTGCTATAATTTGTTCTATATGTAGTGCTATAATCTGGTCTACATGTAGTGCTATAACCTGTTCTACATGTAGTGCTTTAATCTGTTCTACATGTAGCGCTATAATCTGTTCTACATTTAGTGCTATAATCTGTTCTGCATGTAGTGCTATAATGTGTGCTACATGTAGTGCTATAATTTGTTCTACATGTTGTGCTATAATCTGTTCTACCTGTAGTGCTATAATCTCTTCTACATCTAGTGCTATAATCTGTTCTACATGTGGTGCTAAAATCTGTTCTACATGTAGTGCTATAATTTGCAAGTTTTACAAAGTACTGATAATGACTTAAATTTGCTTATAAAGATTTACAGATAATTGAATTGATTTTAAGTTATGAAATAATGAAAAGTTTGTGAGATTCCTTTTTTATCCATTGGAATTTAGGGTCTACTCTCTTTTGTGAATTTATGAGAAAATAAATAATATCAGGATCTCATATATACCTAATCGCTGCAATACAGTGATTCTACAAGGAACACAGATTACTGCGAAACAGAATAGAAATGATCTTTTTCCATATGATGTGTTACCTAAGGTCTTCTCTTAGTACTATAGGTAACATCAATATCAACATCAGATTTATTTTTATGATTGACAGTACTAATGGAGTTGTTTTCATATAGGTATGATGAATAAATGTCGTTGACTCTGATTTATGAAGTTTTAGATCCCACCATGGTCTCCGACCTCAACAATGAGTGATTTATATCTGTCAACAAAACTAGCATGACTGAGCAGGAAGCAGGCTACATACTGCAATCCCATTATACACTTATTCATAAATTATTTTTATCCAAATCTTTTTTTGTATGAAAGAAAATTGACAAGACTGATTTGAAACAATATATTAATCAGTTAATGCTGGGCTTAATTGAGAATATTGTATAATTTGTTGTGCCCTGTATATATAAATATTCAAAGTGTCTGAGACAGACGATAATCATTCACCATCTATGTACATGTGCTGCTGTTAACATGTTAAGGGACATCCGAGGGAGTTTTCAACCGAGGGAAAGAGTGGGAGACAACTATCATTCCTAGTGTCCGTGGAAGGTGGGAGGCGGGGGTAACATTTTTTAATGTCACATCCTTGGCAAGCATCAAATTTATTACCTGGAAGGTTGAGAAATCGATGTCATAGGGAACAGTTTTCTACTTCTTTTTGTAAATAATAAAATGTCAACCTTCTGACCACATATATTATCTTAAATCTTAAAGGAACATTACAAGATTACCCCCCCTTGTAGCTACAACATGATTTTTTTAATAATGCTGATTTTCGTGACATTGAATAAACGTTAACACCATCGAAAATTATATCATAACTTTAACTGTAATTAAATGAATACGGTGAAAGCAAGTCAGCAATATTTGATGAGGGATGTAGGTATATAAACAGTAAATTCAGCTTCATATTTAGCAGACTGTGATTATAACAAGATGTCCTGGTACAGAATGTAGACTTAATCAACAATAACATGAATCAGGTCAATGCACAGTCAATACAAAATTATCATACGACACATTAACTAATTTTTGTATGGCTTATAATTACATATCTCTTAAAGTTGCTCCCTTGAGTGCTAAAAGGCTAATATTTGATGACATACCTTTTGCACTGATTTTTTTTTTTTTACTAGGCTGTAAAATCCATTTTCGTCACTTTTAATTTTACTCTTTCATTGTATGTTTCATCAGAGACCATTCTCCTTTGTATAATTTAGATGCCAAAAATATGATAAAAGACAGAAAATAAACTTTTCCACGTCATATACCAGTGAAGGCTTGACTAGAAAATATATTTGAGTGACGTTTATGAATTATTCACACAAAGTTCAACTGCCCAGCCTGAAAACACTTATCTTTATTACGAAGCAACCTTTTATGAACTTTGAACCCTGGAACGGTTCTGTCATTCAAAACTGTTTTTGTCACTTAAGCGTACCTCACCATTACAAGGTGCACGGCTGCATTGATTCCAATTAACGTCACTGAGACTGACAAGAAGTTCTGAATTCATGAATACTATTTACCTGTTATTTAATATGTAAGCTTACTACAACAATTTTTTCTACTTGACTATACAGGCACATACAACCTGCAAGGGAAAATGAATTATGACACTCAGAAAGCATGAAGATTATGTAAATATATCAACCACACATGTTTTAAAACCGTTTTTACCATATTCAACTACATTAGCTGACAAGGTTTCCATTTCATTTTCTATAAGATCAGAAACTTGCACTATTGATTCTCAATGCTTATGTATCTAGTAAGAAAATAAACCATATAAAATTTAGGGGTCCCGTACCACTGCCAAACACTGCAACCAGCATTGGGAGCCATTTTATCTGGTATAACTATAGCTTTGATAAATCATTTCTGAAAAGATAACGATACCTTGCAGGACTGTTATAAAAAATAATTCAGATGAAGTAAAGAAAACATAACCAACAGTGTTCTGAGCGTAAAAGTTCAGTGAGGACAGATTGGGATTCGAACCCGAGACTTCAACAGATTGTTATACTGTCCCTCTCACCGACTGAGCTACCTTGTCCACAGAAGTTTCCTGGCCCAACAGTGCAAGAGTTTTAGCAAGGACGAAATGAAGGGGAGGTTACTCCACTTACAAAAAACCACAACACAGTGGAACAGGAATCGTTAACTACCGTGTAAGTTCTTGCCCTTTTCTCCCAAACACTGTCAGAAATATGACGTGTCTCCAATCAAAATAATTTGAAATAAATCTTAACTTGATGTCATGTCATCCCTTGTCATCCCTTGTCCAAAACTTGTATCAATATTATTATACGGTTAATTTAAATATGTGTAAGAAACTTGGTATTGATGTTTCTAAGTTTTCAAGAAGCTTAAATATATTAACAGTTTGAATGATAATCTGAACACATGACTTCACAGCGAAAGGCACATGTAGGCTAATAGCTTAACCAGGTAAAATGTGTGTTTGAAGTGTTGTCTTGTGATCTGAAAATTATTTTGAGAAATGCTCGTCATTGACATGACAAAGCAAAATCATTGCACATATGAATGCACTGTATATATAGCAAAAGGCACATCTTTGTCACCTGCTTAAAATAAATATACAAAGTCTTCAAAACTTTGTTGAGAAATTCTTCTGAGTTGGACGGAATCCATTTGTATATCTCCCACCAACTTTATTGAGAGGGGTAAATAAGTGGAGTCTACTGCTTGTTTCTACAAAAGCTGCTCAGTATGAAGATAGGGAGACATGCCACTGCAAAATTAATATCAACCAGCAAAGTATTGTGACCAATCCCTAATCCCCGATCTCCATTCAAACTTTGGTATAAAAATGAACAAAGGGCCATAACTCTGATTATTGGGCCACACAACCTGTTTTAAGTTCACCTCATTTTTGTTATTTGAACTTGAAAAGAAGTTGAAATGTTATTGCTGACTTGCTACCATGATAACCATAAAAGATTTCCTAACTGACTTACAATAAGAATCAGACTAACAGAAATTGGTAAGGGTGATGACAAGCATATTTGGTGGAATTGAAAATTAGTGAAGCTATCTCAGCCAATAAAAAGTTCAGAAATTGACTAATCCACTCAAAATATCATAGTATCATTGAAGACAATGAGAGCATTATTCAAATGAAGTTTGTTTAAACATTGACCTGTTTGAAGTTGTTGAAGACACATTGAAAATGTCTCTACTGATCAAGGAGTAATGGTGGCCGAGTGGTTAAGGCGTCTGACCGTGTATGGTCACTAGCCCTCCACCACTGTGTCAAGGGTTTGAGGCATATGTGGCACAATCGCTAGGTACTGGCCGCACGTCAGTGGTTTTCTCTGGGTGCTCTTGTTTTCCCCCACAGAATCAACCTGATGGAAATTCAGAAATTGTCTCTACCAAACAGAGGCCAGAGTAGACATCTTTGCCAGGTGATATATATGTATATTTTTTTTAATAGATACTGTCCTCTAAAAACTTCAAAAACAGGTTAGTAAACTATACCGCAAAGTTGTATTTAAGATCATTCAAGTTTTTTGGCTGGCAATAATAACAACAATTTTGGTGAAAGTTTTTAGTAGAAATTTCTGGCAGCAATTCTGTAGAAACTTTGTTTACTGTGAGTTTGTCAAGTTTATAGTAGAACGGCAGGCAGGCAGGCATGGTGTAAAACCAGACTAGACACAAACTTTTACAACTATTAGGAAAGAAGTTGTACAGCACAGAGACAGGTATGGTGCTAATCTAAAGCTAGACACATAACTAAGGACAATTTCTAATGGAAGCTTTACAGCAGGCGAGTAGTAAAATCAGACTAGCTACACATCCTCCTACAGAGAAAAAGAGTTTACAACAGACAGGACACATAAGCGTGGATAATTATTGTGGAGAAAACGCTTATAGTGATCAGGTAAGCATGTTCCTAAATATTGGGAGAAATGCTGCCCATTCCATGTTTACCACCGTACTGATATTCCTGGTTTCCTGTACCACATAAGGGTGTTAGTTCCATGTCTACATGATATAATGAGCATGTTCGTCCAGTCCTACTTTACTACCATTCTGTTTTGTTGTGGGTGTAATAAAGTACATTTGGGGCAGCAGTGGCCAAGTGAATAAGGTGTTTCACAGTCTATGATCACTAGACCTCCATCATTGGATCTCGCGGGTTTTAAGGCCTACACGGGGCAGTCGCCAGGTACTCAGGCCACAGGTAGGTGTTTTTTCTCCGAGTTCTCTGGTTTTCCTCCACCACCAAAACCTGCCACATCCTTTAATGACTATAGCTGTTAATAGGACGTAAACAAAATCTAACCAACTAGTGTTCATAGTAATCATAGCAATCTTCCATCATTGGAAATCTCGATAGAGATTGTTGTGATGCCTCTTCTTTTTGCTTTTTTCATGTTAACTGTTAATTCAATGTTTACCACCATTCTAGTTTCCTGTGCCACATGAGGTTACTGGTGTATAAATATATAAAGTGGGTGAACTAGAGTTCAGTCCATGTTTACCAGCACGCTGACAATCCCGCCCGGTTTCCTGTGTACCACATGTGGTTACTGGTGTATAAATATATAAAGTGGGTGAACTAGAGTCCAGTCCATGTTTACCAGCACACTGACAATCCTGGTTTCCTGTGTACCACATGAGGTTACTGGTGTATACGTATATTAACTAGGGTCCAGTCCATATTTACCAGCACGCTGACAATCCTGGTTTCCTGTGTACCACATGAGGTTACTACTGGTGTATACATATATTAACTAGGGTCCAGTCCATATTTACCAGCACGCTGACAATCCCGGTTTCCTGTGTACCACATGAGGTTACTACTTGTGTATACATATATTAACTAGGGTCCAGTCCATATTTACCAGCACGCTGACAATCCCGGTTTCCTGTGTACCACATGAGGGATGCTGCCAGCACACTTGTCCTGTAAACATCAGCCATTTGTATGAACAGCTGTTTGTCTTACCTTAAACTTTATCCCCCCTCTCCCCTACAACTCTCCAATTCTGTTTTAAATTAAACCCGCAAGTGTCTACAGATAATGTACTATAGGAAATCATCAGACTGCATTTTTACATCAGAATATCTCAATTTCCGTTTAAAATTCATTAAAACAACATTAAAACATTTATTATTACATTTAAAGTTTTAAGTTTTTCTTTTAAAGTTTTGAAATTTATATAAAGATTTTAAGTGTTCTGTTATGTTAAGTAATTCTATATTACGCTGAAGCATATGTAGGGGCGTTAGGAATCCCCCTTACCAGTCTGCTTGTGGCTGAGCAGTTCCTGCGAAATAGATTTTTGGTTTGACACCAAGATGAAGAAGCCTGGATGAAAGTAATTTTTCTCTCAAAATCTTAAATCAATCATAACTTTCTAGAAATGATAACTGTACTAATTATGAGCTGAATAGCCATTTAGTACTCCATAATGATGTTTTTTGTTCCATACATCACAAAATTTATAAATCACAATGATTAATCCATAGCTTTTGCACAAACTGTAATGGTTTCATATGCAATCTGTCCAATTCACAATTCAAAACAATGTTATTATGATGGTCAAATCTTCTTTAAATGACATAGAAAAGATTATGACATAGAATTAATAGGACATGTATGTTCATTAACAAATTATTAATTAATTAAAGAGTCGGGTCCAGATCTGAGTGTTGTCAGGGGTAATCACAAAAACATTTAACTAGCAGATTATATTTCTATACGGTATATCCTCTCTGAATCCAAAAGTCAACTTCTCAATTAATAAGTATGGTTGCTCAATGGAAATCCATTTCAGAGCAGTTTCCCCATTAATGGGACATGAATTAATTGAATTTGGATTAACAAAGCATGAAATGAACAGCCTGGATTAACACCAGGTAGAAAAACAGCTTAATGGAGCACGGATTATTAATGATGCATGGATTATATTTAGGAGCATGGATTAAGAATCATTGATTAGATGAGAATGGATTGAGGGAAAATGGATTAATGAAATGTGGAGTAATGACAAGTAGAGCACAGATTAATGGAGCATGGATTAATGATGTATGGATTAATGACAAGGAGAGCACAGATTAATGGAGCATGGATTAATGACAAGGAGAGCACAAATTAATGGAGCATGGATTAATGATGTATGGATTAATGACAAATAGAGCACAGATTAATGGAGCATGGATTAATGATGTATGGATTACAGGAGCATTGATATATATTTAGGTTCCTCTATCATTCAAATATCCTTTATTTTTAAACATTTTCAAAAGAAATACAGACACAGTGTATGTTATGGCTCATTTCAAGAGTATTGCCAATTAGGCACAATTGCAAAATTACTTTAAAAAACAATAACAAATCAATTGACTTACAATATCAAAGTACAAAGGAATAAAATACATTTTTTTACCATAACACCAGGATGAAAGAAGGATACCATTAAATGTCTACATCCTCCATCTAGATACAATATCTTCTCAAACAACAGCTAAGAAAAAAATCAATCTTCAAAACCATTTGCCAGAAAAAAATGACCAAACTGTTCATGCTGTCAGAACGTATTACAAACTGATGAAGAACAATGCTTGGTGCACTAAAGGATTCAAAGTAGAGGTGCTGTTTTTGCTAGATGCAACTTATGCAAACGCTTGAATTTAAAAAGGGAGGATATTAAACAAACGTCTCCAGGATATATACAAATGACAACTATAAAGTGATTGAAATGCAAGCCAACACTGTAGACGGCCTCCACTTGATCGGCCATACTTTAAAATGCTGGGTTTGTTGTAGAAATAGTGTTTTTACAGTAATTTGTAGGCCTGAGGCAGTTGGAGGGGAGGAAAATTAAGCCATTATGTGGTCCTGGGATTTTTCCAAATCAGAAAAAAATTTGTTCAAGATTGACTATCTGGTTTTTAAAATATATATATGGTTCTGCTGCAATACTTTTCCAAAGCTGTTAGTCCCAAATCTCAAAGCTGTTAGTCTCAAATCTCAAAGTTGTTAGTCTCAAAACTGTTAGTCTCAAAGCTGTTAGTCTCAAATCTCAAAGCTGTTAGTCTCAAAGCTGCTTTTTATTCATTTCAATCTGCTCTGGATGACAGTTTAGTCGATATTTAAAAGAAATCTTTATTGATCTATTTTTTTAAATTTGTACCCTCCTGACCATATCAAACAGTGCTATGCATTTTAATTTATTTGTTGTACACAAAGTAAGGCTAAACTGTAGCATGTTTCTGAGATAGGGTTTAAACACTTTAGTTTACACTTAGGGGTTAAGCTTTGCAAAATCTGGACTCGCGGCCCCAAAAAAGTGACAGCAGCCCAAGTATGTGGTTGTTTGTAAAATTAACAAAAAGCAGACTTCCTATCTTAAACAGAGAATTTTAATGGCAGCAGATGCTAACTGTTACAGAAGCTGGAACCTGGATGCACGTTACAATACGGACAAAACCAGCTATTGAAAGTGATGAAACGTGGGCACTGAGGACAAATCTATAACATTCCAGAGTAAAGAGAAAATCAAGTTTGTAAGACAAATAAAAATATTTCAAAACCAAGAGGCCCATGCTTATGTAAATATAGTTTAACTGTGACATGAGTCAACAGCATGATCAGAAGGATCCTTGTTATAGGTTGTGGTTTTACAGACCGTTGACATATATATGGTTCAAAAACTTTCCATTTGTATGGGATTCTCTGAAATCACGCAAGCCTACTGGTATATCCCACATAAAAATGTTCTAATGGTAGTAAAATCTCTCTTATCTGACCCGTGAGTATTTCACCATCCTGTCTAATTGATCCTAATACTGTAGTCACATTTCTAAAGACTACCAAATGAAACTTGCATAATCTGACATCATGTATAATTTTACCAATATGCTGTTCCCCCCAGGGTGTCGGATTAGACAGGTTTCAAAATTTTAAAAATGAAGGGGGAGGGGATAGATTCAACTGTCCATCACACGAGGGTGAAAAATGGTGGTCCCGAGTTTCCTGGGAACACATATTTTCCGAAAGTAACAAAAATCATGTTTCTGCCACAATGTTGTTCCGGAAGAGTTGATGATACTGTATCTTTACTGGAGAAGTGTCGGTCTATGTTGTAATATAAATATCTTCTATGGAAGAACTAATCAGTTCCATTACTTATTAGCTTTTCAGCTTTGAACCTCTTCGGCCACAACTTATAACCCTCGACAATATCAAGGTGGCGGTGTTAATGAGGAAATGGCACTAGAAGTGGAGAACACACCTCTTGGTTACCTTGAAAAGCAGCCAGCTTTGAGGACGAGTGAAGTCCTAAACAGGAGATAATGAGACGAGAGTGAGTGTTAATTAGGTTCTCAAAGGTCATTGATTGGGGTCAAAGTTCATGGCTTGCTGAGTAATCAACATAGAAAAAATGGTTGATCTTGAGCAACTGGTCAACAAACATGCTGTGGAATCATGGTTTCATGTTTTTGTGTTTCCCCTCTGTATCTGTGGCTTTATGTCAACAAGCATTGGTGCCTGAACATCATCCTCTTCAACCTTTTCAACATTGAGAACTATACCCCAATAGAATCAGCAACGATCAGAAAACTAAGGAAATACCAACAAAATGTTCTGTAAACAAGAAAGTTGATATATCTTTCTTTTCCCTGAAATCAAGCTTACTTTTTTATATAAGCTTTAAATATCTGAAAAGCAGGGCTGTATTGGTGAGAGGACAACTCTGTAAGATTTTCTAGCTCCAACATCACATTATTACAGTCCTAAATTTAAAAATTCAATACAGGTAGCTTCAAATTTTCCACAGGAAGGTATTGCTGGGGTTAAGAGAGAAAAACCTTAAGTAAAGGGATTTGTTACATTAAGGGTTTTTAGTGAAATGAGCCAAATGCTCAATAGAAAAGATGATTACATTTTACTGTATAATGGACATTTGAGATTAGTATTGGTCCTGTTCATCCCAACAAATGGCCTACAATTAAGAAGAAAGGAGGATGTTTTTATGGAAGTCCTTGATCCCTGAAGACTTATACCCTCCTGAACGATCACAAAGCTTCGCCTCTAATCTGCTACTAATGAAAGTGTCAAAAGTCCAAGCTGGAAGGTCAATGACTGTGGGTACCAACAACACATGTACCGTCAACAATAACTCGGGGAACATTCTTCAATTTCTGTTAAATACACATAATAGTTGTCATAGAAACGAAGGGTTTAGGATGTAAACACGGCCCAGGGTTAAAGGTTTACTTTGTGTAAAAATCTCTAAAAATGTGTTTGATTTCTATACATGTATATATCTTGTTAATGAGAGGTATAGGCAAACAAATACCAATAGAGAGATTAGAGAAATATCAGCGAGGGTACTTTTTCTACTTTTGAGACCTGAGTCTTTTTACCATTAACAACATGACAGATTTGTATACCAATGATTTTCCTTTTGGAACCAGAAAAACTACCATATTTATCTGTCAATAAGCCCATATGCCTTGTAGTAAACCCATCTATATATATTGTAGCTTCATCATCCTTATTTAAGAAGCCAATATCCCCATCACATACTTCAAGTCTGAGATTATTTAATAGCATCATGAGCTCATTGCAAGATACATTTTGGAAATATTTTTGAGTTGAACTGTCCTGAGTGATTCTTCATTCACTTGAAGAAAATTGATTAACTTGCCAATACTTACCATGAAAACTTCTGATCCTTTGAGTTGAATTTTAAAATATTTTTCTATTTGAAACTACTGTAACTCTGCATCTGAACCAACATTTTTCCAATAGTTGTGTTATGTATTGATTCATTTACTGTAATTTACCAGGAAATGTTTTGCTACAGTCTGATTTTCACCTTTTTCGCCCTCCTTAATGAGGGAGAGTTTATCATTACAGCGAACATTTGTACACAACATAATATACATGTAACAGGGCGCATGATTAATTAAATTTAAATCACTGCCTCCGCTAGGGATCGAACCCGGGACCTCTGGCTTACTAGTCTTACACTCAACCGATCGAGCTAAAAAGAAGTTCTCTATAGCCGAGCGATATATTGCAGCTAGGATTTACCAGGGTTACATACTCCCCTTCCAGGAAAGAACTTGTCCTCAAGTTTTTCCAGGGGTAACAGCGATGCTTGTGGAGCAAGGCCGAGAATTTTCCCCGGGTCCCTATGTGGGCGCCAATGTAACAGAGCGCATGATTAATTAAATATAAATCACTGCCTCCGCTAGGGATGGAACCCGGGACCTCTGGCTTACTAGTCTTACGCTCAACCGATCGAGCTAAAGAGAAGTTCTCTATAGCCGAGCGATATATTGCGGCGAGTATTTACCAGGGTTACATACATAGTTATGAAATGTGAAAGGCGAAATTAAAACTGGGCGAATATGGGTTTTACCGCACAGGGTAAAGTTTTGACTTGGCGAAAATTTCCCTCTATTCCCTTTTTGAGAGTTGTAGATTTACAACTTTTGCTTAACAAACAGAGCAAAATGAAGTACCAAAACACCATGAAGAATTGCGCAAAATCTGTTTACAATTATCATTAATATCTGGTAAACAACTGGTACCAAACATTCATCGCACATACTGAGATTGGATAAAACCAAACTGCCAGTACTGTAAACAAAACAACAATATTTTACGCATAATTCTGAGAAAAGTTTATTTTGATTAACACGACATGAAGAAAATAAGAAAGAAACGCATGAGTGCAAGCCGTTTTGTACCCAGTTAGTTCCTCATTATAATGCGAGATGAATGCTGGGAGAAATCTAAACAGAGGTAAACATTTCCTTTTGATTCTGTTTTTTGATGTGGAGCAAATCCTGTAGATTTTACTTACAGAACGTTTCCTCACTTACAACCCACCTGAAAGTATTTCTGGAGATCTGTGTCGGTTTAGTCAGCTTCAAAGATAGCAGAAATGCAACTTTCCAAGGCCAAAATACCAGTAAATTTCTATTCTTAGGTTAAAAGCAATCATACGAAAAGAACAATTTCAAAAATTTTGATTTTCTGCAAATTATATATTTTTTTCAATGATTTCAAACATTTTCAGGATGTTCTGATGTTGTGATTTCGAGCATGCAATACTTCATATGGTTGTATTTCTGGACATAATTCTCTGAGGGTACATGTGGGAACAATTGATCGATTACTTGGTAAAAAGAGATGATATAGCCCATTATTACCTTATAATCTAACAGATGCCTTACTGTAGGTTTGATGAAAGGCCACAGAACTATATAGCATCCTTTGTGGAGGAGACTTACGCAAGGTCCATGTGTTAGCATTTATTGGAAATCAAATTATACACACTGTTGTTTTAAAGTCAAGTTATGTTCCTTGGTAAGAAAAAAGTTTAACTTATATTGTTTGGAGCATTTCAAGGCTGGCAGTTTTATTGTTTATTCTTTCACTCACACCATTAAATAAAGAAGTGATCTCTACTTAATATTTGTTTTGTATAGTTTTACGGCCCCTCAACAATTCAAGTCATTTAAGGCCAAATTGTATATTTACTTTAAATCTCAAGTGTAACACAAACCAAATATAACGTAAGGCAATCAAAATATTGTTTAAACTAAAATTTCAATCATACATCTGATAAATATTTATCCATGAGTTTAAAAAAAATATTCTATGATCCTTTCTTTACTCTCCAATTCATTAAAACTGAAAGAATTTGTTCTAAATCTGGTTAATTCTAAAGCTCCATCAGGAAAACATGTAAACTCCTTATAAATCGGTGGAAGGTAAGCTGTTTGCACTGGTCTGTGTCGTTCGGAAGTTTTGGATCTTGTAGCGTCAGTGTTTCAAGTGGCCTGGATTTTCTCCATTACCGCGTACCCATTATACTCGTCCAGAACCTCTTACTCTCTATCTTTATGTGTTAATGAGTCGTAAGCACAAACTAAATGGAAAAAAACTTTTTATATTTCCACACCCCTACACCCTCCTCAAACGGTTGGTACTTGATGGGTTCCTGAGGGCTCTACTACCACACTGATAATCCTCAGGCTTTTTGGCAGATTATTCTCATCTACAGACTGTGTTACTATTACCTGGTCAAGATTATTGGTCATTATCATCATAGGATGATTAGAAAGAAAGCCTTTATCATTGTGTTGGTATCAGAGTGATGGTCCTTATCATCTTCTGATTAAAAACATTGTTGATCCTTTTTCTACAGATAAAAACAATTATATTGGTGGTTCTTATCATATTTCATTATTGACATCCATAAACATAGAAGACTGATGGTCTTATCATTTTAACTTTTGGTGGTCTTTTATTGATGTATCTAACAGATTGATGGTTCTTAGCATTCTCAGGTATCTTATTGAGTGATGGTTCTTATCATCCTCAGAAATTTAAAAGATTGATGTTCCTTATCATCTTCTAGTATCTCATAGATTATTGGTTCTTGTCATCCTCTGGAATCAAGTATATTGCTGGTCCTTATCATCCTCAGATACCTAAAAGATTTATGGATCTTATCATCCCCAAATATCTCATAGACTGATGGTCCTTATAATCCTCAGGTATCTGGTAGACTGATGTTCCTTATCATCCTCAGGTATCTAGAAGACTGATGGTCCTTATCATTCTCAGGTCAATATACTGGTCCTCCTTATTTGGTATGAAAATTGTTTTCAACAAAAGCTGAAAAAATGCCCCTCTATAACTACCATGATTATTCTATCATTATAAAACATCAAACCTAGCTAGATCATCATATATGATACATAAAGCTAAGTAGCTCAAGAATAAAGCAGTTTGTAGAATACAACATTCCCTTCAAATGGACCTACACAAAGCCATTAGCAACCAACTTAGACAAAGACCGAAACATATATACATCAGTAGGCAATGGAGCTTTTCGGAAGACGGAATCTAACCTATGTCCTCCTACACCGAGGTGAGCATCAACAAGGATGGAAGGGCATTCACATCAATAGGTTATCAAGCTTTGGCTTCTTCAGTAGGAATAAAACTAAGATCTACCTAAACAAAAATTGAAGCCCATGCATACACATCAGTAGGCAATACAGCTTTTGCTTCTTTAGTAGGAATAAAACTAGGATATTCCTCTGTAAAGCCAACAACCAATATATATATAAAGGTTGAAACATGTATGTATACATCAGTCTGAAATTGGGCTACTGCTTCTTCAGAAGAAATCAAACCTAGATCTTCCTTCACAAAGCTGAGCACCCATCACGACCAAAGCTACAACATGTTCCCTTCTTCAACGGGAATCAAACCTAGATCTTCCTTCACAAAGCTGAGCACCAAACATAAACAAAGCTACAACATGTTCCCTTCTTCAACATAAATTAAACCTAGATCTTCCTTCACAAAGCTGAGCACCCATCATGACCAAAGCTTCAACATGTTCCCTTCTTCAACATGAATTAAACCTAGATCTTCCTTCACAAAGCTGAGCACCTATCACGACCAAAGCTACAACATGTTCCCTTCTTCAACGGGAATCAAACCTAGATCTTCCTTCACAAAGCTGAGCACCAAACATAAACAAAGCTACAACATGTTCCCTTCTTCAACATAAATTAAACCTAGATCTTCCTTCACAAAGCTGAGCACCCATCATGACCAAAGCTTCAACATGTTCCCTTCTTCAACGGGAATCAAACCTAGATCTTCCTTCACAAAGCTGAGCACCCATCACGACCAAAGCTACAACATGTTCCCTTCTTCACCGGGAATCAAACCTAGATCTTCCTTCACAAAGCTGAGCACTCAACATAAACAAAACTACAACATGTTCCCTTCTTCACTGGGAATCAAACCTAGATCTTCCTTCACAAAGCTGAGCACTCAACATAAACAAAACTACAACATGTTCCCTTCTGCACTGGGAATCAAACCTAGACCCTCACATATGGCACATAAAGACAACACACACAAGAATGATGTCAGGAGCAGTACTCAAAATCAAAACCAAGAAACGTCTTACCTGCCCAGAAATCCCACAGAAAAACTTAAAGACATACCTAATGCCCCAATAGAAAAAAGAAATATCGGTAGATTTGCTGGAGAGCTAATAGATTCTGACAGAAGTATAAAGTAGATGCAATACAAATAAATCACGAAATGTAAACCATATTTACTATTTCTCATATGAAGATAGTGTTTCAAAGAAGTCTGGGCCTGTTTGTGTCAAAATAAGTGGATTTATCAGAAATGCTCTGTCTGTAAGCCCAGATTTAGCACCAGTCAAAAAAAATCCCCCATGAAACATATGCTGGTAATAGGTACTGATGTGTTTCCGTTTTTCTTTCTTTCTTGTATGCATGCTTAATATTCTGTTATAAACATAGTCAACTTTTGGGTTAAAAAAGTAGGAAAACATTTACAGATTTCCAATATATTTTCTTCAATTGCAGTAAGAAATTTGATGATGTAATAAAGGAAATGATATTCAGTTACCAGCTTATTCATCAGTCTAATATAATTAAAAGTTGTATAAATTGATTTTGAACTTTTTAAATTTTAAAACTGTAGAAATTTTAAACTATACAGTCCTCTTTAACTTGTTAGTCTTATTTCATCAATTTTAGCAAATTTGACACCAGTGATCTTGAAATCAGTTAAGGTCATTGGTTTGAACACTGTACTGATTACCCTGTCAGCCGAGCCAATTACATGTCAAATAGCATCCACTTTGGCCTAATGGTTCTGCAGAAGTCATTAGAAATCTTAATATGTTTTACACTTGTGACCTTGAAAGTATGTCCGTCACTCATTTGATAAACTCTACAACCCTCCCCTTAAGCAAGCTACAGTCCAAATACAATGTATCACTATTCCAAGCATCATTGTTCGGTAAAAGAAGTCATTCAAAGTACATTGTACATTTAGTTTTATTGTATTTGACCTTTGACCACGAAAGATAGCCAAGGTCATTCATTTGAACAAGCTACAGGCCAGATACCATGTCTGTAGGCTAATTTGTTATTCTGTGAAGATCTTATTAAAACTAACACATTTGACCTCACATGATCTTGAGTGAAGGTCAAGGTGAGATATTTGAACAAAGTTGATCGTTTTTTATCCCAACAGACTAAAAACTAAATATTATGAATCTAGGCCTCATAGGTCTATAGAAGTCATTTGAAGTGTTTAAAATACTTGAACAATATGACTGTTATAGTATGTCAAGGTCATTCACATGAACAAGCTTGGTAGCCTCTGACTCAAAAAAGTAAAAAACAGATTCTACATTTTCTTCATATTGTGGTTCTGAAGAAGAAGTTGATGAAAGAAAATGCTGGATGGATGGATGATGGATGGTTAATTACTCCATATACCATGAGTGTAAAGCCAGCACTTTGTGCCAGGTGAGCTAAAAACATAATGCTGAAACTATTTGTTATTTTTTTGGCTAGGAAAAGTTTATGCACAGAATTTGGTGCTGACAATTATATAATCCTGGTGTATACTATATTTTTTTTTCTTTTTTCAAAAAGACTTTTAGAAGAGGCGTCAGTTATCAAGTCTGTTGATGATTTCTCTATGTCAAAATCTGACAGAAGATTAATTCTACCGATGAAAGATTTGAGGAAGTGTCGGGTTAATCCAGGTTATATTACAGGATTTCCACGTAAGTGTTTCCGTGAAAACTGAGTAGGAAAGTGTCATCTCTGGTTTGAACTTTTACAAATATCTAATTGATGAATTTTCATCTTCACATTTATAACACATATTAAGGAAGTGCCAAAGTCTGTTTTTAAAACATGCATGCCAGTCCCATGTGTGTTAGTATTTAACTTATGGACTTCGACCTTGAACACACCAATATTTCATTCGGAACACCTCAACTTTTACTGGTATCAGTTCATTTGGAACACCTCAACCTTTACTGGTATCATTTCATTTGGAACACCTCAACCTTTACTGGTATCAGTTCATTTGGAACACCTCAACCTTTACTGGTATCATTTCATTTGGAACACCTCAACCTTTACTGGTATCAGTTCATTTGGAACACCTCAACCTTTACTGGTATCATTTCATTTGGAACACCTCAACCTTTACTGGTATCAGTTCATTTGGAACACCTCAACCTTTACTGGTATCATTTCATTTGGAACACCTCAACCTTTACTGGTATCAGTTCATTTGGAACACCTCAACCTTTACTGGTATCATTTCATTTGGAACACCTCAACCTTTACTGGTATCAGTTTATTTGGAACACCTCAACCTTTACTGGTATCAGTTCATTTGGAACAGTCAATTGCAGTACTTTTTAATCTAGCAGATAGATGACTACATTGATTCAACTGAAGCTTTCAGAAGAACCAAACATTTCTATTTTAATAAGAATTGATAATAATGAACACATTCCAAAATGAAGTTAACTTTTCTTGCATTATATTTTTGCATAAACAAAGGCTTATGGATATTTAAAGACCTCTGTTTTCTGTCAAAATAATGTCATTCAAAAATGATCTATAAAGTTTAACATACAAAAACAACAAACTTGAAATTTTCTTCAAAACTTTTGAAAAAAAACCAACACATTGAGTTCATGGAAAACCCTTTAATTTCATAATGAAAATAAATTATATCCATCATTGTGAAAACTATTTTCTAAGTGCATAAATCAGACTTAAAGTTGTAAATTTCTGTACAGTAAAACCTGTCTCAGATAAGGCAATATGTTGGTCAAATCAGCGTCCTTTAACTCAGAAAATAAAAAATATAGTCACGAGATATAAACCATACGTCATATCCAGCGAAAGGTTTCAATAAAAAAAAGTTTTATTTTTTTGCCATAAAATATTCTTCCTACACAAGCCATGGAGTATGTCCATTGAAATCTGGGTCATTTTTTCCGCTATAATGCTCGAGAGTCCTCGTTCAGGGTTCGCCGTTCACTGTTCATTAGTAGGATATATAACCCCAATAATAAACTTTGAAGTGGCTTATAAGGGAAACAGGAAATAGAAGATCAGGTTTTTTATTGACATCAACATCTACTCCGGAACAACTGTTTTTTTAAACAGTTTTTTAATGGTTTCCATAATCTGTCACCTAAGATTCCTTCAACTCTGAATTTTATACTTGTCTATTCCACGTGAATTCTCTCAAAGGATGAATTACTCAAGAAAACAGCAAGCCATTTCTGTGCCGAGCAGTGGTTTTTGTCATAGAATTGGAAACTATTTATATATAAGAAGTGTAAGATTTTAGCAAAAATATTATCAGAAATAATATAATTTTTCATGAAGAGTTCAATAAATATTGTTTTGTACAGTAATGAAACTGACTAAACTGTTCACTCTTTGGTGTCTTTTACTGTCCCTCCTTCATTTAGCCCTTCTCCTCCCTTTCTCCCTCCCTCCCTCCTCATGAAGCCCTCCCCTCCTCCCACTACCACTGAGAGCTAACACATGTTCTTCCTTTGATAACTTCCATATTTCACATATTCCAACACCATTTCTGGTATATCCCCTTGAAATCTCCACAAAGCTTCATTATACATGTCTGTAACCTTGCTTCATGTAGCAACATTGCAGATACCTCTACGAGTATTCTGTTAGATTTCCTGAAATCATTTACAATCCGAGATATCACAGTAGATTTGTTTGATATTTGGTTTATTAATGTTAATCCTGGACATTGCATGCATACATATGTANCCCCCCCCCCCCCCCCCCCCCATCTCTCTAGTCAAGAGCATGTTGAATGGATTTGTGTTACAAATTACGTGCAGTTTTAGTCCGGATGCTGCGACATATGCATGCTGGCCTCATTTTAAACAATTTAGAGACAAAACAGAGATTATAAATGAAACGTTTCATGTTCGGTTGGTCCTTGTTAAGTTTTATATCTGACATTTTAAATCGTACTTTGATGCCGGTGACCTTTGGCAGACAGGCAAGCATGGATACATCACAACATAAAACATGAAATATTTCCAGAGCTTTACATAGCTCAATGAGTATCTTTCATTGTTTGCTGAAAAAAGCCTGTATCTCATTTGAAAAATTTTAAACTAGAAAAAGGCCCAATGAAAACAATTTTCAGTTACTTTGAACATTTCAGTGTTTTCTTATCAACATATACTTGTTCAGTAAAACCTGCCTAAACTAAACACTGCATAAAAGCTATTAGTCCTTTCTGATAGGATTTTGGTATGGTACTTTAGATGTCATTATATATATAAAAAAAGAAGAAGATTATAGCGAGACTTAGAAATCAATATGTAAAATTTTGAGGGTTCAAGTAGAAAAATCTGAAATGAGGGTGTATGCTAATGCAGGACTTTTCCTCATAAAGAAATTGAGAAAAAAATTACCCTATAGGCCTACTGAAGTTTATCTTTTGGTTCAACTTATGTGGTGTAATAACACTATCTTATAAACTTTTGAAATATCATCCATTGTAATGTCACAATAAAATAACATCACAAATATATAACAATGGCAAAGCTGGTGGCGGTTCAGCCTTAATATTAACCAAATATATAACTGCACATGCTGTTTGAGATCATCTAAACCAAAAATAACTTTCTTTAGGCACATTCATAAAATTGTATGTCTGTGAATCTATTTTTTTTTTTAAATATTGACGGAAAAAAATGGACTATTTTTTTACACACTGCATCTCCTGAGCAAGGCTGGGTTCAAAACCCTCTCTCTGCTCAGATGTTATATTTAAATTCTATATCAAAATACCGAAGAAACATTGGGTGAGGTAGAAAACAAACAGTACGACTTTCATGACTAATCTGACGCATGTGCTTGGCCCTAAGATTCTAGACATGATATCAATCGTAAATTATGTAACCATTTATCAGGAAATGATGAAAATATTCTACATTCTACTTTTGATTTTAACTTTACCACAGTCAGGTCTGTTCTGAAAGTTTCTCTTCAATTGTTTGGTATCTTAGGAACTAGTGCTAACCCTGTTGTTGTTTAATATTTTTGGTCAACCGTTAAATCTTTTGTGGTTTAAAGAAATGAGCAGACCTGGAGAAGTCAGCCACAACTTATCTTTATCCCGGAGTTAAATTAATAGAAGTAGCCTGTAAATTGCTAACACATAGAAGACTCCAACAGCATCAGCAAGTTTTGATGCTGGAACCTTTAGATTGGTATGTCTATGTTTTTATAAAAGTATATCAAATATCATATTCATACATATGATTAATTTAGTTGAAACTTTCTTTTATTCAAGTATTTCAATTTTATACATATACATGTATAATATATGGGGCAAAGAAGTAATTCCAACAGTGTGGACAAGTTTAGGTTGTCAAATTTTCGGAGCGATCCGCTCCTTTTTCAAGACACAGTGAAACAGAACAGTTACATGTACATATACGTCATATTACAAGAAGATAGAACTGATATACTATAATTGAAAATATAGCTATTATATAAAAAAAACAATAGTCCTCTCGGCTAAAGACAGCCGAAGGCAACACATGTTGTCACAAAACAGTATGGTACAAAATAGGAAATAGAAACACATGTCTTGGAGACTTAAAGTAAATCTATCACCTTATCATATACTGCAAATATAATCAGGGTGGACAGCGAATTGTTAACAATTCCATAACATACAGTAACACAATCAATGTCAATACCTAGTTTAAACAAGGAGAGGAGAAGGAGAGGAAGAATGGTGTATGGGTTTCGGTTGTTAAAGGGTTTTACTTTAAAATACGTACAACTCGGCTTTAAGTACATACATGTATATGAAATATTTCATAATAAGGAAAACCTATTGGTTTTTAGTATATGGTCTCTGGACTATGATCAATTTGATACTTAATTCTTCTCAAAGTTTGGTTTACAGGACAAGTCCTACAGCTAAATTTACAGCAAAAAAATATATTTACAGCACAAATCATACAATGGTTTTACAGCCATTTACAGGACACACCATTTACAGAACACATCACTGTCTGTATTCAGGGTCAGATATGAAGGTTTTATATTGTATTGTAAACCCTTCATTTTGTTTGTTAGAATCCTATTGATGAATATATGTATACATAGGTTTAAGCCATTTTCTATACAGGATCTCGGTGACTGCGTATATAGATACACACATTTGGGTTTTGTACTGTTATATACATTGTATAACTTGCTGTTTAGTTGTGTCTTATGAATATTTAGAGCAAACACTAATTTTATACAAAACTGATAGAGTGAAAAACCTACACAATACAATATTTTGTTAAAAAACAAACACAGATACTTATATTTTTTTTGTCAAAAGCCCCAGTACTAAGGACACAAAACCAAAAACTACATTGCTTGGCCTGTTGCCTTTATGTAATCTTTTCAAAAGACAGTGAACAAAAAGAGAAACACTTTGATCGCTTCGCTATAAGTGTGAAGATTACATTTGAGATAAATTTGACAACTTTTGAAGACTACATTTTTGCAGCTTTCTAAATTCTCAGTCAAAAACCAATCTGATTATCTAAACAGCAGTATAACATAAATGTCTCCAAGCAAATTCTGTTTCATTTCCATTTCGAAACTTACCATGGTAATTGGTTGTAACATCAACGATAACACATCCACTTTTTATCGCAATATTCATTCACTTTTGTTTAATCAATTGCGGGATCTGTAAAAAATGACAAAATGCTGGCATTGGATTATACAGACATGTTAATAGCGCTGTGGATGTGTACTTAATGACTCCGGGGAGTTTGGATAGATTTTTACAGACATAGGTCAAGGTCACAAAGCGACCAATCAAACTTCTGTTGTTCAATCCAAGCTTTTGGCAACCTCTAGACATGAATATGTTTTTTAACACGAAACTTTCACAACTTCTGGCAGGAATCCTTACCCAAACAATGGCTCCACCACAGAAAGAGTGAACGAAATAAGAACCTGTGTGTAAGTTTATATGTTATGAATGATTGACATATGTATGCTTATGGTGCAATTCAGTTTTGATAGCTTTCACTGAAATAGCATGATTTTGTATATAGCACAAAATATTCTTGTAATAAGTAGGTATTACAGGGGCTGTGATATAACAAGATACTAAAATAATATTTAAATTTTTCCCAGTGACTTGGTAACATTTTCTATAGATTTTCAAGCAATGCAGGTTTAACCCTTTCACCACTATAGACCATAATGGACCTATCCAGATCAATGCATAGTAGAGTTTATTAAAGTTACATAGGGGTGAAAGGGTTAATACAATTTGTATCCTATTACACAACGTAACAGGAGAAAAAATGTAACGGCCAGACCTGGGTTCGCACCCAGGAAGGACCCTCTGAAATCTACATGGACGCTCTACCAATTGGTCTATCAAGTCTCCAAAGATCGACCCAGTCAAGTTCCGCTACACACAACAAAGCTTTTTGTAGGTGACACCATAATTATTCAAAGACTTTTATAATTTATAGTTTGCAAGAAGCATCTACAATGCCTCAATCATCTCTACAGCATTATGACATCATAAGCAATGCTGTCCTGGTTTAACCAATCAGAATGTTGGTTGCTTTAACAAAATCATCACAATATAAAAACGATGTTATCAAGGTTACATAGATTCCATAAACTTAAGATTATGCGATGCTATCAAAATGTCTCTGTAACTTTTGCTAAAAAGAAGCGTTGTAGATTTCACCGGACTGTATTTTTGCAGATTTCATCGCTCAAAAAATATATGTCATGCAAAAAAGTGTTGCGTATATAAGTCAATACGTCTCGTTATTTCCACACTTCCAATCAGCCATCTCGATACGCACCTCAGATATATTATAAGTTTTTAATCTGGTGTATCCATCTCCGCTATGGATATGCTGAAGACACGTTTAAAGTGTCTAGGGAGTATCTTTATAAGCTTGATGTACGGGAAGCTTCCTTATCGCTCACCATCAAGAGACCAAAAAATCTGCAAGGATAAGGCACCCTAGGTGTCGGGATAAACTCGTCATAAATCAGACAGAAATTGTTTTTAAGTAATACCTTCAATTTTTGACTGTTTCATTCATGAACAAGATTAAAATCTTTATTTTACACTGATTCCATTCATATATAAATATATCCTGTGGTTTTCATTTATAAAGTATTAAAAAGAAGATACAGATTTGTTTATTAATCCACAAATATTTAAAAATATTTTTCAATCTTGCTTACATTTCATTCATGCTAGTAAAAATAGCTTTTTCTGTGAAAGAGATACTTAAGTCTTGTTAGGTTGATATCATTGAAGGCAAAAATTTAACCAACATTAAATATCATTTCAATTCATTTGATTATTCAAAATTGTATAAACCTAATTACAACAGGATCAGCATAAATTAGAAATAGCAAAGCCAACCCAGTTTTCCATTCTATTTCCATACCTTGATAAATGAAAGAATTTGTTTTTCTTACTTTGAGAATGAGCAAATTTTTAAAGCATTTTATTTTTTAACCTTCAAGGGTTTAAAGTAATCTTCGATAAATTTTGACAATTTTGACAACACCTGCTTGTAATGATACATTTTCCATATCTAACAAATATATAAACATTTGTTTTAAATAAAGAGATTATTTTAAGTACACCATCACATCACTATCTTTTAGGTAATCCCATCGTGGTATTATAAATATGACAAACAAATCCAATATGTTTTATTTTAGAATAATATGTGAAATAAATACCTTTTATAACTTATTCTATGTCAATGGTAAAGAAGATGGTTTTTCTTAAATGCAGTTGATCTTTTAGAATCAGCAGGTTGGGAATGAATTACCCCCCCCCCCCCCCCAAGACGGGACATTCCAACTGTGGTATCACAGCGATCAAACACCGCCCCTTTTTCTGAAATAAATGTTTTTCGAAATTTAACATGGAACTTGCGTCCCACCCAGAAAATCCTATCCTACTTCTTTTGAGTCAAACACATCCCAAAAAAACTCTGATATCTGTTTTAGAATTAGAGTAATTTCCATCTGCTGTGCTCCATAAAAGTGCTACATTCACTGTTCCATCATCACATAAATCTTAACTTCTCTTATCAGTAAATCTTAATTGCGAGATGTTTGTGTATTGATTAGAAATTGAATTTCCTGTGAATTTTTACCAAAAAAACCAAAAAACTTACGAAGTATTACATTAATGTACGACATTTGTGTTGAAGTTTATGGTCTTAGCTCAGTTCTGCTCATTTATTGAAAAATGTTTTTATTCTTAAAAGTTATAAAATATTTAATATTTTTCACATATCCTGTTATCTCTGATCCTAAACATGCATTTCTGGTAGGGTTTTAATATACATCATGCATCTGAGATGTAATCAGAAACACAAAGTTTTTTGTTTTTTTTACATTTTCAAGCTAACCAGGCCAAACACTTTGTTCCTGTTTTCTGAAATCATCAAGATCTTTATGGTGTTTGTTGTAATGCAAACATGCAAATTTCGTTGAAAGCTATCAATTGATGAAAAGTTTCTCTAAGTCTAATTTTAGGCCACCAGGTTACTTAATAATTGGCATTTAACTATTTTTATTTCGATTGGAGCGCAAAAACTTTAACAAAAAAATAACTGAAGTTTACAGTATAGTGATATAAACGTCAATGTTAACAGACCTTTAGGGTCTTAATTCATTCTAAAACCTGAATACATTCACATCCTTGATTTTTTAATATTCTTAGAGAAAAAACACTTTCACCCTCGACAAAAACATACAGATGTATGAAAAAAAAGTTTAATTCTATTAGAACACCAAAAAGAACAGGTACTTCCACCATCAATAAATGGCCACATTCCAAAAGCACCTTTTACTAGGATTAGTGGCAGCTCTCAACAGCAATTTGAATATGGGTATGACAGGTTAATGTTTTTTTACTGTCGGCCTATAACCGTGTATAGTCACGGTGAATAAGTCGGACTGAATACATTTTGTTTGGACACTAAACAGTTCAGAATGATGTTATTTGTATTGTGGCATCAATACCTGGACAAAGGCTGTAATTTGGAGTATCCAGTATCAACCCATAGACACAAGCTTACTGGTGGACATGGATCATTAAGCAATCGAAAAACCGTTCAAAAAAAGGACAATAAACGAGAGAAAAAAAGGTCAAACACTGGTTAACATAATTTTACGATCTTTAGAATTTCTACTTCATTTGCATCATTTTGAATCCAAACTTTTTCTTTAATTTTGCAAGAAAGCTGGAAATTATTGCAGAATAAACTACATTACAAATGTCAACATGATTTGGTTGGTAGGCGCCTTATACAGGGAGTGTGACCAGGTGAATGACCTTGACTTCTATTACCTAAATAGGTTTGAGGTCAACTTATCTTAAAACCAATCATGAACAAATGAATTTAAAACACAGGGAAAACAAAAGGCTTGATTTATTGTTTCTGGTCAGGTTTCTGGCTTATCAATAAAAAAAATAAAAAAGTCAATGGTTAAAAGAAACTTGACATACATTGTAGAAGTCATTTGTATGGCTCATGGGTTTGTAAAGTAACAAACTTGTAAACCAAAAGTCATGGTTACAATACTAGCCAACAGACCTCTGCTACGTTGGCATTCACTTGGGGACAAAGAAATGGTTATGTGTACTTGTGATATGAATTTCTCATCACTTGCTCACAAGATTCTTGCTACCTTTTTCACATCGTAGCCTCAAAAAACTTCTTTCCTTGTATGAGGTGCATTTTGTCAAATTAATTGTCACACATATGATTTTTGATCAATTTTATATTGCATCGAGATATTATACAAAGTCATTTTTGGCACAAGCATTGCCAATAAAAGCTCTTTCTATAGGAATGTGACAAGTGTTAGTTAGCTGTAAAACGTGGTTGACCAGCTAGTCATTTGTTGCAGTTTCATCAACAGAGGATTTCTCTCAAGGTAAATCGGTCGAGTGCTGGACGCTTACAACAAACTCCTGGTTTTAAAGTTCTAGTCCTAGCAAGCGCACTTGGTAAAAATGACCAGTCAGGCATCATTGTGTTGTAAACTGTTCATACTAACTATGACCAATCTTGGGACCAAAGAGCTAAGGTGAGGTCCAACAGGAGTATACAACTGTTTGACCGATTAATTATGACACTGGAGATGGACCCTTCATGACAGTTGGATGATATTTCTATCAAAGGAGGACAAAACACAACCAAGTAACCTCTAACTATAGGTAACAATTAATCCTAACCCCTTGTAATCGCCCCATTCTGCCCCAAAACTCCCCCAGAGCAATTATTAGTCTCCCTCTACACTTTTATATAACCAACACTGCTCCCCTCCACAAGAAAATCTGGAGACATCCTCTATGCTTATCCTTGTAAATACCCCCCTCCCCCTTGAAGTTAATATTGGGTTACAGGTAGGACTATATGGTTGACAAGTCTTTATTCGTCCATTTATTCCGTCTGTTTTCCACACTCTTTGTCAATGACTGGAGTCTCCCCTGTCTCTATAGCCACATGTTATTTACAAGTCAGTTCCCCCCCTCCACTACTTCTCCTAACAAAGGCGAGGGGTGCCTTCCTCCTTACCGGATGTGACCTTTCCGTTCTAATTTTGAGTACAGCGTTATCAAAATGGCAGCCTCTGAATCATTAAAAACCATACTGTGAAATTAAGTGTCAAGATTTCACTGTATAAAAAGTAAGCGGTGTGGTGGGGAAGAAAACACTTAGGCAACCAATTCGCAACCAATTCCGTAATGGACTGTCTTATCTTCAAAGTGACTTTATATTAAAACTGAACATACCAAAATATAATGTCTAACAGAAATAATTATTTATTGACATGTCTCAAATTTTTATATCTTCGTACAACAACTGTGTAAGTTATAAATGTCTAGTAGAATTTAAGATCTGTTTATAATTTCTGTCAAGATAAGCAGCTTTTTATCAAAGCAAAAAGTGTATGGTAATATATAGCCTGTATATATTCTTCTAAAACCTCATTCTGTCCACCATTTTCCAGACATTTTTGTGCATACAGTGTCCATAATTATGATAGATTATAGTCAAACCTGGTTTGTCCAGGAATCTATAGTTTTGTATATATATACAGTTGAAAGGGACCTAGTTAAAGTCAGGAACCTTTAATTTATGAAAGAAAAAGTCTTTTAACAATGATTTAAATCATTGGAAAAAAGAAAAAGCTCACAAAAACCAGTTATTTGGAACTTGAATAATTAGGTTCTTTACCAAACTCTTTAGGAACATGCATTGATATACATGTAAATGTTTTAAAAAGTTTTAAAGTTTAATGTGCAGACATGAAAACCGATAGCTGATTTGTCTTCATTTTCAGTATCAGTCACCAGAAGTGATGTTGTAGCAGGCAGCCAAGGGCTGAAGGTCCCATCAGAAGCCCGTTTGTAGGTACAATTACACAAGCAGATACCACTGCTACACTAAGTGATTATAAAAGTTGCTATATCATTACAATGTATTGTGTTTCAAGGAATCAGTTCTCAAGCCCCATTAGCTTTGCCACACGTTCTACCAGAACTTAAAATAAAACTTTGTCGAAACTGTAAAAAACTACAAGCATTTATCTCAAGGTATAATTTAGAATCACAGAACACCAACGTTTTGCTTCAGTTTTGATAATTAAGAAAATATCCCCGATTAGAAGTTTCGGTAATGTGTGGTTGAGATAGTGAAGCTGAGTACTATGGCGACGTGTCCGTTGATGTGTTACATTACGCCTTCTACCTGTCTTATCATGACACCTGTCTATACAGGCCGTTAACAGATGTCTACTTACATGAAGTTATGTCCACAATTACACAAAAATCCCTTCCTACACATTTCTTCATCCCAATTTACTGTACAGCAGCTGCAGCAGGTTCGGTCTACTACTCCCAGGAACTCCTGACTTTACATTTGTCTGTAAGATACAAAATATGTGTTAATAAGCACGTATACAGACTGTTTGGATGCAGCACGCTCCAATACCTCTTCAAGGTCGCACATCACTTACCAAAAAGTACAACAGAATCATATTCATGGTACATTTTGGTGGAGAAGTAATGGACATTTTACAGAGATGGTTCTTAAAGGAATGGTGCTTAAATTACTCCAAACTCCAACATGGTTATTTCATTAACACGGATGCAAGTTATCAGATTTTTGAAATGACGGAAATATTGCCGTTGAATGAATAACACACTGTTCTCGGCACTTCTCACTAATTCCTTATTAATTGCTATGCCACCCAGTGGTATCCGTTTGATCAGATTTAAAAGTAACCAACTGCTAAAAATCCTGTTACCAAATGTTGGTTTCACATTATCAGTTTGATCAATTTAAAAGTGATCAACAGCCAAAATTCCTGTAACCTAAATATAATTTCATATTGACAATTTGATCACTTTAATGCAATCAACTGACAAAAATCCTGTTACTAAAAGTAAATTTTGCATTGTAGTTTGATCAACTTTACCTCATTCACCCCTAAAGACACATTTGAACACTTCCAACTCAAAGGTTGGACTAGTTCAATATGAAATTTCAGTGGTGAATGAGTTAAAGCAATTGACTGCCAATAATTCTGTTACCAAAAATTTAAATTTGCATTATAGTTTGCAGTGGCATAGCATAGGTACATGTATGCGCAAACACTAAAATGTTCGATAATTTTTTTAATAATATATTTTCATCAATTTCTTCTTCTTTTTTTTATGATTAAAATGGACTGTCTCTATCAATCATGAAAAAGGGAAATAAAAAAATCTTCTTGAAAATTTTAGTCTGATAAAAATAGTGTTGTTATGTTATGTCTATACTCATTGACAAATCTCAAAGGTTTTTGCAAACAACTATTTAGTGAAGAAGAAAACTTAATTTATTCATATAAAAAAATTGGGATTTACTTGTTAATAGCATAAGAGATAGCTTCTAGGGCCTATTAGAATTGTTTTCCTCCCATACCCTACCTCTCCTCAGGCGCTACATGCCTCGGACGCTCGACCCTCTGTAAGCATACACTCCGAAAAATGATTAGCTACGCCACTGGTTTGGTCACTTAAAGTGATTTTGTCAGAATTCCTGTTACTTAGAGTTTACATTGAATGTTTAAGTTTTCCCCTGAGGATGTGGGATTAAGCTGGACATTGGGGAGAGAGTAATAAACAAACCCCATCGCCTTTACCGAGTTACTGTATAACAGACTGATTCAGTGAGGTGTTATTTTCATGATCAGAGCAATAAAATGTAAATCGCAGATTGATGCAAATGGAAGCTAATGTAGTCCGACCAGGTCTATCTTCTATCATCAAAGATCATTTTCACATACACATGTAAATAGAAATTTTGGGAAAAGTGTTAAACTGTGGGGTTCTGAGGTGTAAAATAAAATCACCTTAAAATTACCAATAAATATAGTATCTCCCTATTTGTATCGCCTTATAAACGTATTGTGTGTTTATCAATATTTACTTGCATGATGAATGATTGTACTTTTCCTTATTTTGCAGAAATAAGAAAATAACAGAATCGAACTATGATACCTTTGTACAATAACATGATGAAGAATGCTGAAAATGGACAGCTACATACTAGAAGTGGAAAGATTTGAATGGGTTAACCCTTTCACCACTGTAGACCATAGTGGACCCATCCAGATCAATGCATGGCAGAGTCTACTAAAGTTACATAGGGGGGAAAGGGTTAAAGAAGGATTTGAACTCGGGCTTCTAAACAGAGTTAGATGGCCTCACTATCTCGCCAACATAGGATCAACCAAGTTAATTTATTCTGCCTCCCTTTTTCAACTATATCTTTGTACAAGTGGACCACATTAGATTGATGTGTCGACCCCCAGATACCATACTGATTATACACAAGTTAATATTCATATAAATGCAATTGCCCAAAATAAGGATTCCATGTACAAGTCAATGCCGCAGATCATTTTNGTAGGCGGGAATGGGATTCCAGCCTGGGACTTCTGAACTCTGGACAACTCAATTCTAAAGAAAAAAGATGAACAAAACTAAATATCTTGAATTTGTTTCAACTTCATCCCGAAAAAATCCTTACAGAAGAAAACATAGCATGCAGTGTAAACATGATTCAAATTGAGCAACGAAGCTATTTCACCAGATAAAAGTAACATGTATAATTTAACGGAGTCACAAACATCGGAAATACACCAAGAGATAAAGTCCTGAAGAAGATCCGGAAATTAATCATTAAGTAAAAAATAATTAATTTATTTCTCAACTGAAGTTTTATAAATGTGCACAGGCAGCAGTGATTGTAACTGTTGCAGTAATATATTTCAATCTGTTGTGGTAATTAGTTTCTGCAGGATAGAATCTTTGTTCTGAATCAGTGCAGTATGTAGTACTGTATTTGAAAGCTACCTCATACCTGTACAGATATGTTTAACAATAAGAAGAGTAGAAACCTGGTAAATTTAGACAAGTAAACATGACCCAGCTGTATACCTGTCGTCAGTCTTTATAAAGCATATATCTGCTTCTTGACCCCCTTATCTGGATCGGGTACTTTATTCAGTGCCAGACTGCGCAATTTCTATACTAAATTCCGTTACTCAATGCATAGTTAAATACAGGAAGGTTTGTAAACATGGAGGTTCAACATGAACCCATCCAGGGGCAATCCTGTTTGATCATACCTGTTTATTGATATACATTACTTACTCTGGGGATAGTCAATGGGATCATCCTGTAAATAGTAGATCTGTTCCTTAGAAGAACCAGGAAACACAGATGGGAGCATGCAGCCATGTATATTTATACATTCCCCTAGTACATAATGATTGTGAGCTGGCTGACCACTACTCACCCCAACAGGTACCTGAAGTTCACCTCTATTATAAACACACCTGGCACAAAGTACCTGTGAGCTCATGCAATGGTGTACGTGCCACCTTCAATTCATCCCTCTGCTATCAGGTGGCCGACACCATTCCATGTCCATTAGGGAAGCCAAATGCTGGCCAGATGTTTCTGCAAGGTGATTGTGTCAAAGAAGTGCATTGATTAGGTTGCCTTACAAGCGTCAACTGTAGGGAATTTCCCTTTAGCTCAGTGGTAGAGCATTGGGCTGGAGAGCCAAGGGTTGCGGGTTCGAGCCCCAGCGATAGCACTATCTTTATCACTATTCCTCGCCCTTTTACAAACTGGTGCCGTTGACCCTCCCTGTTCAAGGTAGGAGAACCCTTGGCGGGGAGTCAAAGAGCCCGGGTTGATGATTGAAAAATGGGGGAATAGTGTAAAAGAAGTGCATTGAATAGGTTGCCTTATAAGCGTCAGCTGTAGGAAATTTCCCTTTAGCTCAGCGATAGGGCATCGGGCTGGAGAGCCAAAGGTCATAGGTTCGAGCCCCAGCAACGGCACTATCTTTATCACTATTTCTCGTCCTATAACAATTGTTCTCTATAATATAAACAGTGAATAAGTTAGTAACAGGGGTGTGAGGGGTGGATATCTGGGGAAAGGGGAAGACGAGGAGGGCAATAAGGGTATGTGTATATGGGGGAGACAGAATGGGGGCAGAGCAGAGCTTTTGTTTAAAATGAAAACATGTGTTTATAGATTATTACTGATTGGGATAGACATGAAGTGGAACTGGACTAAATTGAATGACGGCGACCAGATATCTCATTTGGTAGAGCGTCTGTCTAGAGTTTGGAGGGTCCCGGGTGTGCACCCCGGTCTGGCCGTTGCATTTCTCTGTCTGGTGTTACAGATGTAGGATGTATTCAGGTGTGGTAATAGAGAAAAGTAGACGCAGAATACATGTCGTATAAACAGTACAAATCGTGTGTATAGAGTCTTGACCAGATGTTTGTCATTCGTGACAGCTGTTGGTCAACACAGGACAGAGCCATTCAACCAAAGAAAACATCTTAATAATTTCACTGCCCCCAGTGTTGTGAGAAATCAATTGAATTCAAAATACTCAAACAAGCAAAAGAAAAGACTCCATGAATATCCTAGCCCCAAGTCCAAGTTGATGTTTTTGCTCCAGTTTGCTTGTTGCTTTACTTCAGTGCTCACCCATGTAGGTATAATCTGTCTACCATAATTGTGTGTAAACATTGCCTCATCTAAACAGTCGGAGATGGTGGGTTGAAAAGGACATCTATTTTTTTAGTTAATACAAAATTCCAGAAAACTATTAAATATGTTTAATTGTCAATAAGGGACAACATTGTACCGATCAGTAGAACTGGTGTCTTGTGGTATCTCCTTAAAGTCTGTCAATAAAAACTGTTTCCCATAGATTACAGGATCATTCTGATGAAAATGTTCAATCTGCTTCACCGGTAAAAGCATAAATAGTATCCAGGTTTGAAAAAAGGGTGATATCTTATTATATATTGGTATGTCTCAAGATAGGTTGTACCTTTATATGAAAGTGTTTGTGTTTTACATCTAATGCCAGCTACAAAAATTATAACAAGTAACAAAGGTACTCTACAAACAAAATACATATATGAAATATGTAATTCTGCACAGTGGCTTGATCGCTGGTGACCAGATATCACAGTACAGCACCCATCTATATAAAAGGTTTGGGGGTTCCTGGTTCGAATCCCATGCTAGACCATTGCATTTTCCCATCCTGTCAATATTAGCCTATAAAACTTGGGTCAGCAGGCAATTTTACCTGAACTCCAAATCTAGCAAGAAGCATAAACCGTAATATTGAAATTAATGCAGTAGGATCCATAATCCATTTTCCCAAAAATAATATGGAGGCTCTACTGCACAGAGGCTAGGAACAAAGCATAAGATTACAAGAAGTAGTGGAGTATTAAATAGCAATCTAAAATAAGCCAACAATATTGACAGAAAAATGGGGGTACATCAAATACAATATGTACTATTTATAGCCTCAGCATCAAAATGAGAAAATGATTGCAGTAAAGAATGCACTAATGAGTTTTCTGTGTTCTACGTAACCTGAAAGCTATATCTTACAATAGAACAAATGTTTTAAATGGTAAATAATTTTGAGGAAGGAATTTTCTCTCAGACTGGGTCTCAGCTGTAATATATTTTACAGCAATACAAGTAAGAACAACATTCACCGATTCAGGATTTATCTACAATGTCTAGTATCTGAGGTCTTTCAACTCTATCCAATTTTTTTTTTTTTTCTGGTCTAGTTGTACGCTCTTCCCACTTTATGACACCTTTATGACAGCTCTCCCAGCACTTCAGAGTTATATTATCATCCTATCTAGACATAAAGTCCGAAACAATTGTCCAGTGATACATAAACAAACCGACAAAAAATAGGTTTTTATTATTTCATTTATTAATATTTTACTGATGTATAACCAAAGTTTGTATAGTGGGAATGTGTGTGCACCAAGGCAATTTTTACAACTGACAAATACCCTCCTTTAATTATTCGTCCCCCTTTTAAAGGTGAATTGTAATTTTCTCTACATCCATGAAGTAATAATGAAATAATATTTATTTGTAAAAATCATATTTTTTTTATTTATAAACTTATATTAATCACTCTTGTTTGCCCAGATGGAAGCGTGCAGAGGGCCTTACTAATCGTACGGTAATATGCTAAACTGTTATTTCTTACGAAGGTTCTTGTCAGCACTACGATTAGAAGAATACTTGTACACCATCATAATAATAATAATTCCAGGTTCTTATATACCGCTTTATCACAACCTAGTTCGTAGGTCGTCTCAAAGCGGTTCACAAATTATTATCTGTGGTTATATAGGGCCTTTGCGACCAGTCAATACCTTTCTCAACTCCCTGGGGAGCATACAGCTGGAGCTGCCATTTCGGCGCTAACAGCTAACATTCAACAATTCTAGCACTGCCCCACCACATACTCATTTACAGCTGAGTAGACTGGAACAAGCGGAGTAAAGTATCATGCTCAAAGATACAACACAGTGCCGTGGCGTGACTCGAACCCACAACCCTTCGGTCACGAGTCTGGCGTCCTACCACTAGACTACCATGCCTCCTAATCATAGAAACATCCTATAAGGAGTTTATCAATCAAGTTGGTTAATTGTTTATGTCGTGCGCCTGATGGGGAGATATGTTATATACAATTTTTAGTAAGTTTAATATAGAATTTATCAATCAAGGTGAATGATTGTATATGGCATGAACTTGTTGCTGATATATGGCATAAGCTATTATAGGGGAAGTTTGATAAATCTCTTATAACAGTTTGATGAGTGCAGAACTTTTTTATTGTATCTTTTAATACATCAACATTATTTCCACAGTTTTTCTATTTCTATATTTTTGCTATACCCTGATGATAGACTTTTTCAGGTTATTTTATAAAACCTTAAAAAAGACAATACAAAAAGTGATGATGTTGTTTTGCTCAATAAAGTTAAGAAGCCCATCGCTATTACAAGACTGGAATGTTTTTACACAATATTTTATCAGAAAACCCAGCGGTTCCCTTCTGCTTAGGTCATTACTTTTGTATACTTAATCAAAAGTACATGTATTCAGATAAAGATCGTACTTGCCTCATCTCCCTATTCCGATTTTGGACCCTAAAATTGAGCTTTATAACTACGGCTAAGATCTGATGATTTCACCTGAAAGAACAGCTCAAAGGGTGCAATTTAAAAGTGTTCTTTTTTCCTAGGGTGTACGTATTATTCTGAGCATGCATAAACTTCCCCATGGAAATTTCAAAAAGTTGGCAAGTATGAAAGATGTAACTATGTTGTAAAATCTTTTGCCCATCCATTTGTACTTTTGTATTATGATATGCAATAAAACTTTAAAATTATAATTTCAGAAATTTTATATTGTCATATTGAAGAAGTCAGACCAATGGAATCCAAACTGAGGCGAAATAGGATACACACCCTTTCAAACTAACAGACAATATAGTAGGTGTTGAAATAACATGGTAGTCATCGTATGATAACCTTCCTACTGTAATATGTAAACCAGGGAATTCCTCGCCCCCACAAAACACATCTCATTGACATATATATAAACTAGTTGTAGTAAATATTTCCACGTCTGTTTACAGGTTGAGCTATGAACATTGCGTTCTTGGCATTCTCCATCGACATGTGGTTCTTACTTAGAGTGATGTCAGGCTCCTAAGTGGTCTTAATTAGCACCCAAGGGGAGGTAATTAACCTATGCAGCTATATAGGCGAATTTGAAAAGAAAAGTTGTTCCATTTCCGTCAAGTAATATTTTTCAGATGCAAAAAAAAATGTTTTTCCTTCCATGATTGCATTTAATTTCAGTACAAAAAAACCCCTACTACTGTCAACAGGAAAAAGAGATTAATTTCTATGAGTATGACACTCCTTGCTATAACTGTCAGAGAGTGGTTGCTTCAGAGGAACTTTGTAAGTTCAAAGGTCAAATTTTATTAGCCAGCAAGCAGCTGACAGGTGATGAATATGTCCACCATCATATATATATAGCCTCACAAAAACCATTGTCACAAATTTAACAATCTCAGAACTTCAAATCCAAATTTTTAAACTCCATTGTTAATTATTTTTTTAAATAATTTCATGGAAAGTAACTACATACCTATATATTGCATAGACATAAGGGTTATGATTTAAGCTGCATTCTGGCAGCTAGAATACAGTCAAATTTTACAATTTCCAATATAGTAGCTTTTAAACATTTAAGGAATATTCCATATTATTTATTGACAAAGAAAGGGAAAAAGGGGGAAACTGGTTATGGGCACTTCAATGTGCTGTCAACTTCCGAAATGGAATTCTGACAACGCCCAAAATACCCTGCTGTGACACAAATCTATGTAAGCTATGACCTTATATCAGTGTGAAATCTAAGACCAATTCTTTTCCTGGGGCAAAAAAAAATGTTACAAAAACCTAATAATTTAATACAATGAAAAAAGATCAGCATGGAAAATACAACACTACTTTAAATTTATTTGTCCAGGAAATGTCACAAAAGGAATAATGATTGAAATGTATATAATTTTGAAAAAAACAAACAGAACACTTGTCAAGAGATCTGAAAAAAATCTAGCAACAAAATGTTTCAAATGTCACTTAAAATCAGTACTATTGGGATCAACGTTACCATCAAAAAGTCTTTGTACTGTCGGCTTTGATACAATTTGGGAAGGTTTGTCTGAAACCTTAGACCTTTTAAACGTTAAGAAGTTTACAAACACTTCTGATATTTGATACATTTAAAACCAACATTGGTTCATTGTGAAAACCTTGATTATAATGACAGATGGGGACAAAAAACAACCCTTTTTTTAATGACTGATGAGGAGAGACCACAAATATTTAGTTAGGGTAACAATTATTTTACATTAAGTTAAAAAGAAAACTACTTGGGATATCAGTCTCTGTCTTGATATTTTTAGGCCTATACTAAACATGTGTTTCTTCAGTTACAACAATCATTCTCGAGTGAAAACCCCAATCTCTCAACCTTTAAAGTAAAATTGTCATGATAGAAACATGGTTTAAACTTTTGTTATATATTTGTAAATGTATTGAGAGGGCCACAAACTTAAATCTGGCCATGTTTGTTGTCTGCATTGATGGTAACAAACCCTTGTCTTAAGAGATCCCTCGTCAGAGAGGATTTTCGTAAAACTGACAATCTTACGAAATTTCTCTTCAGAGTCAATAAATTTGTACAGCTAAATAACCTATCTTTGCTCTTCCCAATAGATCACCGACGCCTGTTGTAATTTGAGAAACCACTCCTGTTTTGAAACAATGATCTTAAAGTTCATCTGTCCTCAAAGAGTCAGTCCTTTTAATTATAAACAGCAGGGTCGGGGGTAACTATCCTCAACTTTCTAAAGTTGGCGGAGGGTTTTACAATAACAGGATGTTTGTTCAGAGTTTTGTGTCCTTGTGACAGCTAATATAATGGTCCAATGAAAATGGCACTAGGATAGAAAAGGAAGTGTCCAGTACCAAAGCATAACTTTTTTTTTATCACATACATATATATATTAGAAGCTACTTGACCTTTAATTTTTTTTATTCTTCAAAATATATTCCTCACTCTTGACATTGCAAATAAAAATTGTATTTTTCAAGATATATTCATCATTCTTGACATTGCAAATACATTTTATAGGAACACAGAACATTATCTTTTGATATTAGTTTCATATAAGCTGAAAATGCCATCATCGAAGTTAAATGAATTTCAAGAAACTCTGCTCAGTTGACAATGAGAGAATAAAAGTATTGATAACCGGTAAGAGGGTGAGAAGTGTGTATACACATGATAAACAGCAGGAAATGGCTCGTGATATATATTCCTGTTACCCTGAATACAACTAAACGTCCTAGATACAGTTAGCTTACAACTGTCCTACATAACATCCTCAGATTACCATTCATCTGGACATTCTCTTATCATTGAAAATGAAAAGTGAAGCATTTAATGACATTTTTAATGAAATGACAATTAATCGAAATTTTAAAAAAAATCAAATATATTTTTTACGAAAATATTTTCTTTTTAAGAGATGTTATAGGGATCAATGTTAAATGGGGAATTCTGTGAAACACTGCGGGTACAATGTAAATTTTATCAGCAAATGGGTCAACCACCTGTAACCAGCTCTATGAGCCTTTAATAATCTTACCTGTTTAACCTAGCCAGGCTCGAACGACACAATCCAAGGTACACCTCCTAGGTACACCGGAAACCCCAGGTTTTCTGTCAATATCTTAATCTCTGGTTGAAATTTCAAGTAGCACCCTACAGAACTATCAATATTTAATATCCACAACAAGAAAAGTAAATTCTCAATCTGAAACACAAAACCTGAAGCCATCCTGAATCTTATAATTACTGTTTAAATCACAACAGTGGTGACACATTAGTCTGGTACATGTATCCCAAAAATAATGATGGCGATGGTCTGTCAACTGCTTTTATATAAACCTGTAGATCCTGAATCAAGTCCAAACTTGTTCCAAACTTTCTTGGTCTCGCTTTAAAGTTTATTACAGGTAGACATGCATAGATGTATTTTCGTATTGATGACATCATATAACCCATCGGATACACAATTGTAAAAGAACTTTTGCCAACCTTTGCTGTAGCAATTAAGTATTACATTGTACTCCATGAAATTGCTTGGTTTTAAAAATCTAAAGCTGCCGTAACCTGAAGATTCAAATGTTCTTAGTAGACCTTTACTGAAACTCTGTATCACTGGGTCTTGACCAGTAATCATGATGTATTTCGTAACTTTGTAACATTAATTCAATATCTATGATTGTTGATTATATAAAAGAAAAGAACAAGATTTGAGGAATCTGTGAATAACTCAAGGCTGAACAAGATCTTTCAAATGAGATCTGTCAAAGCGGACTGCCAGGATTGCCAAGAGCCCTGAGCAGTTATTATGTTGGAAACTCATCATTTCTCATCTTCATTTGTAACATTTGAATTCAGACTCAGTACATTTATTTTTGTCTGAGTACATGCAATTCTTTGTGTCTATCTACAAACATCTTAGGCATTTTAAACAAATGTAACAGGAAAAAGACAAATGCACTGCCAAACCGGGATTCGAACCCTGGAGCCCCTCCAAACTTTAGACGGGCGCTCTACCAATTGAGCTACCTGGTCGCATACCATCGACCCAATCTAGTTCCACTACATTCCTCCCTCCTTTAACAAAGTCTTCAACCACGAAGAAACACGAGTCCCTATACTGCCTTTCGTGGGTATATTTCGTTCGGCACCAAATGTAATAGGAGCAGAAACAATGCATGGCCAGACCGGGGTTCGAGCCAAGGACCATCCAGATTCTAGACGGATGCTCTACCAATTGAGCTATAGTCGCCGACGTTTGACCCACTCGCGCCAGTCCGATTCTGTTACACAATATTTGGTCCATTAAAGCAATCATTTGACATTATAAGTACATTTTAGACACTTTATTAGTCTCTCCCTCATGGAAAAGAAAGGACTGGAAGTATTAGCCAAGATAATTAAGAAAATACAACATTTTACAAAAGCATATATAGTATATAAGTTCAACGTGATTTTACTTAATTTTTCATATGGGCAATGGCCATGGGCATAGGAGCATTGGAACGTGGATCTTGGCTTCATTTAGGGGTCTTCAAATTAATGAGAAAGTCGTGAAATCACAATGCTGTACTTTATAGACAGGGAGACTAAATCAGGTATTATAAATTTTATAATCAAGCACAACAAAATTGAGAAACTCGTGTTACCTTCACTTGATAAGATACAAATCAATCAGATGTGAAAAAAAATCGTCTGCTAACTGTTTGCTCCTACCTTATTTGGAACTCTCTAGTTCCGGAGATACGAAAAAATAGGAAGTCTTGTTGTACTAGTTACTTCATCTTAAATCTGATTGTGAGTATATTTGGAGTTGTTACCTTAGATTTTAGAATGCACTCGAAATGAAATTACTGCAGTACCTTTCCTTAATATATAGAGATTGCATAGACTGAAAAAGAACGACTCACATGGTTTAGAGAGTGTGTACGCACCCATTGTTTACATGCTAACTGTGGAGGAGGTAATGTAAACAAACTTCTACTGGTCATATGAGAGCTGTGCCTTGCGATACCCTATCGACACTACGTAATCTTTTGTGCACTGTCATGCCTTTACATGTATTTTATTAGACACAGATGTTCAAGACAGTCGTACCGGCTTCCCTTGTTGCATGCATGCGATCATTTTATGCAGTACGATACAGTGTAGAAGGCACCTGTTGGTGTCATGGGTCGGAGGGGGGTACAACACTGGATGAGCAGCATTATCTCTCTCCCTTAGTACCAACACAATAAATGGGATACACAGCTATATGTACTTGATGACCCGAATTTTTCCTGTTTTCAGTTAATACTGTTTATGAATGGTGTATATATATATATATATAATTAATTGCAACTGTTACTGACATGTACTATATTGTATACGCCCCATGTCCCACAGCCTATCATATACAAATAACATCCGTTTTAACATATTACATGTTCATAATTGCACTGCATTTGTCTGCCACTACATATACTACCAAGGTAAGATCAGTTTACAATCTCTGATGATATTGGTATAGCCCGTCAATCGGGCTCTGGCCCTCTTTAGCCTTGACATATAAGACTCAGACATTTTGACAAACACTAGATATCGATCTATCTGTCAAAATGTCTTAAGTCTGGTATCGGGGCCAGAGGAAACTCAGGCTAATATTGGTATTGACAGAAAGAACTGTGTTGATTATAATTACATGCAGTTTTACAGCAATATTTTCAGAAAGGATTTTAACAGCTAATATTAAGTAAAGTTGTACTAGCATTGAAATTAATTGTTATCAAACTGTTATGAAGGATTGATATTAAGCAATAACAATTAAAGATGACTACACAGTGTGGGTATATTTCTTTGTGGTAAAAAGTGTTTAGTCAGAGTTTGCAGTTCATTAATTTATATACTGGTATAACTCATTAACAGCATGCACATCTAGGTAGATGGCCGATGCACATTTCTTTCAAACTATGTGACATATCGTGTGTGTGGTCACTACAAGTAGATCAAATCTATCTGTGGTCTGACAAAATATTTACCTGATAATCTAGCTGTGATCACCCTTATAACACTTACTTTTAGAAACCCCAACAAATTTAAAACGCTTATTAACAGTTTTCGCTTGAAGATTCACCGGGTTTATAGATTGACATCAATATAACTTGAAAATCAATAATTTTTACTATATGTAAATAAAACTACGATAATGTGTAGTACTAAAACTATATAATTCACAGAGTGATATTAAATATATTGATTTTATATAAAAATGTAGTGAAACAGATGTTTTATTTTGTACTCTTTGATACCTGTACCCTTGAGAAATCTGTGAAATGGCAAATATCCATCTAATTGGACTATACAGACTTGCACATTAAACATTTGGCTTTCACATATTATTTGTAATAATGTGAATTTCATCAAGGCTACATATCTGAACAGTGAGCTTGGTAATTAATGAACAAACACTATTATTGATTTATTATTCACTTTTGAAAGTGTGTTAACATAATTATCTAATGGCTAGGAATAATTGCATTTTTTTTTTCATTTGTAGTAAATTATAACTGAATAGTGATCGATGTAATAGAATGTTCAATAGACTATTTATAAAAAATAAATGTGATTCCATCCAAAAGATTTAAACAATTGAATATAAGATGGTTTAAGATGGTTTCAATATAGTTAAACTGAACAAGTTTAGATCTTAAGAAATCTGATGCCCATTAACGTTACTTTTGTACTGTACATGTAATAGTGCTGAGATAGCATAGATTAACACTATTAACAGCTATATGAGATGATATCATTTTAGGTAAGCTGAACACGTCCTGATCACTTACAACATGGCTACTGCAGAGACGCACGATGAAGTTGATGCTTCACATAAAATCTACAAGAGAAAACCTGGAAAGAGGTAAACCTGACTTATATCTACCTAATATATAACAACCTGACTTATATCTACCGAATATATATATAACAACCTGACTTATATCTACCTAATATATAACCACCTGACTTATATCTACCTAATATATATATTACAACCTGACTTATATCTACCTAATGTATATATTACAACCTGACTTATATCTACCTAATATATCACCACCTGACTTATATCTACCTACTATATATATAACAACCTGCCTTATATATCTACCTAATATATAACCACCTAACTTATATCTACCTAATATATAACAAACTGACTTATATCTACCGAATATATATATAACACCCTGACTTATATCTACCTAATATATATATAACAACCTGACATATATATCTACCTAATATATAACAAACTGACTTATATCTACCGAATATATATATAACAACCTAACTTATATCTACCTAATATATAACAACCTGACTTGTATCTACCTAATATATAACCACCTGACTTATATCTACCTAATATATAACAACCTGACATTATACTAGCTTTCAGTTGACCCTTGAAATGAAGCAAAATCACCAATCAAATAATTTTCCCCTGAAATTTGGTTGTCCAAATACATGTCATATTGACTTGTCATTTCCTACCAAGGAAACTAAGCTCATTTTGGGAAGTCAAAACTGTATTCTCAAGGATCTGCTGAAAGCCATGAACTGACCTTGCTTTTATTCTGTTCAAATTAAAATTCAAATCCAATTTAAGAATAAAGATTATGGCAATTGAAAAATTCAGATTAATCTACTTATATATATAATTATCAAAGTAAACTTTTTAATGTGTGGTGTTTTTTTATGCGGAATGATAATCCGTTAAATACTGTTAATCTTGATGTAGACTACAACTTTGTTGACCATAACTTGCCTGTTAACCTTTGAGAACATAAAATAATAGGCGGTATGGTATTTTGATATTGGTGCATAAATGATATTGATACGACCAAAGGTTCAGACAATACCATGCATCTATACATAACCACAGCTTTAACTCATTCACCCCTGAAGACACATTTAAACTCTTCCAATTCAAAGGATGGAATAGGTCATTATGAAATTTAGGGGGTGAATGAGGTAAAGAGATGTCAGTATCATTTTTTCAATGAAATAGGATAGATTTCTTGTTTAATAGTCTGTGATTGTTATTGTTCTCCTGTAACCTTGGGCATTGCATCCAAAACACTAGAAACCTCCATCTAATGGCTTTCTAGGTATATCAGTGTCTCCCTATACAATTCTTTATTCGATTTTTACAAGGATTATTTGAAACAGGAGTAGGTTTAAGACTTCTTAACTTGTTCAGCCTTCAGTGCTGCTGAAAATTACATCATAATCAGGTCTTTGGCATATTGTGGCAACAACAAGTTAGAGGGCATTGATCACAACATTGAGAAAATACCCAACCTTTGGAACACAAGTGAAGCCATGATAATCAGATCTTCTGCCAAGGATTCGGCAGTCGGGACAAATTTGGCTTGTGGTCTATGATGTGTGAGACCGTGGAGATGTTGCACTGTTAGTCTGTGGTCAAGAATATAGCTGAACATTCTATCCCATAATTTCCCTAAAAGGCCATTAACCAGGCGCTGCTGCTTTCTGATTATTCGTGTATGATTAATAAGGATATTTTTGGATTCTACATTTCGATGGCGGTCAATATAAAGTGTATAGAAAAATACTTGACATTTTAGTCAACAGACTTTTGCTCTGAGTATCGTTTTCAGTGGCGTACATGTTTCAAGTGAGCTGTTTGCAGACTGTGACCTTGAAAAGTTTTTCGTATTATTTCATTTATCCCATTTGGCTTTAGAATGAGACTTGTTAAAGAGTTTATTAAGAAAATACCTATGATGTTAAAGACACTGGATTAATACATTGAATACCTCAATTAACAGTGGTCATTGGTGATTTTCACAGTTGAAATCTTGGATCTCCTGTGATGCTTCTCCTGATCCTTAACTGGATTATTCTCAGTGTTTGTGTTACCGGCCCTTACTGGAATATTTCTTTATAAAATGTGGAAATTATCTTAACTCGCGGTACAGATTTATGTAACAACCTATAGAAATGATTGAAAACAGTCTACTTAGCTTAGATAGAGTATTCAACCAATCTTTGTAGGTCTTTATATCATAGCTAATAGCTGAAATTTATGAGTAAAATGGAATTATAACACTTAATAATCTGCAACGATGAGTTGTAATATCATTAAACGTTTACAAGGTATTTGATATTGTCCAGAGAAATAGTTTCACAAAAGAAACCTAGTTATCAATTTTTAATCCTAAACATTTCCCTTATTTCTTATGCTGTGGACAAAAACATCAGGTTATACATAACCTTAATTTCCTTAATTTTCATTTATGAAGCTCTGCGAACAGATTGGATTATAGATACAAGTGTAATTGTCTTGGGAGCTGATGAAAATGAATTTGATTTGTCGCTCATTCCAGATTAGTCTGTCAATAATAAAGTCATATGTATTGATCTTTCTGGTTTGATAGAGGACACGCAGCAGAGTTATACAATAATTGGCCTTAACGTGAATCCGTAGTGTTTGGTTTTCCACGCTACTGCACACACACACATCTATTAGGATGTCCCGCAAGAAAGGACCAACTTGTCTGTTTGTCTGTGGTTTCGAATATGCCGCAAGAGTATCGGAAAGATTTGTGAAGAAAAACGAAGACATTACAATAGGACAAAACAACTAGTTGTTGTTCTGACTGACTTGTAATCCAAGAATCTTGATCCAAGGTCAACTTGTGTGGAGAATTCGTTTATATATATTTTATAATACAGAACATTTCTACTTTTCAATATTTTTGAAAATCAGATATTCAATGACTGAATATGTCCATTGACAGTACCGAGTAAAAAAAAAGCTGTAGTGTTCTTGAAATATTTCGTCCACAGATTATTCTGATTCTGGATTCAACATCATTCAAAAGTCATACCGCATAACAAGTGTTAAGTTTTATGCTGAAGACTTGGATATTGAACTTGCAACAAAACGTTATTGAAATCAGCTTGTGATATGTATTCTTACTCTTTGTGATATATAATACATACATTTTATGAATCTTTTGTTTCAATATCATATAGTTTAATTCTTGTTTTAACACACTGCCTTATTGACTTTGGGTAAGCATGGAATTGATACCGTCAGTGATCATTTTATAGTGCAACATGCAGAACACTGGATTTTATGACAATACAATATTTTTATGTTTATTCTGATTTGCTTATAATCTGAATACTTTCTATCAATATATGTATTTTAGGTAATTTAGACTACATGTACATTGTATGTGGGAAAAAAAATGAAATATATATTTAACTCACTCCTTTCTACCTTATGGTGTATGTTATGAAGTTCTGGACTATTTGAAACTCGCTACTTTCTACCTTACAATGTATTGTACTGTATGAAGTACTAAAGACTATAAGTAAGCCATTCTGCTGTAAATATAGGTAGTAGTTATAATGCAATAAAGCAGAATTCAATTAGGATTATAAAACTATTTAAGTATGTATTAAATTGAAACAGACTATAGGTGACCACGAGTCAACAGCTTGTTCTGCTATTATTTCTAGAATTGACCAGTCCCTTAGTATATCTGGATAAGGTGGCTTACTTTAACAATTTTGTGACCCGAAGGGGTCAATAAAGTGACCAGTGTTTGTAGTAAGAACAAATAACCAGAACAAATTACCATGTGGACAATCCTGTGAAGTAAAATAAACATTAAATGGAAAATTCTGCTATACATGGTATTTTGACAGTTCTGGACATCATCTACAGCTCGGATGTATGAGTAATTTGACAGTGATTGTTTGTTTACTGTCAATGAATCTTCGTTTGTACATTCATCTTCTCTGCAACGAAAGAAACTGATAAACGTGCACAAAACCACCTAAACTTGCAAACAGCATTACTGTATGACCTATGTCGTTTGATTTTCTCTCTTAAAATGCAATTTGTGTAGAAATATTAACATTAAACTGGAATACTAGTGAATGGCAATTTACTCTGTAACATCTTTTAACCCCAGATTGCAGTGTGTGAATAAGTGTTGTGAAAATTCGGAAAAAAAATAGTACAAGCATTGGATTGATTTGAATGTGAAACAAGAAGATGGCTGAACGAAAACAGAGTTTGATTAACTGGACTGGTTTTAATGAAAATCCTTTTTCTAGGGTGTTTGTCAATCGCAGCCTGATGCTGGACCGGGTCAAGTTCTATGGATTCGATATGGACTACACACTAGCAGGTAAGTCTTATATTTACTAGGTACTAGCAGGTAAATCTTATATTTACCAGGTACTAGCAGGTAAGTCTTATATTTACCAGGTATCAGAGGTAAAGTCTCCTATTTATATCCTCATTAATTGTTAATCCAGGTATATTTTTTCAAACACATGTTGCAGGAGTTAAAAACACATTCAAAAAATTTCACAGAAATTTTCACAGAAAAGGCAGATAACCTTAGAATATCATAATGGACTGGACATTCAGGCATAGCGGAGTAAATCATGGTTAGCTCAATGGACCATTTCATAAAATGTTCAAATGTGTTTTGTAATTGTCTGAAATTGTGCAACTATTTTCATGTTGATGGTCTTCAGATGCTAGTGTTAAATCCTCACATATTCAGATTTCATTGGAAATTTTAATGATTATGAAAATATTTGATAATTATTACTGAGTTATTTTCCCTGTATACAGAGCTCCAGATTTCTTAGTATATAACTGGGTTATCTCCCCTGTTGTAGTATGAGGTTACAGGTGTCTCAACATACTTCTGATTGACCTCCCCTGTTAAGTAGAGAGCTACAGGCGTCTCAGAATACTACTGAGTTATTTCCTCCTGTTGTAGTACATGACTACAGTTTTCTCAGTTTATTACTGAGTTGTCGCCTCCCGTTTTACATAACTACAGATTTCACAGTATGCTACTGAATTATCTCCCCTATTGTTGTATAGAGCTACAGAATTCTCAATATACTACTGAGTGATACATAGAGATACTGATGTCTGATAATACTACTGAGTTATCTCCTCCTGTTGTAGTTTCAATAACAATAGAGTTCTCCACATACTACTGAGTTATCTCCTCCTGTTGTAGGGTTCACAACAATAGAGGCCTCCACATACTACTGAGTTCTCTCCTCCTGTTGTAGTGTTAACAACAATAGAGGTCTCTACATACTACTGAGTTATCCCCTACTATTGTAGTTTTAACAACAATAGAGTTCCCCACATACTACTGAGTTCTCTCCTCCTGTTGTAGTTTTAACAACAATAGAGTTCGCCACATACTACTGAGTTATCCCCTACTATTGTAGTTTTAACAACAATAGAGTTCGCCACATACTACTGAGTTCTCTCCTCCTGTTGTAGTATTCACAACAATAGAGCTCTCCACATACTACTGATTTATCTCCTACTATTGTAGTTTTAACAACAATAGAGTTCTCCGCATACTACTGAGTTATCTACTCATGTTGTAGTGTTAACAACAATAGAGTTCTCCGCATACTACTGAGTTATCGCCTCCTGTTGTAGTGTTCAAAACATTTGAGGTCTCAACATACTAATAAGTTATCTCCTCCTGTTGAAGTGTTCACAACAATAGGGGTCTCCACATACTTCTGAGTTATCTCCTCCTGTTGAAGTGTTCACAACAATAGGGGTCTCCACATACTACTGAATTATCTCCTCCTGTTGTAGCGTTCACAACAATAGAGGCCTCCACATACTACTGAGATATCTCCTCCTGTTGTACTGTTCACAACAATAGAGTGCTCAACATACTACTGAGCTATCTCCTCCTGTTGTAGGGTTCACAACAATAGAGGGCTCCACATACTACTGAGCTATCTCCTCCTGTTGTATTGTTCACAACAATAGAGTGCTCAACATACTACTGAGCTATCTCCTCCTGTTGTAGTTTCAATAACAATAGAGATCTCCACATACTACTGAATTATCTCCTCCTGTTGTTGTGTTCATAACAATAGAGGTCTCAACATACTACTGAGCTATCTCCTCCTGTTGTAGGGTTCACAACAATAGAGGTCTCAACATACTAATAAGTTATCTCCTCCTGTTGTATTGTTCACAACAATAGAGTTCTGCACATACTACTGAGTTATCGCCTCCTGTTGTAGTGTTCACAACCATAGAGGTCTCAACATACTACTGAGTTATCTCCTCTTGTTGTAGTATAGAGCTACATAACTCTCGGTATGAGTTGTGTAGAGATACAGATGTCACAGCGGACCGCTGAGTTACTTCCCTTGTTGTTGTTCATGTACTTTCCCGAGTTCATTGTAAAGCAGTCAACTTAACCACAGCTGTTGGCATTAACAACACCTAGTATTGTATATAGTCCAGCTCAACAGGTTGACAGGAGTTCAACCTGTCCGAGGGATTGAGATGTCATTTAGTCATTTTCATTATCAAAGAGGAAATAGTCATTTATTTGTGCAGAGTAGCATTTCAGGCTTTAATTTTGCATGTATAAGAATATGGAATAAAGACAATTTAATGAACAGAACAGAAACATTCTTGACTATATTCCGACAAGAAATGGAATTTTCCTTAACTCATTCACCCCTGAAATTTCATAATGAACTATGCCAACCTTTGAATTGGAAGATTTTAAATGTGTCTTCAGGGGTGAATGAGTTAAGCCTGGAATGTTCAGCTGCTACCAAATGTTTACGTATCAACTACGATGTTAAAGTGAATACGTTCATTTCTACTACCTGGTCAACTAAACAGAACATTGCACATGCATTGTTAGCATACATTTAACGAATGGTATTCGTTTCTTATCTAAGGTCTGCCTTCTCGTGAAATTGTTTTGCAGATTAATTTATTTCTGGCAATTTCTATAATTTTTATAATGATATTTCATGTGAAAATTGTATGCATCACGTAAGCAGAACGTCACATAATCAAAATACCATCAATGTTTATATACTGTGTGAAGATGACAATACTTGTGTATGATTCGTTAGATTTGTACCTGATCTCCCCCTTGAAGCCCATTCCTACTTGTAACAGCTGCTGCAATTTCTTTACGAGATGGAAGAAACGTATCGTACAATGGACCTATGACATTTATAAACCTCGGCCAAATCATTTTATACAAGATGTACTCTACACAATGTTACAGAGTACTGCTATCTCCTACATTCCTTTCTATTATGGTAAAAATTGTTTTCAGTACAGTCCTTTATTGTTATAATTAGGTATTCTCGCTCAAATACGGACATCCTTTTTAACATTCTTTCTTTTCTTATTAGAAGGAAAGATACATTTGTGCTTAAATATGCTGTTCTTTGTGTGACGATCACTTTAAACACTAAAGTTTGTCCTTTTTCTGCTAAAGATTCAGTATCTCGGGTGTTAATCTGGCTTCACCATTCAGAAAAAATCTCCATGTTTTTGTTGAACTCTTAAAACCTTTTGTTGAGAATGTTCTTCAAAATTGAGAAGCTTTCAGAAGTTTTCTTGTTGAATGTCTAGAGTGTAAGGTATTTTATAGAAATTATGTGATATACTAACCAATAAGATCAGTGTTAGAGTTTAGTTAAAGTGCTAATATCTTAAATAGTGGAACTTCAAACAAATTATTAGTATGAATGCACAAAGGCAATATGGAAGTACGGACAATTGAAGTAAATAACAGTAATGTCGGAGCATATGGACCTTCTGTTATTAAAGGAGCGACACCCAAGTCAATATCGCAAATCACGAAGCGTCACATGACTATAATCCAACCACAGAGGCTGTAAGACAAAAAGTGTGTCTTGTAATATATCAGAATAGAACTTTGTTTCTTGAAACTTTGATTCAGAAAATGTATTATTGAGACAAAATGGAGGCAAAACCTGCTTTTAGAGTTCACGCTGATGAGACCACCTGTTTGGAAAGACCACTGTTACAAAAGGAGGACTAGAATTATATTTAGCCTGTCATAAGAGACCAACTGTCTAAGGAAATTGATATTTATTGACAAAGAGACTGGCTTCTTCTGAAGACAAAGTCGTAACATAATATAGAAATATTACAGAACCTTACTGTCCACACATGATGATGCTTTTACGATTCGGAATTTAATAACCCCGATACATATCTTTATGCTGCGTACTTCGAGAAACAAATGCGTAAAACCTCCACACACGATAAATGATATTTTGCTTAAGAGGTTTATTTCTGTAATAAGCAGTAGAGCACATGATGGAAAATGTTTGTTGGGAGTAAAAAACGTTAACGTAACCTGGGCAACAGATGTTTGTAGTATAGAACGGCCATTGTACCAGCCTTAGACAGAGTTTCTTGTTGTTATTTCAAATATTTGTGAGGAACACAACACTTGTTTTTGTGACGTTAGCATTATAGGCTCAGTCAGGTAGAAATATACGTGATAATAAATTCAGTAGCAATATGCTTTGGAACATCAGAACTGTGTGGATGTTACGTCATATCTTCCTCAAAATGAAGTTGTTTACTAGTATAGATAAACGTTTTGCCATAGTGTACCGATAAATTTAATACATGACTTGAGCTTTGACTGTTCCGTGTCGCATTTGGTATACGATTGACTCTGTCGGTTCAGTTGGTGTGTGTTCAATGCACTAATTCGTATGAATTTATACATGTCTGTCAGGTTTATTTCATTATGAATTCTCCACATTTTGAATCTAGGGGATCATATCGGTCCATATTCTGTCTTTTAGATTCCATATTCCATGTTCTGTATTTCAGACTTTATTCCATCCAAAAAGTGTGTCTGGAGCATGTTTTCTGAATTAATTATCTCATCTGGTCAGTTACCTAATTTTGTATGCAGGTACAACTTTGGACAGCAGGGTGCGTATACAGTGTTTATACGTATTCTGTACAAAATGTTGGTCAAAGTGACCTATATTTTGAACTATGACCTCAACTACTGAAATAGTTTGTCTTGGGCATATCTTCTATAATTTTTCACCTGAAAGTTGTCAAAATTGGTAGTAAAGTACATTTTCAAATGGCATAGTGTAGTGTTTATTTATGTTGTATATTATTTAGTCAATGTAGGTAGCTGTGACCTATATTTAAATCTTTTATCAAAATCTTCAATATAGTTTATTTAGGGCACATCTCCGTAAGTAGTTCACCGAGTGTTAACAATTTTTTGTACGCAGATATGATGGCGGAGCAGTGTGTGACAAAAATGGCTTATAGTAAGCTGTATACCTTCAAATCTGAAGTTACCGAAATTCAGTTTGCATGTACATTTTTGGTATTGTTTAAAGGTAGAACACAAACAATATTGTTGTTCCCTTATTTTAATACTGTTTGTTAACCAATGAGAGATATAATGTCTTACCTCACAATATTGCCTTGTTTAATCGGCATTCTTTCAAATGAATCATCAGTCAATTATCTGTGTTGTTAAGAACTGTTTTGGGTAGAAATTAGGTATACGTAGCATATCATGTAACAGTTTTACAGAGTATCATTATCTTCAGCATCTTTTATCATTCAATCAGCTCTCAATTTTCATACACCTTCACATTTTTCTGAAAGTGTTGAAAAGAGTATTAGGATATCTACAGCATACAGTTATGCATGTACAACATTTCTGTAATGAGAAAACAAACAGAGAAATAATTTTTATTTTATTCCTGGAGTGCTCGAATCTTTTATCTGAAGTACAACAGGATGTGTGTGAAGTGTTTTTCAGAATTTTCCATGTTCAGCTTGTAAGAAACACAATTTCAATATTTTCTAAATCGTGAGATGTGTGGGTATATAAGTAGTCATGTGTTTCCTCGGTTTTACGTATGCGTATAGACACCACGGAGTGGGCTGGACGTCTGAGTGGGCTGCTGGGGAGACAGGATTTTCATAATGTTATCTTAATATATTACAAACTTGGGTGTTTTTATATTCTGCGTATCTTTTTAACTCATAAGTTAAAAGTTCTGTTTATTCTTTGTTGTTAATCACCAATTTATCTTTCTGAACAATTTCCAGTATGTATCTCTTAACCTTATTTTTTAGACCACTCCCAAAAGCATTTGAATCCTGGTGTGCTTTAATTTATTGAGGCGAGGTGTGTTTTGAACACAAACAGGAAAACAGGAATCGTAAATTATTTTGCGAATTTCGAAAACGTCTGTTTCTTTTGTCAAGCAAAAAGTGTGAATGGCCGGTGTCTCGACTCTAAACCACCGAAAATAACTTACTAAGCCTCATTGGGGCGAAACAAGTAAAGTCAGCTGTCAAAAATCATAGAGACATTTCGCCCAATGGCACTCTTAATACTGCAGGCAGTCAGGGGGACGGGTAGCATGTTTACTCATTCCGCCCCTAGTAGATGTTAAAATGGGGCCATAATCTTATTCTGATTATTTTGCAAGCTTTCGAAAATGTCTGTTTCTTTTGTCAAGCAAAGACTGTTAAATCTGGTGTGTTTTGTTTTCATGAAATAGTTGTCCGCATCAAAATTTATGGGTGTAAGATTTAATTTTCATATAGATGTTGTGACAGTTGTTTTTTTTTTTATAATATAATATTAGGATAATATTTGGAATAATGTGACAAAAATTTTGAAGATTATTCAACCATGGTGTGATGAGACTGTTATAGAAACTGTGAAATTTTTGTTGTTGTGTTTCAATCTATACAAAAAAATGCCATCCATAAGATTAAGAAATCACTCCCATATATATTTAACTTAGTGAGCTCAAGTAAATAATGATAAAAAGTGACTTATTTTCACTGGATTTCATTTGTCAGAAAGGTATTTGAGATATATGCATAATATGGTTTTTTTTACGAAAATTAGAGAATTTACAGCATTCATGTTCAGTGTAGTTTTAGAAATTAGGATTTGTGGATGAGTAAGGGTTAAATGATGGAGGGAGAAAGGTAATTCATACTGTAACGAGAATCCTCACCACAAGAGGTGGTAGATTCCACAACTGTGTCAAAATTAAGTGACAATCTCCAGGAATTATCGTCTGCTCGTAAATGACAGATCTCGTTTACGCTGGCATCTGTTCACGTTTAAAAGGCGTCTTCATTCGAGACGTCTGCATCTGCCTGTTACGGAGGTCTATACCCGCTGCCTAAAATGCATTTAGCTGACAATAAAGCCAGCTTTTATGGGCCAGAGTACATATGCATTGTAGTATCTGCACTTCATGACCGACATGTCCAGAACAGGAAACACCAATACGAACAAGAATGGCTTCTCAAAGAGAAAGGGAAAACATGTTTGTTTTTAAACTGTATCATGAGAAATTTTAACTGGATGTTTCCTCCTGTTCTCAGACCTGGTAAAAGTGCCAGTGGAAGCTCTGACACACTGCAGTATCCTTCATCCTGCATCCACTGCCCATCGTCTGGTGTCAACGTTTTTTTTCGAAACCATGTTGCTAGCCAATCTATAGGTAGTGATGTTAAGTCTGTCAGTACTAGGGTACAAGGCTATTAATTTGAGAAAGTGAATCACCATGAATATGTATTTCATGGTACCTTGTTGGGTGAAGAATAGAAGAAATGAAGCATCAAAATCTAGATTCTGTAATTTATTTACAGAGTACATGTTTCGTGTAGCTAGGCTAGCTGTCATCAGAACCTGTGTCAAGAGTCATCGCTGACCATTGACCTACTTTCAAGGTTACAGGGGTCGAATGTTACTTTCAAGGTCACAGGGATCAAATCTTTGAAGTTTTGTTAGCTGGCTCTCATGGTTGCTGTGATTTTGATAAGATAGATGTAGTTACAACATGCTGAATTGTCCGAATTTAACAAAATATTGACGTTAGCAAACCACCGCCGTCACCATCTTCATGTCTTTGACAGCATCCTGGTAGTTCGGGAAAAAGGAATTTTATTCACTCACTGTTAATATAACCTATAAATATACACACACATCGTAGCATACCTCGGTAACTGTTAGTATATAATCTGTAACAGAAAATTGAGATAAATGTTACTTAATAAGGGCACCCCTTCTCTCAATTACCCGCGCCCTGCTGTGCCGGTATTAGATAAAATACGGTACATTGTAACACTAAGTTCAAACTATGAAAACTAAAATCTCTAAATTATACACGAAATGTTTCACAGGCAATCTGGAGTAAGTTTTGATTAAGATACCATACAAACATTTCAACAAAAGTCGCTCCGAAAAAAAACCCTAAACAAACCCTGGAATAAGGAATTTATTGTAGAAGTCATACCACAAATCTCAAGAAAGCATTAACTGTCAAATGTTGCTGGCTGTCATGAAGTGACGACTTGTTTAGTTCTATGTAGTTCTTTTTTGTTTTCACTTTTTATTTANGGGGGGGGGGGGGGGGGGAGATGAGGAAGAGGGGGAGGTCTGTGTATATATGGGAAGTACAAAATCCCATTCATAATATACCAACAAAGCTTCCTTCCTGTCTGAGATTTCAGACAGGCACCAGGGTGCACACCGCTGGGACAACATTGATAAACTGAAACCAGAGACGGTCCCTTGACAGGAAGCTTTCCCACAACTGGGCCAAATCCATCGAACAGTATTAAGCCTGAAAATCCTTGACAACTTTCAAACAAGTATATGTTGATCTTTACGACTGTGTGTAACCTTTTTCATGTGTATCTTTGTCAGGCGAACATTTTGAATTCTATATTATATTGAAAGATAACTGTTTGTCCAGAATTCCAATAATCCAAAAGTTTTATTTTTTTATTAATTATAAAAATATTGAAATATATATCAAAGATGCTGAGAATCTAAACCTTTTTTCAAAAGATTCCTTTCATTTTATATCACAGGAAGTGAAATCTCCCTGAAGATTTCATGAACAATCAACAACAGTACTAGTGTTTTGTGTACAAAATTAATGAAACAGATTCCAGGATTGGAACCCTGGACCTCCGATCATTATACTGTGGCTCTAATTAACAAGCTAAGCTCCCCGGTCAGAGGTAATACTTTGATCCAATCACGCTACAGTTACAGCCAAAATAAATTTCAGGGGAGGTTACTCTATGTGCAAAAAAGTACAGTGGAACTCTCTAATGTTTTGCCTGCAGTGAGACATGTATCTGTAAAAGGAGATTTGTTGTAAGCTTATCATTTTGTTGGTTGTTCATCTGTTCATCAATATATTTAGTAATATAATATTTTATCTTCCTTTGACATAAGGAAAAATTTCAACAAAGCCAGATATATATATTGTGTCACCCTGATAAAATACTAGCCACTTACTATTGACTCGGCTAGGGAAAATTTCTCATTAGCTCATTCGGTAGAGCTTGAGACTAGTAAGCCAGAGGTCCCAGGTTTGACTCTTGGTGGAGGCATTGAAAAAATAATGACCCCTGTTACAATGGTGCCCACGTAGGGACCCGGGAGATATTGACAAATATACTCAGCAATGCTTACACAAGAATTAATCGCTATGACCCCTGGAAGAATCGAGATGAGTTCTTTCTTGGAGGAGGAGTATGTCTCCCCGGTAAAATACTAGCCGCTTCCTACCGACTTGACTAGAGAGAAAGGTCCTGGGTTCAACTCCTGGCGGAAGCATTGAAGAAAAAATGACTTCTGTTACAGTTGCATGATTACATTCATAAGATAACTTGTTGTTTAGTTTATTGGGTATAGCTAGGTATATCGTGTAAATGAATCTGATGTTTAATTTTCTAAATGGGATGTATTTGAAGTGAACTTAGTCGTGGAATGACCCTGTCATTTTCTGTAGAATCCTTGGTTTCAGGAAGCTTTTCAAACCTAGTTATATACTAGGTGGTCTGACAGAAACGTTAATTTGTTCCAAACCAAACATATTCACAGATTTGTATTAGTTGATTTGAGGCGGATTCGTTCAGATTTCGGACAGGATGTGATGACAAATTGATTTCAATTTAAGGACAAATACATTATTAGAGACATTTTCGTAGGTGATATTTTGATATTTACGATATGACTGAGGGGTGGAGGTGATGGAAAAGATATCTTTGGACGTGATCTGTGAGTCGCGGGGACGATACTACGACAGGACGTGATCTGTGAGTCGTGGGGACGGTACTACGACAGGGTGTACTGGTACAGGTTGATTTTGTTACTTCCTCCTGCGACCGGCAGGTCCATCCCTATCATTGTCACTTACATATCATTAAACAAACATACTTACACCAAATTGAAAATAAAACTGGGCATTACTCTAAAACATGTAAACAAGACTGATTGAATCTCGTGATAAAAGTGAGAAAAGTAGTACCAGCGTTTCCCTAAAACAGGTAATTAAGTTTTAAAAAACAGTTATACCGATAATCAGAAGTAAAAAAAAAAAATGGAATTTTTACGATCATTGGGTGCTGTTATAATGCTGCAAAGTACAGCCTCAGGAGAAATGGTAGTGTTATCAGATATATATATAGGAATGTATGTTTCAGTTAGTTTTAATTGGTTTGAGTGACAGGTTTTGGGGAGTTAAAATCTGTAACTGTCTCCGGAGGATACTGTAAACAATGTGTACCATGACACTCCTAACGTTGTGACTGTAAATTACCATTTGACCTCTAACCCCTGATACTAAACATAAAAAAATCAATAGATTGTTACTTTCTAATAAAGACACTCCCATTTCTACAAAAAAAGTATTGTAGCTGTAATTCCCCCACCAGCAACAAAGTGTGATGAGGTTTAACTCAATCACCCCTGAAGACACATTTGAACTCTTCCAATTCAAAGGTTGGAATAGTTCATTATGAAATTTCAGGGGTGAATGAGTTAACTGAAATAAGGTTTTCTGTCCATCTGTCTGTCCATCTTTCTATCTTTATAGATAGAAACTTGTCCTGACAACTTTTCTTAGTTTTCATCTGAATTCCTTAAAACTCCACTGATGTACCTGGGGTATAATCATCACTCAAGAATTTTGGTACTTCCAAATGAAGCTTCTCAACAGTTAAAAGTGATTAGGAACCATACTGTTTTCAAATATTGTGATAGTACTTATTTTCTGTAATAAAAAGAAATGAAAAAGTTAAACACTGACCACATATTCTAAAAATTGTCACCATATACCAAACCCCATCCCCGAGAGGCTGGCAATGCAAGATGATAAACTTTAGTGAACATCTTTTATTATCCAGCTATGCAACTGAATACCTGATGCAATTAGTACTTGACCTACTGACGGTTTCCGGTGTTATGTTTTACGACAGTGACAGGTGTTATCTTTATACTTCTGTAGGATAGACATCTACCTGTACTTCTTATAAAATCTGTGCTTCTCCGATTTATATCCATTTTCAAATATCGCACTTCATTGACGGACAGGTTTCTATAAAAACTGTGCGTAATGAAAGGAAAAACCTTTTTAGAACATTACATACGGTTCTGTTACCATGACGATGGACAATTAAGCGTGTACTTATCAATGTGTAGGCATTGATTTTAATGTGAGGTTGTTGGGATTTGAGCTGGAGATTAGCGTCCCTTCGCCAGGGCAAAATGACAGTTTATTGGGTAGAAATATCAGAATCGGAGTGAAAAAGAGTCACTTATACGGTATTTGCAATGAAATATTAAACCCGTTTTACGTTATTACCTGAGTAAAAATGTTTTCTGAAATTCTATACATTTTTTTAAAGGTTCAATGTCATTGTTAACATAGATCAAATTTCATGTACGTGGCCTATGATGGCTAGAACTAGAAAGATAATGGAGATGAAATAAGTGAAATAAACAGCCCAAGGTATATCTATGACAGGGCTTGGCACTTTGCTCCAGTTTATTACGGTACCCCAGTGATAGTTCAACACGATAATCTTTATCTCTGTGTGATAAGTGTTAACCATGGCCTGTTGGATGGCGAAGCAAAAAATACACAAGCAAAATATTTAAAAGAAATATTTTACAAAGTTTTATTTTGTTTTCTGCAGCAATAAGGGGAAGATGATAAGATAATTAATAACTTCTAAATATGAGTCTGAATTAAAATAAGAAATATACCAGGTAGTTATATTGATGCTGTTTAAGAAAGTTTTGCAGGCATCATCTACTACTACTTGATTAGTGATGCACTAAAATTTCTTGTATGAAATATATATCAAAGAATGATAATTTCTCTGTGTTCATGAACATAGATCAATGAGCATTTCTTATTTCTTTGTATTCCAAAAAAACAGCAATCAATGAGCATTTCTGGCTCCTGTGTATTTAATAAACATTGACCAATGAACATTTCTAGTTTTTTTTGTATTCATTGAACATCGACCAATGAACATTTCTCATTTCCTTGTATTCAATGAACATCGACCAATAAGCATTTCTCATTTCCTTGTATTCAATGAACATCAACCAATGAACATTTTTGGTTTCCTTGTATTCAATGAACATCGACCAATGAACATTTCTGGTTTCCTTGTATTCAATGAACATAAACCAATGATTTTTTTTCATTATTCAATGAACATCACCCAATGATCATTTCTCAGAATTGAACACCCTGTATGCTGTAAACATCAAGCAATGATTAATCTTATAGGAACACCCCCTCTATTCTGGCTTTGTCCTACTGAGATTTATAGTCATTTGTACATTTATTTCTACAGCAGACACATCAATACATATATTCTCATTAGCATTGACTCAAGTCATTAACTTTGAAATAATATCAGTTTAAAAAACGCATTTTATAATTACTTTAAGAAATTATGGTTTTGTACTCATGATCAAGTCCAGAAGTAAGTAAGCTACATGTCCTTTGCTAATTTTATAACGCTTTTTTTTCCCTAATTCATAAAATTAAGAAGAGATTTATACTAATAAAATGTTTAGAATTTCATTGTCACACAAGAGAGAATTGTAGGATGTCAAAATGTCAGGTATAAGGTTGATACTTATCCAATAAATACCATTAATAATCTATTCAAAGCCTGTTTATTGTTTTATAATGGAAATCCCTGTGTTCAGTTTTGTGTGAAGATGACATTGATATATTGATTTTCTTGTTTCACATAACATGAAACTTCTATTTAAGATTTATTTATTCAAAAATAAAATACACCTTTGATATATTTGGTTAAAAGCATTTAACTTCATCTGTTTATTAAGAAATTGATTTGTTTGAACAAAATATATTACTTAGCAAGCCTTTTTGCACTTAATTAACAGTGTGTAAGGTAAGAATACTGACTTCTCAAACCCTGACTGTCAGTGGCCGTTCTAGCTGTCTTTCCCTAACTTAGGTCATGTAACTATTGAAAAAAATGTTTCAGCAAAGAAGAGGACTTTTTGAGAAAAACAAATTGTCAGGGTATGAAACAATGTTCTGGGTTCATACAAACTTGCAGATATACTGTTTGCATATCCTGATAAAACTCTTAATTATTTCTCTCATTTTGAAAATTAGCCAGTTTGAAAATACCAGTTTAATTATTTTCAAAAAACATTTGACTGCAAATCATAAAAAAACTTGTGAGTGGAACTCTTCGCTGTTATAACTGAAGCAGTGGCCCTGTTTACCTTAATGAATTATCATAGAAGAAAATGTAAATGCCAGCCTTGAGCTCTGTATGCCCTGCAGTATATAGGAAGAACTCTATGCATTGCATTAAGTGTACTACCAAGTGAAAATCATTATGTTAACATCATGAAAATTTGAATTTAAAAAATTCTAAAATTAGAATTTACTTCTTCGTCGTATGCTTGAAAGATTTTTGAAATATTTCCCTGCGTTGTCGGTGATAAATCATATTATTGTCTCCTGTTTTTTTGGTGCTGTTGCCCTATCTATGATTTTCTATAAATACATCTTTTTATCGGGTAATGTTGTAATAGGTTGGTCTATAAAACTTTCTACTGTAACAAAAACTTTCCAAATAATAATGTATTTCAAACAAACTTTGAAATGAAAATTAACAGAGCATTTGATTTTATGGGTTTCTGATGTCATATTGTGTGTTATATAGTTATATGGTTTGTTGAAAGATTTAAATACCGTAATTATTTGGAAAACATTCCCAGTTTTGTAAAGATGAGTTGGTCATGCTTTAAATTAACACACACATTCCTGTAATGATATGTTTGAAGTTATTGATTTGATAAAAAACACTGTAGGTATGAAATTATTATAATTCATTTTATTTGTAGACAATCTTAAGGATCCCTGTCCCACTGCACTGTGGTTTATCCTATAAACAGTCACTTCCCCTTAACCCTTTCACCACTGTAGAGCATAATGGACTCATCCATTTCACTGCATGGTAGAGTCTACTCAAGTTACATAGGGGTGAAAGGGTTAACTTCTGTTTGGATATAACCGTAGAATAGTTTGGCCAGGACACTTCCTTCGTTCAGGTATCTCAATCAATTCAAGCGATAGTTTAGCAGTCTGAAATTTAGGGTTCAAATTTGGGTCTAGCCCCGCAGTATTAATTTTGCAATCAACTGATCACAGGAACAAGAGAAATGTTTGTAAATTTCTCTTCTGAGAGTTGACTTTTCAATAAGTAGAATTAATATCATTGACCCTTATTTGCTCTATACACTAGGGTTGCACCGATACATCAACATGACCAAACGATACTGTGGTCACGCTACGATACGTATTACGTATATTGTAACAGTAGAAGGAATGCGAAGAGATATGTTGCAAATTTTTGATGGCAATATAACAAGTGGAAATAGCCTTGGTTCAAAATGTGACTTAATTTAGAAATGACAAAATCCTGAAAATATCATAGGTGTATCGTAACATCCGAAAAAAAAAAAATGTATCGTACAGTATTCACCGTATAGCTAGATAACTTCAGTGGGAACGCAATACCCGGAAGATAAACAAAGTGTGAAAAATGGAAAAAAATGTAACTTACCGAGGTAGATATTTTCGTATCTTTATTTTTTAAAACATTGCATGTCTAGACAAACAATTCTTTGACAGGGAATATTTTTCAACCCATGTTATAACTGACCCCCATGTAAGAAGTCTACTGCTCTTTGACCTTATGACCTATGGCCAATTGAATACTGACCAAATTGATGATTTAGAAATGAAATTTTTAATTTGACTTAACTCCAAGATACACCGGCCTAAAGTGTTAAAATTATTCCTAATTGTTTCTACTCTACATAAGCTGTGTCTATGTGCTAGAGTATTTCACCTAGTTTTGTAGACCTGTAGTAGTGAGAGTTGTATTCATTTTCACTCATTTTTGCCCTATTGGCCCATTTACATGTACTTTAGATACATTTGACACTTCCATTCAGATTTTTCAGTTGAACTTTTTTTTTCAAATTTGAATACAGAACTATAATGGAAATGAATTGTGAATTTACATGATTTTAAAAAGCAACCCATTAATATGCTAATTATGAATATTTAATGGATTTTTTTTATCTATATTTATCTTTTGACACGAGACTTAAGTTATGATATTGTCCAATTGAAAGAGATTTAAATTCATAACAAATGTATGGCGAGCCCCTAGACTGTGAAGGTTTGCCGTCGTACTTGTCCAGCAGAACTAGACGCAGGATGTGGAGGCCAATAACAGTTTATATGGTAATGTGTTTTTTCTGCTCCGCTGCTTTTATCAGTTAGAAAGTGACAAAGTAGGTCACCGGTTACATACTCGTGCCGGAAATGAAACTTTTCAAAATCACATTAGTTTATCATTATATCTAGAAAACTTGACACACATGTATATTTTATATTTACATGTTTTATGAGTATGTCCGTCTGTGAAAATGACCGTAACGCCATTGTATGAAGCTTTTAACAGCTTAACGATGCATTACAGTAAAATTTAAATCAGTCATATTTTCAAAAAAGAAGAACAGAAAAATATGCCATGGCGTCCCATTATATAGGTTTGTCTGACCTAAACTTTTCCTTTAAAGACTACTAGTCTACAACAGTTAAAGATATTTTGACTGAATTTGGAATGGATCATCCCTTGGCCATGTGAATTAAATATTGTGTAAGTGTAGGNCCCCGGGGGGGGGGGGGGGGGGGGGGGAGTCAGGGGTTCAGAAGGAGAAGTAGATTTAGCCTAATTTGGCATGTATGGCTGTTCTGGAGGCTGAGGGAATGGGGCCCAAAATGGACAAAATGGACAAAAAAGTTTGATCTTTTAAAGAATACTTGTTCAGTGTGGTATCATATAATGAACGTTTAGCCATATTTGGTATGCAGCTTTCATATATCAAGGCTTGTTTATAGGTCCAACATATGCATGGAAAAAACTTTTAGAATAACATTTTCCATCAGTTGTGATTCTGACAATGAACTTGTACTGAGTGGTCATCTGGATCAATTTGACCAGTAATCTGGTTTTATCTAAATTATAAAGGTACCACCACGATTATAAAGGTACCACCACCATTATAATGGTGGTGGTACCTTTCTAATGGTGTTGGTACCTTTATAATCGTTGTGGTACCTTTATAATGGCGCTGGTACCTTTATAATGGTGGGGGTACCTTTATAATGGTGGAGGTACCTTTATAATGGTGGGGGTACCTTTATAATGGTGTTGGTACTTTTATAATCGTTGTGGTACCTTTATAATGATGGTGGTACCTTTATATTGGTGTTGGTACCTTTATAATGGTGCTGGTACCTTGATAATGGTGGTACATTGTAGAACCTTTATAATGGTGGTGGTCCCATTATAAAGGTACCACCAACATTATAAAGGTACCACCAACATTATAAAGGTACCACCAACATTATAAAGGTACCACCATCATTATAAAGGAACCACCACCATTATAAAGGGACCACCACCATTATAAAGGGACCACCACCATTATAAAGGAACCACCACCATTATAAAGGAATCACCACCATTATAAATGCATCACCACCATTATAAATGTACCACCACCATTATAAAGGGACCACCACCATTATAAAGGAACCACCACCATTATAAAGGCATCACCATCATTATAAAGGTGCCACCACCATTATAAAGGTATCACCACCATTATAAAGGTATCACCACCATTATAAAGGTATCACCATCATTATAAAGGTGCCACCACCATTATAAAGGTATCACCACCATTATAAAGGTATCTCCACCATTATAAAGGTACTACCACGATTATAAAGGTACCAACACCATTATAAAGGTACCAGCGCCATTATAAAGGTACCACAACCATTATAAAGGTACCACTACCATTATAAAGGTACCACTACCATTATAAAGGTACCACCATGATTATAAAGGTACCACCACGATTATAAAGGTACCTCCACCATTATAAAGGTACCACCATGATTATAAAGGTACCACCACTATTATAAAGGTACTACCACGATTATAAAGGTACCAACACCAATATAAAGGTACCACCACCATGATAAAGGTACCACCACCATGATAAAGGTACCACCACCATTATAAAGGTACCACCATCATTATAAAGGTACCACCACCACTAGTCGTAACTTACTGCCACTTTAGGACTTCTATCATAACTTTGATACAATAACAAATGGTTGAATCATATCTACGATCAGAGGGAGACATGTCAGTTTCAATGGGGACAGGAAGTGGATAACAATTCAAGCATGAACAGCTTGATAGAACTTTATTGAATAATTTATATATCTTTTATTATCTTCCCAATCAAATCCTTTCAAATCCCCCTAAAACAATTTTAAATGCAGTTATATCATTATGGTTTTTGATAGTAGAAAGTAAATGTTTTTCTTGATTAATTTCTGATATACAGACAGATGTTTATTAGTATATTCTAGCCTAAAGCTAACAATACTTTTGTAGATTTTGTTTATATTAGTAACCGTTCCATACAAATGCCAGCACCTCATTATGGTAATCTTCTGTGACGTGACAACACTGTGTAGCATTTGTTAGCTTGAATTAATATCAAGTTAGTTTTACAACTCAAAACTGGGATAATTTCTTTCAGTAATCATTAGCTCAAAGTAAGATATCTTGAATTGATATTTAGTAGAAACCAATCCTTTTAACATTTATAGAATTAAGCTTAAACATGTTTCCACTTTTGTTTCCAAGTCGATAAAGGTTTAATACTCAATTTTCATACAGTACTATCTAGTAGGTATTTGTATATCTTTCAATAAAGAATATTGAAAATAAAATCAGGTTTATATCTGTTGGAATGATATATTTTTGACACAATTGAAGAAGGTCTGATACGTTTTCTGGATTTTTAGATATGTCTTGGAATCATTACTGAATCTGTACTATTATTTACTAATTTTGAGGCAGTAATAGTAAGTCAAACCTGCCTGTGAAGACTGGCCCGGGGGAGTAAGTCAAATCAGTTTGGTAGACAGGTGGTCTGGTTTGGTTGTTTTATATAGAAAACAAACATTCAGGGTCTCATGATGATCGCTATAGGTATAGAATACACCTGCTATTACCAACTGCATGTATTGTAGGAGGCGATTAATGTGGAAACCCCCTAAAGAATTGGAGATTTGAACCAAAATAAATCTGCTGCACCTATTGCAATATTTGGGATCTTTATCTTTCTTTCTATGGCAACAGAATGGAATGGCAACAACTGGTTCACCTGTTGTCAGTATAATGTGACCGGGCGAAATGCCATGCTTGGTGCCTTCGGCATGGCATTTCAGTGAGAGAGCACTATAAAGTCGGCATCAGATCCGTGCTATCACAAGGAGGCAAGCACACCAACATACCCTGTATCCGGCACACATACATTACACACATGGAGGCACATCCTTAAATGACCTTAGCTGTTAATAGGACGTTAAACAAAATTAAACCAAACCAAACTAAACCAAACTTTATAGACTGGTCATCATAGACAGGTGTTCATTATAAACAATTGGTATTTATAGGCAGGTGGTCATCATAAACAGGTTGTCGTTATAAGCAGATGGGCTTTACAGACAGGAAGGTATCAAAGAAGGTTTCATTATATTTAGTATCTCTGACATTATATGACGTCTACAAATGTGATCCGTATTGGTACAAGCTGATGTAAGCTAACAATGTTTTCTGGGGTTGTTTTGGAGGATGTTCAAATCTAATCTCTAAACTACACCCTTTTCTGTGTGACAGTGTTACAATGCCACAAGACCAATTGTATAATTTGCCTTCGTATCGGTACAAATGTGGTGCTTTGTATTCCCTTTTTAACGGCAGTTTTAGATAATTATTTAGATGTTGTATATGATTATCTCCTTTGCTGACCTACAAGGACTTGTGATCTGGTATGAACTACTACTGTCAGTACAAAACTAAACTCCCAATCAACAGAAAAACCGGAATGAAAATAATCCTGTAGACTCAAGTCACTCGAGTTCAATGTTGTTTGACAAAAGGGTCAGCTAGTAGAGTTGATAGTAATTTAGAAATATTGTAAAAAAAAAAACTTTGCTGAAGGGATAGTGTTAAAAGAATGGTTTTACTGAGTGGTCTCAAAGGACAAGTTTCACCGAAGGGATGGTCTCAAAGGACAAGTTTCATTGAAGGGGTCGTCTCAAATGTCAAGTTTCACCAAAGGGATGGTCTCAAAGGACAAGTTTCATTGAAGGGAGGGTCTCAAAGGACAAGTTTCACTGAAGGGATGGTCTCAAAGGACAAGTTTCATTGAAGCGGTTGTCTCAAATGTCAAGTTTCACCAAAGGGATGGTCTCAAAAGACAAGTTTCATTGAAGGGAGGGTCTCAAAGGACATGTTTCATTGAAGGAATGGTCTCAAAGGACAAGTTTCATTGAAGGGATGGTCTCAAAGGACAAGGTTCACTGAAGGGATGGTCTCAAAGGACAAGTTTCATTGAAGGGATGGTCTCAAAGGACAAGTTTCACCAAAGGGTTGGTCTCAAAGGACAAGTTTCATTGAAGGGATGGTCTCAAAGGATAAGTTTTATTAAAGGGATGGTCTCAAAGGACAAGTTTCATCGAAGGGATGGTCTCAAAGGATAAGTTTCATTAAAAGGATGGTCTAAAAGGACAAGTTTCATTGAAGGGATGGTCTCAAAGGACAAGTTTCATTGAAGGGATGGTCTCAAAGGACAAGTTTCATTGAAGGGATGGTCTCAAAGGACAAGTTTCATCGAAGGGATGGTCTCAAAGGATAAGTTTTATTAAAAGGATGGTCTCAAAGGACAAGTTTCATTGAAGGGATGGTCTCAAAGGACTAGTTTCATTGAAGGGATGGTCTCAAAGGACAAGGTTCATTGAGGGGATGGTCTCAAAGGACAAGTTTCATCAAAGGGATGGTCTCAAAGGACAAGTTTCATTGAAGGAATGGTCTCAAAGGACAAATTTCATTGAAGAGATGATCTCTTTAACTCAAGTTTCCTATTAAGACACGCAAACATCCAGGCCAATAAGAGTGAATTATATATGTTAAAATACTTGTTACGTAATTGTTGTAAAATAAAGTTTATATTTCTATATGTTAACTCTTCTTGTTGATCCAGTTCACTAGGCTAACAAGTTAAGTTTGCTCCCAAGTAAAGAAAAGGTTTGTTCAAATGTTCAAGGTTGTACCAAAATTATTCCAAAAGAAAATGTAGAGCAGAAGAGCTGAACTCAGAAGACACTTTAAGTTTCAGTGTACAAACGATAGTAGGTGTAGACTACCAGTCAATGAGAGAGACTGTAACTGTTTGGACTCCCACATTGTGATAGTAGGGGTAAACTATCAGTCAATGAGAGAGACTAACTGTTTGGGCTCCCCCATTGTGATAGTAGGTGTAAACTACCATTTAATGAGAGAGACTGTAACTGTTTGGGCTCCCACATTGTGATAGTAAGTGTAAACTATCAGTCAATGAGAGAGACTGTAACTGTTTGGGCTCCCACATTGTGATAGTAGGTGTAAACTACCAGTCAATGAGAGAGACTGTAACTGTTTGGGCTCCCACATTGTGATAGTAGGTGTAAACTACCAGTCAATGAGAGAGACTGTAACTGTTTGGGCTCCCACATTGTGATAGTAGGTGTAAACTACCAGTCAATGAGAGAGACTGTAACTGTTTGGGCTCCCACATTGTGATAGTAGGTGTAAACTACCAGTCAATGAGAGAGACTGTAACTGTTTGGGCTCCCACATTGTGATAGTAGGTGTAAACTACCAGTCAATGAGAGAGACTGTAACTGTTTGGGCTCCCACATTGTGATAGTAGGTGTAAACTACCAGTCAATGAGAGAGACTGTAACTGTTTGGGCTCCCACATTGTGATAGTAGGTGTAAACTACCAGTCAATGAGAGAGACTGTAACTGTTTGGGCTCCCACATTGTGATAGTAGGTGTAAACTACCAGTCAATGAGAGAGACTGTAACTGTTTGGGCTCCCACATTGTGATAGTAGGTGTAAACTACCAGTCAATGAGAGAGACTGTAACTGTTTGGGCTCCCACATTGTGATAGTAGGTGTAAACTACCAGTCAATGAGAGAGACTGTAACTGTTTGGGCTCCCACATTGTGATAGTAGGTGTAAACTACCAGTCAATGAGAGAGACTGTAACTGTTTGGGCTCCCACATTGTGATAGTAGGTGTAAACTACCAGTCAATGAGAGAGACTGTAACTGTTTGGGCTCCCACATTGTGATAGTAGGTGTAAACTACCAGTCAATGAGAGAGACTGTAACTGTTTGGGCTCCCACATTGTGATAGTAGGTGTAAACTACCAGTCAATGAGAGAGACTGTAACTGTTTGGGCTCCCACATTGTGATAGTAGGTGTAAACTACCAGTCAATGAGAGAGACTGTAACTGTTTGGGCTCCCACATTGTGATAGTAGGTGTAAACTACCAGTCAATGAGAGAGACTGTAACTGTTTGGGCTCCCACATTGTGATAGTAGGTGTAAACTACCAGTCAATGAGAGAGACTGTAACTGTTTGGGCTCCCACATTGTGATAGTAGGTGTAAACTACCAGTCAATGAGAGAGACTGTAACTGTTTGGGCTCCCACATTGTGATAGTAGGTGTAAACTACCAGTCAATGAGAGAGACTGTAACTGTTTGGGCTCCCACATTGTGATAGTAGGTGTAAACTACCAGTCAATGAGAGAGACTGTAACTGTTTGGGCTCCCACATTGTGATAGTAGGTGTAAACTACCAGTCAATGAGAGAGACTGTAACTGTTTGGGCTCCCACATTGTGATAGTAGGTGTAAACTACCAGTCAATGAGAGAGACTGTAACTGTTTGGGCTCCCACATTGTGATAGTAGGTGTAAACTACCAGTCAATGAGAGAGACTGTAACTGTTTGGGCTCCCACATTGTGATAGTAGGTGTAAACTACCAGTCAATGAGAGAGACTGTAACTGTTTGGGCTCCCACATTGTGATAGTAGGTGTAAACTACCAGTCAATGAGAGAGACTGTAACTGTTTGGGCTCCCACATTGTGATAGTAGGTGTAAACTACCAGTCAATGAGAGAGACTGTAACTGTTTGGGCTCCCACATTGTGATAGTAGGTGTAAACTACCAGTCAATGAGAGAGACTGTAACTGTTTGGGCTCCCACATTGTGATAGTAGGTGTAAACTACCAGTCAATGAGAGAGACTGTAACTGTTTGGGCTCCCACATTGTGATAGTAGGTGTAAACTACCAGTCAATGAGAGAGACTGTAACTGTTTGGGCTCCCACATTGTGATAGTAGGTGTAAACTACCAGTCAATGAGAGAGACTGTAACTGTTTGGGCTCCCACATTGTGATAGTAGGTGTAAACTACCAGTCAATGAGAGAGACTGTAACTGTTTGGGCTCCCACATTGTGATAGTAGGTGTAAACTACCAGTCAATGAGAGAGACTGTAACTGTTTGGGCTCCCACATTGTGATAGTAGGTGTAAACTACCAGTCAATGAGAGAGACTGTAACTGTTTGGGCTCCCACATTGTGATAGTAGGTGTAAACTACCAGTCAATGAGAGAGACTGTAACTGTTTGGGCTCCCACATTGTGATAGTAGGTGTAAACTACCAGTCAATGAGAGAGACTGTAACTGTTTGGGCTCCCACATTGTGATAGTAGGTGTAAACTACCAGTCAATGAGAGAGACTGTAACTGTTTGGGCTCCCACATTGTGATAGTAGGTGTAAACTACCAGTCAATGAGAGAGACTGTAACTGTTTGGGCTCCCACATTGTGATAGTAGGTGTAAACTACCAGTCAATGAGAGAGACTGTAACTGTTTGGGCTCCCACATTGTGATAGTAGGTGTAAACTACCAGTCAATGAGAGAGACTGTAACTGTTTGGGCTCCCACATTGTGATAGTAGGTGTAAACTACCAGTCAATGAGAGAGACTGTAACTGTTTGGGCTCCCACATTGTGATAGTAGGTGTAAACTACCAGTCAATGAGAGAGACTGTAACTGTTTGGGCTCCCACATTGTGATAGTAGGTGTAAACTACCAGTCAATGAGAGAGACTGTAACTGTTTGGGCTCCCACATTGTGATAGTAGGTGTAAACTACCAGTCAATGAGAGAGACTGTAACTGTTTGGGCTCCCACATTGTGATAGTAGGTGTAAACTACCAGTCAATGAGAGAGACTGTAACTGTTTGGGCTCCCACATTGTGATAGTAGGTGTAAACTACCAGTCAATGAGAGAGACTGTAACTGTTTGGGCTCCCACATTGTGATAGTAGGTGTAAACTACCAGTCAATGAGAGAGACTGTAACTGTTTGGGCTCCCACATTGTGATAGTAGGTGTAAACTACCAGTCAATGAGAGAGACTGTAACTGTTTGGGCTCCCACATTGTGATAGTAGGTGTAAACTACCAGTCAATGAGAGAGACTGTAACTGTTTGGGCTCCCACATTGTGATAGTAGGTGTAAACTACCAGTCAATGAGAGAGACTGTAACTGTTTGGGCTCCCACATTGTGATAGTAGGTGTAAACTACCAGTCAATGAGAGAGACTGTAACTGTTTGGGCTCCCACATTTTGATAGTAGGTGTAAACTACCAGTCAATGAGAGAGACTATAACTGTTTGGGCTCCCACATTGTGATCGTGCCAGAAGTATCATTACCCAATTAGCTGGGTAACAGTAAGGACAGAACTATGATGAATACATATAATTCAGGCTAATAGTCGTGCATCTGTCAGAAAGTTGTCAAAGTGCCCAAAACCAAATTTCTGGAAAGAACAGCTACGATTACATCTGAATGAATTTTAGTTAGTTATTATCAGGTGTAATAAATTGAATACGGATATTCCAGCCTCTTTTTATTGGACCGGAGATGTTTGGTCTTTTTTTGTCAGTGGCAAATTTCTAATGAGATCGTGCCTCGAATCTGAGTAATTATGCAATGTTTATCTTGTTATCTGCCCTTTTCTCATTGACAAATGATTTTGTGAAATTATGCTTTTTGAGGACATGTTATAATGGTGAAGTCACAGTTCATAGTGTAATTAATTGTTAATTAGGCAACATTAGCTGTTACTTCAAGTAAAGAGATTTATTTCAGTTAGAAATAGGATCCTTTATTCTGGGTTCTTGTGCTCTCTGGGATTGAAAGAGGTGATTTTAAGGAGTAGGACTTATTTAACGGCAAATAATTTTCCTTTACTATATTTTCATAAATATTGACATTCTTAACAGAAACTGTAATGTATTAAAAATGAGAATATTAAGACAGAAAAGTTGAAATTATTAGTAATTTTTGCAAGAAGTGTCATTTTGAAAAATAAATGGTTGTAAATTTTAATATTTTTCTAAAGGATTGTTGATCAATAATTTTACAGCTAGATAGGCTGTTATGGGCTAGGACTAGTTGTTAGACTGTGTTGGGCTGGGACTGTTAGGCTGTTTCGGGCTAGGACTAGTTGTTAGACTGTGGTGGGCTGGGACTGTTAGGCCGTCATGGGCTAGGACTAGTTGTTAAACTGTGGTGGGCTGGGACTGTTAGGCTGTTACGGGCTAGGACTAGTTGTTAGATTGTGGTGGGCTGGGACTGTTAGGCTGTCATGGGCTAGGACTAGTTGTTAAACTGTGGTGGGCTGGGACTGTTAGGCTGTTATGGGCTAGGACTAGTTGTTAAGACTGTGGTGGGCTGGGACTGTTAGGCTGTTATGGGCTAGGACTAGTTGTTAAGACTGTGGTGGGCTGGAACTGTTAGGCTGTCATGGGCTAGGACTAGTTGTTAGAGTGTGGTGGGCTGGGACTGGTAGGCTGTTATGGGCTAGGACTAGTTGTTAAAACTGTGGTGGGCTGGAACTGTTAGGCTGTAATGGGCTATGACTAGTTGTTAGACTGTGTTGGGCTGGGACTGTTGGGCTGTCATGGGCTAGGACTAGTTGTTAGACTGGGGTGGGCTGGGACTGTTAGGCTGTTATGGGCTAGGACTAGTTGTTAAGACTGTGGTGGGCTGGAACTGTTAGGCTGTAATGGGCTAGGACTAGTTGTTAGACTGTGTTGGGCTGGGACTGTTAGGCTGTTTCGGGCTAGGACTAGTTGTTAGACTGTGGTGGGCTGGGACTGTTAGGCTGTCATAGGCTAGGACTAGTTGTTAGACTGTGGTGGGCTAGGACTAGTTGTTAGACTGTGGTGTGCTGGGACTGTTATGGGATAGGACTAGTTGTAAGACTGTGGTGGGCTGGGACTGTTAGGCTGTCATAGGCTAGGACTAGTTGTTAGACTGTGGTGGGCTGGGACTGTTATGGTCTAGGACTAGTTGTTAGACTGTGATGGGCTGGGACTGTTAGACTTTTATGGGCTAGGACTAGTTGTTAGACTGTGGTGGGCTGGGACTGTTAGGGTGTTATGGGCTAGGACTAGTTGTTAGACTGTGGTGGGCTTGGACTTTTATGGGCTAGGACTAGTTGTTAGACTGTGGTAGGCTGGGACTGTTAGGCTGTCATTAGCTAGGACTAGTTGTTAGACTGTGGTGGGCTAGGACTAGTTGTTAGACTGTGGTGGTCTGGGACTGTTATGGGCTAGGATTAGTTGTTAGACTGTGGTGGGCTTGGACTGTTAGGCTGTCATGGGCTAGGACTAGTTGTTAGACTGTGGTGGTCTGGGACTGTTATGGGCTAGGATTAGTTGTTAGACTGTGGTGGGCTTGGACTGTTATGGTCTAGGACTAGTTGTTAGACTGTGATGGGCTGGGACTGTTAGACTTTTATGGGCTAGGGCTAGTTGTTAGACTGTGGTAGGCTGGGACTGTTAGGCTGTCATTGGCTAGGACTAGGTGTTAGACTGTGGTGGGCTGGGACTGTTAGGGTGTTATGGGCTAGGACTAGTTGTTAGACTGTGGTAGGCTGGGACTGTTAGGCTGTCATTAGCTAGGACTAGTTGTTAGACTGTGGTGGGCTAGGACTAGTTGTTAGACTGTGGTGGTCTGGGACTGTTATGGGCTAGGATTAGTTGTTAGACTGTGGTGGGCTTGGACTGTTAGGCTGTTATGGGCTAGGACTAGTTGTTAGACTGTGGTAGGCTGGGACTGTTAGGCTGTCATTGGCTAGGACTAGTTGTTAGACTGTGGTGGGCTGGGACTGTTAGGCTGTCATGGGCTAGGACTAGTTGTTAGACTGTGGTGGGCTAGTACTGTTATGGGCTAGGACTAGTTGTAAGACTGTGTTGGGCTGGGACTGTTAGGCTGTTATGGGCTAGGACTAGTTGTTAGACTGTGGTGGGCTGGGACTGTCATGGGCTAGGACTAGTTGTTAGACTGTGGTGGGCTAGTACTGTTATGGGCTAGGACTAGTTGTAAGACTGTGTTGGGCTGGGACTGTTAGGCTGTCATGGGCTAGGACTAGTTGTTAGACTGTGGTGGGCTGGGACTGTTAGGCTGTCATGGGCTAGGACTAGTTGTTAGACTGTGGTGGGCTGGGACTGTTATGGGCTAGGACTAGTTGTTAGACTGTGGTGGGCTGGGACTGTTATGGGCTAGGACTAGTTGTTAGACTGTGGTGGACTGGGACTGTTATGGGCTAGGACTAGTTGTTAGACTGTGGTGGACTGGGACTATTAGGCTGTTATGGGCTAGGACTAGTTGTTAGACTGTGGTGGGCTGGGACTGTTATGGGCTAGGACTAGCTGTTAGACTGTGGTGGGCTGGGACTGTTATGGGCTAGGACTAGTTGTTAGACTGTGGTGGGCTGGGACTTGTTTGGATGTGATATGCTGGGATTGGTTATTTTGCACTGTTATGTATGATAGATTTAGTTTTATCACTATGCCACCCTCACAGCCATAAACAATATTTCCCGTTGACAGTAACACCCCAGGACTTGGCAGCGGAAACAGGAAGCTATATCTTCATCTCATATTTTCATTTTCTCTTTCATGAGAAACATAACGTTTGCACAAAAGAAAGCAGAACATCGTTTACTACTTGTGAAACCTCTCCTGACATCAGAATCAGTAGGCAATGATTTTCATGTGTAGTTTTACAACCTGGTCTTCTGGAAATGAAAGAGGAAATCAGCAAATTGTAGATACAATCAGATACGAAGCTCTTACAAGTCCTAGCAATACTAAGTTGGATACAGAACATAAGGAAACCAGTACTGGCTGCAAAACAGTTCAGGTGGAGGCTATTATGATGACGACTGTCAATATCAAAGTTTTCTTAACTTATCACTCATCATAACATATAAGTTTCTCTTGTTCTTAAGGTTATATGCTACCTTTTATGTTATACAAACAGTGTGTCAGAATTATTTCCCTTCATGACCTTTTAGTTAGGATTATCTAACATTTCTGAATTATCCTGGCAATCTTATATGCATGCATTCTTGTGTACCATGTGTCATCAGTTCTTGTCTATCTTTCTAAGCTATCATAAATTCTAGTGCATCTTTCATATGTGTCATCAATTCTTGTGCACTTTTCAAAGTATTGTCATCATATATGTGGACTTTTCAAATATGTCATCATATTTGATTATCTATCGAATGTTTCATTAATTAATTTCAATTTAGAAGTCCACTTGTCACCAAAACGTTTCTGTAAGTATGTTGGACATCTTTTTTAGTGTGGAACTCTTTAAGACAGGAGTTACATTAAGGTAGCATACATCCTTAATAAAAAGTGACAACATGTTGTTTCTTTCTCAATGGTATATTGAGTTTTGGTATCAGCACTTGTGACTGTTATAAACAAATGGACAATAAGCTGTTACTTTCCCTTAACACAAACATCTTGGTCCGACAGACTGGTAAATACAGTCTGAACTTTCATAGATAATACAGGTAAAGTTTAATGCTCATCAAATATGTCCCAGAAGAAACATCTCTGATTGCTCCATTCTACCCAGCTGTAGTAATTGGGAACTGACATGCTGGGAAGTTAACCCAGAAGAAGAATGAATAATTTACGAAGCATATCTTCATATTTTGACATAAAAACAGCTCATAACAGCTGAAAGTGTTTAAAATATAATAATAAGATAAAGTAAACTGATAGATCCTGTTACCATAAGGTCCTGTTACCATAAGATCCTGTTACCATAAGATCCTGTTACCATAAGATCCTGTTACCATAAGATCCTGTTACCATAAGATCCTGTAACCATAAGATCCTGTTACCATAAGATCCTGTTCAACTTATTTATTTTAATGTGCCCAATTAAGCTGAACAAAACAGTCAAAGAAGATAAACAATTATAACAAGTGAAGAATTTCCCAAAATAGTTACAAAGTATATGGTATTCACGTTCTTCAATGGAAATCTTCAGCCTTTTCGGAACAGAAACATGATCAAACAGCACGTTTTGCTTTATGGAATGAAAAAAGAATCCAATATTTATTGAGGGGAGATAAACAGACACATGACATAACACGTAAACCACTTCACTAACACATGAAATTCACATTTAAAATTGTTAGCTGTTTTTCTTTCTGTGGCGGAAAAACAGCCTACCAATCCTACCGTTAAAGACGATATTGAGCAATGAGGCTGGATGGTTTTCCGATTATTTTTTGAGCATGCCTTTTGATGATCTAGCTGGCAAGTGGGTCGAATGAAGACAGTGATGTCGACAACTTCATTGCCGCGTAATTAAGTAAGGAACGGACTTCCTATCCGAAGGGATGCCCTGCAGCTGTCCTGTATAGTAAGGGCACAATGTGTTTTTTCTGCAATCTTGAGTATCGCATGATTTGTGAATATTACTATAGGTACGTAGTATGACCTAGCTAGGGATTTCCCAGGCCAGGCAAGTTATTGGGTGTAGTGTTTGGTATGAAAACCAATGAAAAACTAAATCTGAAGATTAACAGTTGAATGGAAAAAAACTTACACAAATGTTTAAAAAAGACATTTTACTGTTGATCATCTTATCAAAAACTGACTTAAAGAGGAAAAAAGAGAAATCTGTAATTTATGGAGTACTTTTTCCTGAAATCTGTAAATTTATTGACTGCTTTTTCCTGAAATAACTTCCTGAACACCTACTGAAATATTAAGAAAAATGAAATCTATAACTTACTCCAACAACTAGCTGTAACAAGATATCCTCTTGGGAATCTTCTTCCCTCCTCGATATAGGGACAAGTTTTCCAAGGAGGGTCAGCTCTGCTGAGATACCAGCTGTCTTATTGCTGCAGTTGTTTCTGTAGAACTGAACCTGTTTACAAACGACTTTTTACAGGAATGCATCAATTTGGTCCCAAACATAATAATGATGTTACATACTCTCATACTGCCAAATGATGACAGACTTTACAAAATTATTTCTATAAAGGTTGATTTTACAGTAACGAGGAATATGCATTAATAGATTAGCATTTTTATCTTACAGAAATTCATTCTTGAACCCCTGATGTAAAAATGATCAAGACAATTACTTTTACCCTAGCCAGGTTGAAGTCAATCTTATAATTTAGCATAAACCTTTTGTTTTGTACACGAGACAATTAGGTTGTTTATTATCTTTACTTTCTCTTTCCTGGATTTTTTTTTTTCACTTATAATTTTTTTTTATTTTTTCACTTAAAACAAATATCTTTTATTAATTCGTCTGGCCTTAAATTTTCTACGCAGATGAAAACATTTATGCAAGAATTGAAGCGTTTAGTGGATTTACGCAAGGAGTAACTGTTAGACAGTTGGTTCCCTCGTGTTACGCCTAATCATGACGGCCCAATGCCTGTTCCTTCTACACTCAACTTCTGACCGAGCGTAACATTGACGGATTTTGTGATGAAATCATTCGCCAGACACTGCCGTTGGAGAAAAATATCCAGCTAATAACTTTTTGATGAGTTCATTTCTCCGTTGCTGTTTACTACAGTTTGAAGAGGCCACAGTCGGTGTGAAGCTGACGTTTGTTAATTATGATATGCGGCATAAGACTTTTTATTCCAAAGTAAATTGTTTGTATATAACTATGAGTGTCAAATAAGTTGGATAACTTGTGAGAATTTTTGGGGAAAAAAGTTACCAAGGGGTGAGGGGGTTCAAATTTTTGAAAAGTTAGAATATATTCTAAGCTTGTTCGTTAAAAATATTTCAGGAATGTTTTTATGAACTTTGAAGCAATATGATACTACATGTAAAATAAATTATTCTTTTCTGACCTGTCAAGATCAGTCTTGTTAGGCACTTCACTATACTGAAGTCGGTCACTATTGAATTACAACTCATCAAAACATATCCTTCATATTATAGAACTTCAATATATGAGTTTGTGATCAATTTCATTTCCTAGAATCAGACTTGAAAATAGCACTCACTTGTATCATAATCTCAAACATGGGTGCATGCAGATACTTACATAATGATCAGAACTATATTGCTGATTAAGGGTTAATAAATATTGATATTCACAATTATAATTTTCACTTTCTTAATGTTGTGTTTTTAGGGAATAAAAGAGACATTGTAGTCAAAATGAATACCAAATATAATGACCTAGTATTTAGAATCTGTCAAATATACAGTAAAATCTCTCTTTCAACTTTGTTCTTTTGTATAAAAGATTATAAGATGGAGTAATTTTCATGTGGAAGGGTATGGAAATAAGAGTTATTGCTCAAATCAGAGAGTCCAGGGTTGTAAAAATAATTTGCATCTTACAAATTAAAGTACCAATATAGGGTTGGGTGCAGATAACAATATCATATTCCGAATCAATGTTCTTTATTACAAATGTACAAAAGATTTCTGTTACCCATAATTAATCATATGGCTAAGAAAAATATGTGACTGATGAATTATGGATAAAGAGGATAAATTACTGATGAACTATGGGTAAGGAAAATATATGAGTGATGAATTATGGGTAGGGAAAATATATGAGTGATGAATTATGGGTAGGGAAAATATATGAGTGATGAATCATGGGTAGGGAAAATATGTGACTGATGATTGGGGGTAAGGAAAATATGTGAATGATGAATTATTGGTATGATGAATTATGGTTAAATGAAGATATGGGACTTATGAATGATGGAAATTAAAGATTGGTCTGATGAATAATTGGTAATTAAGAAAGACATATGGCTGATGAATTGTGGGTAAGGAAGATATGTAACTAATGAATTAGGGGTTAGGAATACACAAAGCCTGATAGATTATGGGTAATTCAAGGAGGGTACAAATGTATGTAACTTTGGAATTAGGGGTAGGAATAACATATAACCTGTCTATTTGAGATTGATCAGCTGACAAAGTTCTGCTCCATTTTGTTGTATCAGGTGTGTTTATGATTGAAAATGTTCCCCACTGGTAAAACGGAATCACAGGGATGTATGTCAAAACTACCTTCTTCATGATCTCATAGCTACAGAAAAAATATACTGTATCTACATTCATAAAGTTGCACTTTTTAAATGTTTCTGACATTTGAGGTAGATAAATTTACAATATAAAAAAAAACATGAGAAAAATATTTAAGTATTTAATAAGTATTCTCACATTTTTTTCTTCAATATTAGCTTTTGTCGTAAGTGTCGATATAATGAAATCATGAATTTGTGGTTTCTATATTTATCTAACTGTTGTTCATAATTGTACAATCTTCAGAAAGTTGTGCCCGATATGATCATCATGTAAAGTAAGATAGCAGGCCCTTTAGACCTTTGTTTGTGTAATAGAGACAGCTAAAAAAAACACTGAAACACCCCACCCCACCCCTTCAAACCATCAAATTTGTCTCCTACTGTTTAATGACCTTTGCTGGGTACCAGAGGACCCAGGCTCCCCTATCGATAGGTCTTTGGGAGGTATAGAGTTATTGCTACCATATGTGTACCGATTTTTTTTAAATTGAGGTCACAGGTTAAATCGAAAAGATTTTCAATGTTGTAAATTTAGAAATGTATGACGTTTCATCTGATACATTGCCTGTGTATGTTAATTAAACCCCTCCCGCTTGACAGTGTTTATGTATTACACATGTAGCTGATTTTGTAATAGATGAGTAAATCTGCTGGTTGCAGTTTTTCAATCGGTTAATATGAAATGACAAGAACTAGAATATAGGTACATGTGTACCAGCTATGTTCATTGTTTACATAGTCATGATCAAAGAATAGAGTAAAATTGTCTCTTTCATTTCTGAAAAGCAAATAATCTTTTATTTGGAAAAAATAACAATTTATGTGTATAAGTTCAATGCTTATAGTGTTAGTTAGGTAATGTGTCAAGCTTGATTAAACTTGATTAGGATGGCCCTTGTTCATTTATGATCATATAAATATTATATGGTAGATATTTCGATATACCGGGTAACAAAAACCTACTTTTGCTAGTTCGTAATGCTTTGTGAAAGCAGTGACAATTTGCAATACAGTTCACGTGATTTTCATGACCTCTGTGACCTCTATGCACTCATGTTTTAAGGAGCCCTGTCCCACTACACTGTTGTTTTACCTATTAACAGTAACCTCCCCTTAACTCCCATTTGGATATAACTGTATAGCACGTGTATGGACCAGGACACTTCCATTGACCAGGTATAGCTCAATCGGTTAGAGTGATGGTATAACAATCTGAGGTCCAGGGTTCGAATCCCGGTCTTGCCCCACTGATTTTTCACACATGTCTGTTGACAAATTATATTTTGTTTATTTCATCTTTATCATTTCTCATGAAAGTCCCGCAAGGTATGGTTTTCTTTACACTAATGATTTATCAAAGCTACAGTCATGCCGGACGGAAACATTGAATTCCAATACTCTGTTACAGTTTTTGGACGTGGTACAGGGATCCTTAAATTCTGAAATCCTTATCCTCTGTATGTGTTTTGTTTCTTGAGGATCTTTGTTCTTGGAGGTAGAAAACTACATCTTACAAATAACTAGGTTTTAATTAGTTTTTCAGATAATCTTTTGATTCTTAAAAAAAACAATAGATGACTATCTTCCTGCTTTATTGGTTCATTAAGACTGTTTATTGTTGTTGTAATTTACAATAACAGTCGGGAGAATGATGGGTACAGCCGTTTTTTGTGTCTATCTGGGAAGGAGCATCCCTTATCTGTGACTGCATCAGGGGAGCATGCAGTAATTACTCTGCGGTAAGTTAAACTAAAGAGCCCTTTATCTGATAGAGTATGTATGAGAGAGATAAAGTTGTTATCACCTTTTGTCTTATCCGTCCTAATCCCCCTCCACGAGTTCCTCTCCGTCCTAATCCCCCTCCACGAGTTGCCCTCCCCGACAAAACAACTCTCTTCCACTATCACTTATACCGCGTGGGCTTGTGATAAGAAGTCAGCTAGTAAGCAGTGCTGATAGAAATGAAGCATAAAATGATGACAAAGTAAATATTATGTAGCATCAGATCTCGTAACTTTTTCTGATGACACTTAATCCTGTTCATTGGAATTGTATCCGAATAGACTGGAATATTATTTGTGCATGAACTTTGATTTTTGATAAAATTTTGGAACAACAAATTGTTTTGAAATAAAAAATGAGGATTTATGAATGAGAAATTATTGAATTTCCGTTTATTAAAATGTTGGTCAGATAGTGGGGTTGACTCAGAAAAAGAGGAAAACAAAGAAAGTATAGCAGCATTTCCAGCCAGTCAAGGAAGAACAGTAACTAGCCATCTCTGTTCTGTAGCAACCTTCCTACATACATTGCTGTGAATCAAGGAAAAGAACAAAATAAAGAAAGTCATCACGTCCAATTAAGGAACAACGCACCATTGTTAGGTCATAATTAGGTTAATAAAGAAGATGGCTCCCGTTTAAGGATCATGGAGGGAATACACATCCCAATGATTCCTCTTGTTTCATACACTGTCTCATTACAATAGGGCTGACTCCCCTAGCCACCTTCCCCTCCCCTTGGCTGACTCCCCTAGCCACCTTCCCCTCCCCTTCACTGCCTCCCCTACCCACCTTTCCCTCCCCTTCACTGCCTCCCCTAGCCACCTTCCCCTCCCCTTCACTGCCTCCCCTAGCCCCCTTCCCCTCCCCTTCACTGCCTCCCCTACCCACCTTTCCCTCCCCTTCACTGCCTCCCCTAGCCACCTTCCCCTCCCCTTTGCTGCCTCCCCTTGTCGTTAGGTACACTGTCTCATTACAATAGGGCTGACTCCCCTAGCCACCTTCCCCTCCCCTTTGCTGCCTCCCCTAGCCACCTTTCCCTCCCCTTTGCTGCCTCCCCTTGTCGTTAGTGTACACTGTCTCATTACAATAGGGCTGACTCCCCTAGCCACCTTCCCCTCCCCTTGGCTGCCTCCCCTAGCCACCTTCCCCTCCCCTTCACTGCCTCCCCTAGCCACCTTCCCCTCCCCTTCGCTGCCTCCCCTTGTCGTTAGTGTACACTGTCTCATTACAATAGGACTGCCTCCCCTAGCCACCTTCCCCTCCCCTTCACTGCCTCCCCTAGCCACCTTCCCCTCCCCTTCGCTGCCTCCCCTTGTCGTTAGTGTACACTGTCTCATTACAATAGGGCTGCCTCCCCTAGCCACCTTCCCCTCCCCTTCACTGCCTCCCCTAGCCACCTTCCCCTCCCCTTCGCTGCCTCCCCTTGTCGTTAGTGTACACTGTCTCATTACAATAGGGCTGCCTCCCCTAGCCACCTTCCCCTCCCCTTCACTGCCTCCCCTAGCCACCTTCCCCTCCCCTTCACTGCCTCCCCTTGTCGTTAGTGTACACTGTCTCATTACAATAGGGCTGCCTCCCCTAGCCACCTTCCCCTCCCCTTCACTGCCTCCCCTAGCCACCTTCCCCTCCCCTTCACTGCCTCCCCTTGTCGTTAGTGTACACTGTCTCATTACAATAGGGCTGCCTCCCCTAGCCACCTTCCCCTCCCCTTCACTGCCTCCCCTAGCCACCTTCCCCTCCCCTTCACTGCCTCCCCTTGTCGTTAGTGTACACTGTCCCATTACAATAGGGCTGCCTCCCCTAGCCACCTTCCCCTCCCCTTTGCTGCCTCCCCTTGTCGTTAGGTACACTGTCTCATTACAATAGGGCTGACTCCCCTAGCCACCTTCCCCTCCCCTTTGCTGCCTCCCCTAGCCACCTTTCCCTCCCCTTTGCTGCCTCCCCTTGTCGTTAGTGTACACTGTCTCATTACAATAGGGCTGACTCCCCTAGCCACCTTCCCCTCCCCTTCGCTGCCTCCCCTAGCCACCTTCCCCTCCCCTTCACTGCCTCCCCTAGCCACCTTCCCCTCCCCTTCGCTGCCTCACCTAGCCACCTTTCCCTCCCCTTCACTGCCTCCCCTAGCCACTTTCCCGTCCCCTTCACTGCCTCCCCTAGCCACCTTTCCGTCCCCTTCGCTGCCTCCCCTAGCCACCTTCCCATCCCCTAGCCACCTTTCCCTCACCTTCGCTGCCACCCCTCCCCTGCCTCTCCTTGTCGTTAGTGTACACTGTCTGATTACAGCGCTATGCTTTAGTGCTGGTTGTTTATTGTTTATAAACAGATCACAGTCATAAAGGGTGACAATGATAACCTTGATAAATAACTGTAAATCATCTTTTTTATTAGCATGTTTATCGACTTAATTGTGTAATAAATGATAAGGTAAATTACTATTTACTTCTACAGTGATGTGTTATGGTGATGGGGAATCTGTTAAAGGGTGGTCTTGATATCACTCTAGGAGGTGTCTCACACTTCATATGGATCTCAGGGAGTGTGTCTCATTGGTTAAGATCCCTTGGAGGTGTGTCTCATTGGGTTGGATCCCTTGGAGGTGTGACTCACTGGTTTAGATCCCTGAGAGGTTTGTCTCACTGGTTTAGATCCCTGGGAGGTGTGTCTCACTGGTTTTGATCTCTGGGAGGTGTGTCTCGCTTGTTAAGATCCCTGAGATGTGTTTCTCACTGGTTTAGATCCCTGGGAGGTGTGACTCACTGGTTTAGATCCCTGGGAGGTGTGTCTCACTGGGTTGGATCCCTCGGAGGTGTGTCTCATTGGGTTGGATCCCTCGGAGGTGTTTCTCACTGGTTTAGATCCCTGGGAGGTGTGTCTCACTGGTTTAGATCCTAGGGAGGTGTGTCTTACTGGTTTAGATCCCTCGGAGGTGTGTCTCACTAGTTTTTATCTCTGGGAGGTGTTTCTCACTGGTTTAGATCCCTGGGAGGTGTTTCTCACTGGTTTAGATCTCTGGGAGGTGTGTCTCACTGGTTTAGATCCTAGGGAGGTGTGTCTCATTGGGTTGGATCCCTGGGAGGTGTGTCTCATTGGGTTGGATCCCTCGGAGGTGTGTCTCACTGGTTTAGATCCCTGAGAAGTTTGTCTCACTGGTTTAGATCCCTGGGAGGTGTGTCTCACTGGTTTAGATCTCTGGGAGGTGTGTCTCACTGGTTTAGATCCTAGGGAGGTGTGTCTCACTGGTTTAGATCCCTCGGAGGTGTGTCTCACTGGGTCAGATCCCTGGGAGGTGTGTCTTACTGGTTTAGATCCCTTGGAGGTGTGTCTCACTGGTTTAGATCCCTGGGAGGTGTGTCTCACTGGGTCAGATCCCTGGGAGGTGTGTCTCACTGGTTTAGATCCCTGGGAGTTGTGTCTCATTGGTTTAGATCCCTGGGAGGTGTGTCTCACTGGTTTAGATCCCTGGGAGGTGTGTCTCACTGCTTTAGAGCTCTAAGTGTTTCTTATTTGGTCAGATTTTTAGGTGACCTGAGCTTTAGCTCAAGTGCCCTATTGCTATCCATCATTTTCTGTTGTCGTCCGTCCATCTATTTTAAACTTAAAGTCAAGTTCTACTGGGCCGTTTTATCTGAAACGCAGTCTAGGAATGATCGACTCATGGTCCTGACAAAGTATCGTCATTTTTTCAGGTCGATCAGAAATCCAATATGGTCACCACGGCCGCCATTTTGAAAAAAATATTTCAAACTTAAAATCAAGTTCTACTGGGCCAATTTAACTGAAACTTGGTAGGAATGATTGACTCATGGTCCTGACAAACTTAACTTAACGTTGTACTTATCTCCACTTCATATTTCAACAACAAAAATAAATACTGTAGGACTCAGATGACCGTTAGGCCATTGGGCCACTTGTTAGAAGATTTGTTGCACTTAGTCATATCTGGGGGAGTTCAGTCTCGCTTGGTGAAGATCTTTTTCTGTGTCTCACTTGGTGAAGATCTTTTTCTGTATCTCACTTGGTGTAGATCTTTTTCTGTGTCTCACTTGGTGTAGATCTTTTTCTGTGTCTCACTTGGTGAAGATCTTTCAAATGATCAGATCCCTGGCAAGTGTCTTCCTTGGTTGAGATGCTTGTTTTATAAGTGTCTTATCTTTGATGTTAGTATCGACATGCCAGTGAGAGCAATATGTCTTTGAGGTTTTGTAACTTGGTGTAGATGTTTTGAATTGTAATGTACCGTATGTAAGGCTTTTGTCTCTTTGAGGTGACGTCTTTGTAAGGTGTCACTCACCTGACCAGTGGTAGGTTTTTCCGAGATGTCTTTCTTCAAAGTATAAGTGCTTGGTGATAGACAGAAAAGATTATGTACTTTCTTGGAGTTCCTGTTGTGTATGCATGCAGTATGTATGAGAAGTCGTGTGAACCATTGGGTGTGAATTGAGCTGTCCAGTTTGTCAGGGGAAGTTAATAGGCTGCCGTGGTAGATAATAGGGGGTTCGTGTCACTATGGCGATAGATATAGAGGTATAAAAAAACATGGAATCGGACATGTCGTGATTTATCAGAGCAGACCAGCTTCTGACACATACTGGGAGCTGAGGAAAACCGTTTCCATGTGTTATGATTTACAACAGTTCCCCAAGATCTTAATTCATCTCCTGGTAAACAGAAAGTAAAAACAGACAGGTGTCCAATGCAGGCATGTGCATCTATATTACCCCTGGTGTACTCTGTATAGCAATGTTTAGTTTTGTCAGCCTCATAGCAAGAAAAATATTTGTCCATTTTCTTGATCAAGACTTGATGGAATCTTGTTGGTCTAGAATGTTATGATGTTTGGACTATTTCAGAAAAATAAAATAAAAAAAACATTAATACTGATAATTCAGAAAAATTGTTCTTACAATTTATTCATAAAGATAATTCCAGTAATTCATTATAGTCTCAGATCATACAACAAAATTCAAAGACAGACACAGAAATTCAGATTTCTATTAATAAGGCGATTTTTTTATCCCAAAAATGAAAAAATCTACGGAATTGAATGGCTGAGACTTTATTTTAGATTCAATGTAATTTTCATTTTCAGGTTATGTGTCTCCAAATTGGTAGAAAATTTAAATAAGTTGCAGCTCTGTGTTAAAAATGTTAATTTTGGTTTTTAGTTGTCAGAACCTTATTTCAAAATGTTTGAAAGATAACTACTTTTGTGAAAATACTGGGTACCTTCACCCAAACAAGAATCTGACAGGTGAAGCTGACCATGCCTTTTGCCAATAGCCACTGGTCAAGCTAAATTAACACTGACCCTGTTGGCAGCACCTCTCAATGGCCAGTATAATTGAAGAAGGACTCCTTGACCACTCTTTACAATTTACTCTTCGTTGGAGAACATATTTTTCTTGTCAAAATCACTTATGAAGAATAGTAATCATATTGTTAGTTTTTCTACCGGCTCCATTGTTAGCCCAAGGTCAAGGTCACTTTGACCCACACTTGTCTGTTAGAAATGTTATTGTCCTTGACAACTTGGAAAATATTGAAACCTTATGTTAGGAAGTATTAAAGGCTTAAACCTGATGCCCTATTTCAGTTTGTATGGTTTCTAAATAAAGTGTTTATAAAATTATAAATCAACAGATACACAGGCATGATGATATATGTAAATCTCTTTGAATAAAGTTAATATAACAAATGCAAAGGTTGTTTTGAAGGCAAAAAGAAATTGAAAACCTTTTTAGGGAGCTTTCAAAAATGTCAGTTTAATAGGTCAAGCAAAAAGATATTATAAAATTTCCATGGGGAGATTCTGCATCCTTAAAATTAAAAATTAAATAAAATTTGTGTTGCACCTTTAAAATAAAATCTTTTGAATTATCCCTGCAGATGAAATCATTAGATCCTAGAATATTGAAATAGTTTAGAAAATTAACCACCATGAAATTGTTTAATTTTAGGGTCCAAAATCGGGAGTATCCCTCAAAAACAGGGAGATTTGAGAAGTATACTGCAAGTGGTATCTTAACAATGAGAGAAAAGCTTTTATCTTTCAATTTAGAAAATATTGGATTAAGATAAAACATGTTTTAAAACAGATTATATTGTTAACTCTGGGGGTAAGGTTAGTCTTATATCAATGTCTGCTGTTGTGACACTGGCAGCCACATGCGGTGTGAGGGGGCCACATGTTGCTCCCCACAAGTGGTCCTTTACCAGCTGTCGTATGGTCTTTGTTAAAAAATATATTTTTTTAATAACAATATTTCTTTTTGATAAAAGATCATATCATAAGTGAAAGTACATCTAATGGGTGAAGAATTTATGTAAGGGATTTTGATTTTATCCAAAAAAAAGTTATGCACGTATTGCACGAATTTATGCCTGGAAAAATTTAAAAAAATCTGAAGGAGTGGGTATTATACAGAGAAGATAATATATGGGCACCGCTTGCAGCAGCAGTACAAAGCAATAACCAGCCACATGTCATTACACAGACTGGAACAACCACTCTTTTCACTTACGCATACGGGAACATAGGAACATACGAACATACGAACAGACGCACACAACACTTGGCATTCGAATAGCAAAGTACAAACAAACAGCCGTTCTTATTGGTCAAATATATTTGGAATTCGGTAGTCTGATCTTTTGCTGATGTCGTCTTGAAGTAATTACGCTGTGGTCTTGAGGAAAAACAGGATTCTCTTAAGTATACAGTGAATCTGAAGAGTTGTCAGCTGTTAGTTGGGGAAAAAAATTACGCACACTCCAAAACACTACTTTTCACTAAAAAAAATGGTTTTAAATTCTTCTAGCGAAGCGTTACTTTTTTTTCGAAAAAAATGTCAGAAATTTCAGTCATTAGAATGTAGTATGTTTGGTACAAGTTTTGATATTCAAGGAGTTTTTTTCCAACTTCAAATATAAAATTTTGATGTGATTAGATGTAATAAGAAAAACACAGTTTTGAGGACCTTCAGACCAATTTCTTCTGCTAAAGTCTTTGATTTGTAAAGTTTGACAATTTTGGTCTTGAGTATGATGTTAGCCTATATGATGTACGTACAGATTGTATATACTTTATAGATGACTTAAGGGTGTATACTACATTACTGTGACCAGCATCTTTATTCCAGGAGAGCTCCTTACTATTTTTATATTGTAATTTGACAAAATGATTTTAAATTATATACAACATCCGATCCACAGAAATTCAGGCATTGATAACACTCGGATAACTATGGAATTGTTAAGTAATAATGATAATAGTCAAAAGACTTGAAAAGAGATAACTCAGTCACAAATTATGTGTTTAAAGTGTAAGGTAACATACATCCTTAAATTGGGTATATTTATATTTCCTATCTTTTCCTGCTTGTTCAAAATTTTATTTTTTTCAATCTTGACATCATCGTTAGTTTATCCATTTTTCATCCTTTAATAAACTTGTATGAATTTATTGTATCCATGGCCCAATTCAAGGTCACAGCAAGGAGTCAAAGGTCAAATCAATTCTACTATAGCAATGAATGACGATGTGGGGTATTTCTTTGTGAACCCTAATTCACTTTCCCCTGTATATCTACCATTGAAAGAGGGCTCAATGTTGCTTTATGTATGAAACTTGCATCTTTGTACCCTGGTGGGACTATTGCTGCATGAAATTCTTGGGTGCCATACACCAAAGGTCAAGGTCACAGAAAAGGTCAAATGTCATATCACCATAATGGTTATCTGGGCTGCAGATTTCAATGGTTCTGTATCTTTTTATAAACCTTAGTAGACTAAATGTATAACAACTAGAAAATGTGTTTAGTACGAGTCTGAACCCCGAAAGGTCAATGTCAAAACAAAGGTCAAAAGTCATTACGATACGCTTGTCAAAGTCATAACTACATTACTTTGACTAGCATATTTTTTCAGGATTATACACTGATGTATAACAAACACTAGAGAGGATATGAATTCATCCAAATTGTTTGAAACTAAAGATATCAACATCTATCATGTGACCCTTATTTTATTTTAACTTTAAACACTTCACATTATCATAGAAATTTCATTTCCAAGTTAGACTAAACATTTGAAAACTTCATTTTAGGTATTTCTCTCCAGTGTGAAAAAAACAACACCCTGCAGACTTGTTGACCTTAAACTTCCACAAACATGTAACATATAATTAAAAGTTATGCAATTTAAATTTTGTTCTGCTCAGAAAACAAAGAAATAGACCTGTACAACATTTGACATTTATTTAACCTTTAATGGTGCACATTAACATGCATGGCTGTTTTCTGAGGAAGGTTTATGTTTGATGTGAGGATCGGGTTGCCATGGTAACAGGCTCTGCTGGGTCAAAGAAGGAGTAAATCGGCCAGTGATTATTCTAATTGACAAGTTGATCCCTCCCCTGTGTGGTTACATAAGGGGGGATAATTGGAAGGGAACTACCCACTATTACCCTCTGTCATACTAAATCACAGCTCAAGGTGTCGGGCAGACTCCCCTCATCTGATAAAGAATAATCATCCAACGAAAGCATGGTTATGCATACATTGTTGAAGTAAATTTTCAACTGTTTCAAAAAATCATTTTAAAAGTTGCGTTTATTTTTTATAAATAGAAATAAATTTTGTATAACATACTATTTGATTAAAATATAATTGTTTATTTTTTAGAAAATTAATTCAAATAAATGTTCTGAATTATAGAAAGAAGCTATCAAGCAATTAGTTGTATATGATTGGTTAACTTCAAATATGTTTTTATGAATATTTCATGTTTGATCTTAACATTAGATTTTAAGATCTTAAGTTACATGTCCAAGAAAATAAAACGGTACTCTTAAAACAAAAAACAAAAAAGATTATGGTATACCTGTTCAGATTAAAACAAAGATACTGCACTTTTGAAAATTTCAGTAGCAAATTATTAACACAACAAGGCTTTAAGCAACCAAAGTGAATGTTTTTCAACAGCTGTTAAACATATGTACTACACGAAATCTGTGTCTTTCAATATGTTAGCCATCAAATTCACAGATTCAGCCCAGAAAAAAATGATATACCAATTAAAAATGTTGTAATTGCATGGGCCAGAGGTAAAATTTACAACACACAGGAGGAGCCTATTTGTTGTAGAAATATGTACAAATCTTCACATATTCACGTATTGAAAAAAGGTTTCTAGCTGCCCAATAATTATGAATTGATTATACAATTGTGTTAGTAATTTATTACTGTGTCAATGAGCTATCTTTTCTTGTGTTACCAGCAAGAAACTAAACTGTTTTAGAGATTAACAGTGTAGGGATTAAAGTTTGTAAATTAGAGACCCCACTCCATCCTACAGCCTCACAGTCATGAGAAAGTATAAAGGTCACTAATAGTTTGTACCATTGATACCCCCACCCCTTCCCCCTCCCAACAATCATCAGGTACAATTGAGACCCAAATCCCATCCCCATCCCCTTCCCCACAATCACCAAAATGTATAAAGGTCACTAACAGTTTGTACCATTGAGACCCCCCCCCCCTCCCCCCTCCCAACAATCTCCAAAATGAAAATGTATAAAGGTCACTAACAGTTTGTACCATTGAGACCCCCCCCTCCTCCCCCTCCCCACAAACACAAAAATGTATAAAGGTCACTAACAGTTTGCACCATTGAGACCCCCCCCCCCCCCCCCCCACAATCACCAAAATGTATTAAGGTCACTAATAGTTTGTGCCATTGAGACCCCAACCCCCTCCCACTCCCCACAATCACCAAAACGTATAAAGGTCACTTACAGTTTTTACCATTGAGACCCCCCCCCCCTCCCCCTCCCAACAATCACCAAAATCAAAATGTATAAAGGTCACTAACAATTTGTACCATTGAGACCCCCACCTCCTCCCACTTCCCATAATCACGAAAATGCATAAAGGTCACTAATAGTTTGTGCCATTGAGACCCCAACCCCCTCCCACTCCCCACAATCACCAAAACGTATAAAGGTCACTTACAGTTTTTACCATTGAGACCCCCACCTCCTCACACTCCCCATAATCACCAAAATGTATAAAAGTCACTAACGGTTTGTACCATTGAGGCCCCCCCCCCCTCCCCCCTCCCAACAATCTCCAAAATGAAAATGTATAAAGGTCACTAACAATTTGTACCATTGAGACCCCCCCCCTCCCCCCTCCCAACAATCACAAAAATGTATAAAGGTCACTAACAATTTGTACCATTGAGACCCCCCCCTCCTCCCCCTCCCCACAAACACAAAAATGTATAAAGGTTACTAACAGTTTGTACCATTGATACCCCCTCCCCTTCCCCCTCCCATCAATCATCAGGTACAATTGAGACCCCGCTCCCATCCCCATCCCCTTCCCCACAATCACAAAAATGTATAAAGGTCACTAACAATTTGTACCATTGAGACCCCCACCTCCTCCCCCTCCCCATAATCACCAAAATGTATAAAGGTCCCTAACAGTTTTTACCATTGAGACCCCCACCTCCTCCCCCTCCCCACAAACACAAAAATGTATAAAGGTCACTAACAGTTTGCACCATTGAGACCCCCCCCCCTCCCCCCTCCCAACAATCACCAAAATGTATAAAGGTCACTTACAGTTTTTACCATTGAGACCCCCACCTCCTCCCACTCCCCATAATCACCAAAATGTATAAAGGTCACTAATAGTTAGTTTCTCTAACTGTCCACAACAATACTTTTAATCACTGTTCATTATCTCATGAACCTGTCTTAGTTCAACAAGATGTAAGTTTTATACATTAGGCCAAATAAATAAATAAATTTTGAATTAATTCTTAATTCTGCTAACTGCAAACATAATAGATTATTTTAAATAAATGATATGATGGTAACTATATATATATAGTCTATTGAGACCCCAGTCCCATCCCCTTCCCCACAATCACCAAAATGTATAGGTTTGTATTATATGACATTTTGGAGGAGGTGGGTGTCTCATACAATACAAACCTATAAAACCCTTATATATATATATATATGTTTATCTATTTTGTATCTAGAAATCAAATTACTAATACACATTTATTAGGAGTATTACCCCAGAACAGTAAACCCTTAATATAATGCCCCTTCACAGTTCGTTCATTTCCCGCCTTGCTAATTATAATTATCACCAACATATTTCAAGGTCCTCGTTAAAGATATTTATTATGAAAATTCTCTGTTACACTTCCTGATTAAACTCCAATCCACTTTATAATGCCAAAATTTTGATGGACAAAAAAAAGGTGGCTGTATAACAGGTTTAGGGAGAGGGAAGTTAGAGCTTCACCCTCCAGTGGTCATTGATGAAGATTTCTACAGATGAAATTGCAGTGCCAGGTTTTAACCAATTTTATAGGATGACTTCACAGATACAGGTTTCAATGTGTACAGCATGCAGAGCCTTTATATTCTCTCCTTGCCTTGCTTCAATGAAAATGCACTCCAGATCTTATAAATTTCAGGTTAGTGTTTATGTTATAGGAAATGTACTTTTTACTTGGCAAATCTTCATCTTCAAAGACATGTTTAAAACATATGATTCGGAGTAGAAACGAATGCCATAAAAACGAAATAAAAACTGTGTAGAATATATTATTGTAAATCAGTCTCACATCTTCAGAGAAATTTGAAAAAAACACCATGAGAAAACAGACATGACCCAAACCTATAAAACCCTTCATGTTGTGAAATGCCATGAAATCTTTTAGAGCAGAAGTACTTGTTCTGTGTGATCTGAAAGTAAAGTGTACGTTTAACTATTAAAGATCAAATGTCAAAGCCCATTAAGATGAAAAGGAGTGACCACTCAAAAAGAATAGCTTCAAATTTACATGTATTAGGGAGTAAGGGTTACTATCTTCACAGTCGGGCATGAAAAATGGACATTTCCTGTAGTGGGACACGAAATAGCCACAAACTGGCCGCTGATATCTACATCAAAGAGCCACTGAAGGTTACTAATGACCCTGGATGTAATAAAACTGACCAGGCCACCAAACAGGTACAGGAAATGACCAGGCTTCCAAGCATCATATTGACACAGATTATGTCACAAACACTTAAGTGACCCTGAACAGGTAGTGTTCACAGAGCTGTTATACAACTAATCGCTAGTCAGATAAGTCTGTTTGTGTATCTATGGTCAGTACAAATAGATTCCTTACAGATGGTCAGTGATGGGAGTGGTCAGTTTAGTAAATTAGCTGCTCTGGCCATTAGCTATATATATATGGATCAAGTCTGTTATGACATTAATACCAGAATTAGTGGGGAAAATCCATTTTTTCTCATGTTAATATATATATATATGTAGCAAAATTTTGTGAACATTTTATCTCTTTTATTTCAAATTATTTGCAATTTATTTTGATACATAACATTAGAGTTTCATTCTAATGCATGTATTTTAAATTTAATATATCAAAATTAAAGGTCAATCGGGAAATTGATATAAAATGATTTGGGGAGTTAATACATTGTATATGCTGATAGTTAGCTATAATTGGGCTCCTTACTAACATAAACCCTCTATATAACTTACAGCCCTTAGGGAGTTACTATATATATATATGTACCGCTCCCCAGATATTGTGTCACTATATAAGTGTAAACTGCCTCCTCCCTGACTATCGCTTAAAGATGACAGGTTACGTACATTATCAAGTGAGACATCGATACAGTCTAAGTGCTGTCCACCTCTCTCCCAATCCTTATCACACGTCCGTCATCTCCTCCGTCTTCTGTATCACATACTTCATCGCTACTGTCATCACTCTTGTCGTCAGTCCCATTCATCATGGAGGAAAATGGAGAAGTAAATCGTCCTGCTAATCATAGGATACAAAAGTCATTAATTATCACTTAATCTCCGTCGTAGACTTGCTCTAGTTCTTACTACCTCCTCAATCTGGAAACTTTTGTTCCTGGAGAAAATTAATAGCTGGATTAATAAATTTACAGATCAACAAAACCTGAATTTTGTAGATCATGAATTATAAAATTACTTTTATTTTTTAAAAATATTTTGTCAAAGGTGAGCACATATTTATAGAGCCGTGTCTGTGAAAACTTTTCGACAGACATTAAATGACACAAATAAAATTTCCAGACTGGAAATTGTTTTACATAAGGAATACCTGTATAAACTCTTTTCCTAATAAACTCTTTTGAATAAATCAATGTTGCAGAAAATGGTTCCAAAGAATGAGTGTCTGGATTTTGCAATTTCATGGTTAGTGGGGCTAATCCGCTATGATTATCGATTAGATCTGTTACAAAGAACTTAGCAGAAACTTTGAGATCACTATCTATTAATTTGCATCTGCATCTTGATTTAAGAGAGAGAACAATTGAATAGAAAGACTGGTAATAAGTCTTATTATCTACATATATGTAAATTAAAATTAAAAATCATTTGAAAATGTCTTTTCCAGCAGGATGATATTTAACAAAATGCTTTAATGATGTAACAAATTTCGCTATGAAAATGCAACCTAGACAAAAATAACTTGAAAGGAATGACCTATATAAAAAGGATATTTAGTTCAGTTTTCTAACAATCATTGCTGGGATGAGATGATCAGATGAAAACTTATGTTACTCAGGGGACAACTTTTTTGGATGAACTTTGTGTTGGTCAAACAAAAACCTATCATAGACTAAAAAACCTGTGGCAGATTGCAAGATATAAGAGAATAGAAAACATAGAGGAAAGGTCATGAAGATCAGCTATTGGACTATGAGATGATCTATTATCATAGGAGGTGGAGGGGAGGGAACCCTGAGGAAGTCCTGAGGGGGTTCACATTGAATGGGGCGGGGCCATTTGAAACAAATTAGAACGGATCAGGTAAACTTCCACACCTGTCCCTCCACTATTGACAGAAAGGTGAAAAAGCTCGTTAAAGGTAACGTTACCTGCACGTTCCCAAGGGAACCCTAAAATCTTCTTCATCAACAAGCAGGTAAACAGTTAGGTGACCTGACTTGAAGAGAAGTCTCGTACACCTCTATAATTACAGTGGGGGGGCACCGGTCGCACTCTTTTGAGAAGCGACACACTGATGAGTACTAGAGCTACCCAGAACACTGGCTTTAAGTCATCGGAGATGAAAACCTGTTCTTTGTTAAAAGTTTAAATAAAAGACAATGTTTGTCTTTGAACTCCGTTGTCCACCGAAAAAAAATCTGTAGTAATAAGATTTTACTCTGCAAGTCAGGAATATCATCTTATACGATTTGTGGATTGTATATCAAGATTTGGTCACTTAAACACAGACAACAGTTCGCAAAATGATTTCAAAGTATTTCTTACGGAAGTTTTTCTGTTACTGAAACAGTTCATCACTCCTTACTGTCTGTTAAGCAGACTATGATCATCAAAATTTATGATCAGCATAGTTTTAAGTGAAGTTAAATACTTAGTACCCACTCTAATAATGTGCTAATCTTCTCTTCAACTCATTTACCCCTGAAATTTCATAATGCACTATTCCAACCTTTGCCTTGGAAGAGTTCAAATGTGTCTTCAGCGATGAATCAGTTAACTTGTGTTATTTTTTGGTCACATTGTCTTTAGTTTTCTCTGTTCCAGATCCTCAAATTTCCAATAAAAATCCAATACTCTGAAATTGTGTGTAAAAGGGGTTCAAATGTCAATTTGAAAGAAAGCTGCAAAATATTAAGATATGTTAAAAAAAACCCACAGCTACCCATATGAAACTAATTACGAAACTGAGTTTGTCTGTTGACTTCTAAAATTTTAAGTTCATGAATTCTCCCGGGTACTTCTGGCTTGAAGCTTATTAATTATTAATTATTGATGATTGTAAATGCGTATATTCTTGAAAAACTGAATCTCAATTTCAAGATTGTGGATCTGTGTCCACTTGTATTCAGTCTTGGGAGTTTGCTCGACTTAAAGATTTCATGTTCATTTCCCAAAGCTTTGTATTTTCTGCACTGTTAAGAAGTTTCATAAAAGTGATATCTAATTCCTCATGTTCTTGTGTCTGTACTGGACAAAACTTGTACGCAAACAAGGCTTATTGACATGAACTAATAAATGTTATTTTTCTCCTTTCAGTCTACAAATCTCCAGAATATGAGTCCCTAGGTTTTGATCTCCTCAAAAAGAGACTGGTGGAAATAGGCTATCCACAAGCCATTAATGACTTTGAATATGACCCGACCTTTCCTATCAGGTAAAATACACAATACATCTCCGGCACACATGGGGGCATGCACACATCTGGAGATTTTAGCCAGGTGGCATAGGACTAGTAGTTAGCGCCTGATGAGGCAGCTCCTGCGAATTCCTCAAAAATGGTATTGATTAATGTATATGCTAATTGTTTTGATTTATAAATTGAATATCTAGGCTCTTTAAAGCGCTTTAGAGCGGCTTATTCTAGCTAGTAGGGTGCTATATCAAATGTTCTATATTTTATTTAATTATTTTTAAACAGCTGGAGTCTTATATTAGGGTCGTATGTGATTTTGATGAAATTGACTTATATCTCTTTGATTAGGACCTGTTTATTGTGGGTTACCGGTATTGTAATTGTCCTGTTCGACTAACTGTGGACTTGTTGGTTTCCTTGCCATGGTTTAGTGTTTCTTTGGTATCCTAGACGCTATCCTAGCTACATGTTACAATCGCGACTAGAAGACAACCACAAGTTATGGTTTGATCAGAATGAACAATACCAGTTCCTAAAGTTCTGGTGATCTGATAGAATCCTCTGGTTACCTATATGACATGTGTAACCTCAAAAGAAATCAAGGTACATGTAAAAATCCATGTTAAGGATACCTGACCCACGTACTGCGCTGTGGTTTTCATATGTACAGTTACCTCCCCTTGATTTTGTTTTGGATATAACTGTAACACAGTTGGACCAGGGCACTTCTGTTGATCAGGTATAGCGCAATCGGTTAGAGGGATAGTATAACAATCTGAGGTCCAGGGTTTGAATCCCGGTCAAGCCCCGCTGATTTTTTTTCCGCTCAGAACACTGTTGTTGATTTGATTTGATTTCTTTCACCTTTATTTTTTCTCATAAAAGTCCCACAAGGTATTGCTTTTCCTTTCAGAAATTATTGATGATTTGGTCACAAAACGGTTTCCAATATTTAGTTTCAGTTTTCAGCAGTCGTACGGTACAGGGATGTTAAAACAACCTCGCATCTCTATGATCAGAAACCATTTCCAGTTGCACTTCTCTTTAGAATCAGAAACAGGTCTCTCCTAGTTTATTCAGTATAACAAATACATGTTACACAATTAAACATATCTGTATTTCCCAGCAACCTAAACGCCTCTGATCGATTAATGTGCAAATGCACTTTACTTGAGATAAAAATGTCCTATAACAATTTCTGTCATCATCTTTTCCGTTTACACTTCATTTCTAAAAAATATCATTAAGATAGTCTTCATTCAAAAATATTCTATTAAAAGCTGTGTTGTTTATCATCACATCTTCATATAAGGTCTTTTTAAAATCTTCAAATGAAGAAGTACACAAAAATGTCAATTATGAGTTTATCCTTGACAAAATATTGCATAATAAGTTGTAACACATGTGCAGTAAAAAGATTAAGAGCTACCATTGTGCTTCGGTACAGTCTGCGATGTGAAGGTTTTAATTTCTTTCTTGTCTATCGGATGCTAACCCACGTGGAAGCCATTTGTTAAATGTCTAATCACACCCTGAGAAAAATCCCAGCATAGTAAATTTACTAATTCCTACCCTTCTGTTTTCTATTCTCCTGAATAATTGTGACTTATTTCTGCTCATTAATCTGGCGTATTTCACTAGAATTCTAGCATACTTTCTAAACCATGAACAAAGATGTACGGAACTTTCTCAGGAAAATTTGCAGTGGCAGAAGTGTGTTAGTTTTATCCCATATCCCACAAATTAGCAGTTCACAGGGTTTCTGGTCATTGCGGCGTGCGTACGTACGCGTACGCTTTCCAAATTTAGGATGTAAGCGTGTACAGGCTGACGATTTAATTTTTAAAAGATGCCGGATATTTAATTTTTGCTGGGAGACTTCGAACAGAAATGCTTTGTGGCATTTTGACGACTTTCACATTACACTCTTAGCATGTGAAACCAAATTAGAAATAACAGGTTTATTTGATGGGAAAGTGGCGTCAGACGGTAGCTTCCTGTTAAGTGTCGAGCGTGGTGTTTTTTAAAGATTTTATCAGCTTTTCGTTTCTTTGGATAAACGCTGTGTGTATTAAGTGTAACTGCAAAAGGGACGCACACGGAACACAATTATGAAGTTCAGCAAGAAAGTCTATCTAAGTAACAGCAAAGAAACCATAGTGGTATTTATAATTAACTTCACCAAACCCAAAGCATTATAAGCTTTGTCCAGAAAATGTAAACAACTTTTCAATAAAAAAAAGTATTTCTTGCCGATTAATATTAGCTCTAAAACAAAAATAAAACAGTGAATAGGATGTGTATGTTTGTCATGAATTTCTTTTAACAATGCAGTGCCATAAACAATGCATAACTGTAAACAATACATAACTAAACAACACAAAACAAAAAAATCATCATTAATGTAAACAATACATGACTTTAAACACCACTGTACTTGCATTTTGCCAACCCTCCCTATTTAGGAAGGAGACTCTCGATTTTGAACCCTTAAATTTAGTGTTTTCAAAGAGTTAATTTGTTTATCTGTTCTATATTCTAAGATAAAGATACACATAACTATAAACACCACATAACTATAAACAACATATAACTATAAACAACACATAACTTTAAACAACACTATAAACAACACATAACTATAAACAACACAAAGGTAAACAACACATAACTATAAACAACACATAACTATAAACAACATAAAGGTTAACAACACATAACTATAAACAACACATAACTATAAACAACATAAAGGTTAACAACACATAACTATAAACAACACAACTATAAACAACACATAACCATAAACAACACATAACTATAAACAAAACATAACTATAAACAATACATAACTATAAACAATACAACTATAAACNAACACATAACTATAAACAACACATTACTATAAACATCTCAAAGGTAAACAACACATAACTATAAACAACACAACTATAAACAACACATAACTATTAACAACACATAACTATAAAGAACACATAACTATAAACAACACATTACTATAAACATCTCAAAGGTAAACAACACATAACTATAAACAACACAACTATAAACAACACATAACTATTAACAACACATAACTATAAGCAACACATAACTATAAACAACACATAACTATAAACAATACAAAGGTAAGCAACACATAACTATAAACAACACAACTATAAACAACACATAACTATTAACAACACATAACTATAAGCAACACATAACTATAAACAAAACATAACTATAAACAACACATAACTATAAACAGCACTCAACTATAACAACACATAATTATAAACAACACATAACTATAAACAACACAAAGGTAAACAACACATAATTGTTAACAGCGCTTTAATGTTAACAACATATAACAAATTAAAGCATAAATGTAAATAAAGCCTAGCTGTAAACCATGTAATACGTTAACCAAAAAATAGACTTCTGATTGAAATATGTCACCAATATTTATTCATCATAAATTAAAAAATGTATGATGTTCTTTTCATGATTTTAACTTCATACAATTAAGTTGGTTGAAAAATAACCACAAAATATAGGTAATGTTTAGTTCATAGATTTATTTTAAACTACATATGATAATATCAGTGAACTCTATTTTACTATTTTAGTGAGACAATCTGATGGCTTGGTTTAGGTACGTGTAATGATAAGCTGACTGATCACGCGTCCCACGCATCCCACGCGTCCCCTCGTGGAGCCGTTACTGCGCCATGCTTACTATCTACCATATCACTCTGACCTTTACAAAATTCCTACCGAGTTATGGAAAATTCATATGGTAATGATCGGAAGTTAGTTTATGAAAATTGCTCCAATGAGAATATATCAATTACGTATTTTAAATTTTCCAGCTGTTTTGGAAATCTGGTAATGTTCGTTTTGGTGACGGTTGGAGTTTGAAATAAGTTTGCAGAGTTTACTTAACGCCTTACACCACCTGTCAAAAAAAAAAAAGACTAATCTGTGAAGCAGTTTCTTTCAATGATAATTATATTGAAGGCATCTGTTTTTGACATATATATATAGAACGTACATGTTTGATGGGGTATGTTTTGTTGGGTAGTGTAAATATAACTTATTTTTGAAAATGTAAATGTTGGAAAATGTTCTGTATGAAGTTATAAGTCGACATTGAAAATAAACTTAACCTCCTCACTCCATTCCTCTGTTTTTCTATAACAATGATCAAACTTGTGCAATAAAAGGATGAAATTTTCTGTGAATGAAATAAAAAATTAACGCAACCTTCCAAAAGCCACCTAATTGAAATCAAGGACATTATTTACTCTTCAAAGGTCATAATAGACATATAATTACTAAACAGAGGTGGCCTTTATAGACGGGATTTTACTATACAGAGGTGACCTTTATAGACAGGTATTTACTATACAGAGGTGACCTTATAGACAGGTATTTACTGTAAAGATGTGACCTTTATAGACAGGTATGTACTATACGGAGGTGACATTTATAGACAGGTATTTACTATACAGAGGTAATCTTTATAGACAAGTATTTACTATACAGATGTGACCTTTATAGACAGGTATTTACTATACAGAGGCAATCTTTATAGACAAGTATTTACTATACAGACATGACCTTTATAGACAGGTATTTACAATACATATGTGACCTTTATAAACAGGTATGTACTATACAGATGTGACCTTTATAGACAGGTATTTACTATACAGAGGTAATCTTTATAGACAAGTATTTACTATACAGATGTGACCTTTATAGACAGGTATGTACTATACAGACATGACCTTTATAGACAGGTATTTACTATACATAGGTGACCTTTATAGACAGGTATGTACTATACAGACATGACCTTTAAAGACAGGTATTTACAATACATATGTGACCTTTGTAGACAGGTATTTACTATACAGAGGTGACCTTAATAGACAGGTATGTACTAAACAGACATGACCTTTATAGACAGGTATTTACGATACAGTGGTGCCCTTTTTAGCTCACCTGGCACGAAGTGCCAAGTGAGCTTATGCCGTGGCGCGGCGTCCGTCGTCCGTCCGTCCGTCGTCTGTCCGTCCGTCGTCCGGCGTCAATATTTTACTTTAAACGACTTCTTCTTAATAACCGAAAGGCCTAGGGTGTCAATATTTGGCCAGAAGCAAACTTGGATGAAGGGCTACAAAGTTTGTTCAAATAAATGACCTTCACCTATTTTCAAGGTCACAGGGGTCAAATATGTCAAAAACTTTAAACATCTTCTTCTCAATAACCAAAATGCCCAGGGAGATGATATTTGGCCAGTAGCATGCTTGGGTGAAGGGCTACCAAGTTTGTTCAAATGAATGACCTTCAATTATATTCAAGGTCACAGGGGTCAATTGTATTAAAAAACCTTTAAACAACTTCTTCTGAATAACCAAAATGCTCAGGGT